>NC_064858.1:20664156-21026938 GCF_024139225.1 Suncus etruscus
TAGACAATTCTGCAATCTCTATGTCTTCATGATGTGCCCAGTTCACTGTTTCACCCCAGTTCAAGAAAAAGTGCAAAATGACTTTTTTCAAAGTTCTGGAGTCAGATAAATGTCCATCTGAATTCAAAGTTCTTGAATTATATGAATGCCCACTTCCAGCACCTGTTTTTAGATTACAGAGTCTTCTGGAACTCTGTCTGGCCTTGCCCTGCCAGATCATAAGTTTTAGGAGTGCAAAAGGTTTTAATAGGCGACTCTGTTCCTGCTGTAACTCTCCCCAAATTCAGAAGGGAAAGACTCCCATCCTCTCTGCAGAGCCTCCCCCAGAACTTGGCAAGATGAGCTGAATGTAGAGTAGCAGTGGCCCCAGCCAGTGCCACACCCTCAAGGCGAAGTGGGCAGAGGAACTGCAGCCAGCATAGCCCTTCCTGACATTCCTTCACTCTTTAGAGGAGCTTTCAAGGAGTTCACCTTCAAAGCAGTTTATTAGGTTAGATCAAAACTCCACATCCCCTATCTCCCTGAACTGTTTATTTTTAGCCTCTGGAAAGGAAAAATATAGGAGGAGCAGGGATAGGGAGAAGCAGAATGGGGTAGAGTGGTATGGGAGGAGAAGGAATGGGAAGATTAGATGGATGGGGAAGAGCAGAAAGGGGTGGAGGAAGATGGAGTGGAAAGGGATGGGAAGGGGCAGGAGGGGAAGAAGTAGGATGGGGAATATGGGAAGAGTAGCCATTCCTTTCCCACCTAATCTGGGTCCAAAAGCTCCCCTTACTCCCTAAGTGCACATAGCAAGTCTGCTGTTCAACCTCTGGTAGCACAGCCTGTTCTAAACCTAGGAGCAGGGTTTCCACCCCATAAATTCCCCACTCAAGGATCCCATGTGGGAGTCAGAAGGTTCTGTTCCATTTTTTATTTTATCACTCTGCTGAGCGGCTTCCTAATATGCTGGGTACAGGTTTTGAGGCCAGAGAGCAGAACTCTGTGTGAGAGTTCAGCGACCATAATGTCCCAGCCCTGCCCTTTGTTCCCCCACCTACCTCCAGTTACCAGAATCAGGTGGCGTCATTCGATTAAACAACTAGTATTAATGATGATGTAAGAGTTTGAAAATATGATTTTTAAAAACTAACACAAAGAGGTTCTCAAATGTTTTCCATTACCTGTCCAGGTTTTCAGTCTGGCATGAATTAGTCCATTGACTCCATCTAATTCAAGAACTTTGGAAACCAACAAGACATTTTGCACTTTTCCTTGCCATCTCCAACTCATGCCCAAATAGTGATTTTGAAGGAATACTTAAAATACTGACACATTCAGGGAGGTTTCTCCACCACAAATTCAGGGTTATGCAAACTTTTGAAGGTACTTAACAAATTTCCTCAAATGGCTTCTTGAGGAATAAAAAAATATATGACAGTACTGCTGTTTCAGATATATCACAGGGCCCATCTCACAACCTTACAAGATTAAAAGAGCAAAGATGAGTTCTGTTGTCTTTAGTCAGACCATCAGAACTGGGCAGATGGACTTAGTGGTTCTAGTATACATCAAAGAACTTTTAGGTCAGTGTTCAGTGTCTTCTGAGATACAAGGTTACTCATTTAGTAATAGGGTAGTAATAGTAATAGGGTGACTAGCTCTAGAATCAGATTGCTAAAGCAGCATCAGGACTGGCAGAAGAACTGGTAGGGTCCAAAGCAAAATGAAAATCTAGAGCTTATTTAAAATGTGTAATAGTGGATGTGCACAGTTGAGCTTGAAAATGCATGAAACTCATGAAGCTCAGCCTCTGGCACTACTCCAATATTTCCAGAAGTGGTTGACCCTGTTCTGCTCAGGACCTGTCTGAGCAAGCCACCTTTCCAGACCCATTCCCAGCCTGGACCCCTTAACATCACAGAGCAGGGGATGTGTGTGTGTGGGGGGTGTGTCAGGAGACCCAGGGCAACTCCTGGGGTTTCCTCTGCAGCTTCCCAGAGTATCTGGAGCAGGAAGCTGTCACTCACGGGACTGGCCCTGTCACTGCTAACACATCCCTCCCAGATTATTGGGTCTCAGAGCCCTAGGTGGGCATGGTGCGTTGCTGGGGGCACGAACCTCCACAGCAGTCCTGCACAGTTGGGGGGCTTTCCACCAGCCTGCAGCAAAGAGGCTCTTTCGGGGCCATTCATGATGCCCAAAGCCACAGCATCAGTGCTAGCAAAGATCCACTCCCCCTGAGGGATCCAGGAGTCCCCACAAAGCATGTGAGAGCCTCTGAAATGGCCCCCGAGGGTTCTCTCTTCCCCCCTCCCTCCTGGAACCTTCCTGCCACCAAATCCGGAGGAGACTTGGGTTTTGAGGGTCCCCCATGAACCTCCTTTCCGACCTCGCCCAGCGCCTGCTCCCCCTACCTGCTCCTGGATGGCGCAACTGGTAGTATGAAGGTCTTGGCGCAGGCAGCTGCGGTGGCTCGGAGCTCTCCTAAATACCAGCCACCATGCCCCACTTCCACACTCACAGCACCCACCAGGCTTGCTGAGGCGGGCAATACCTGCAGGGCCTATGGGGCGGGGCAGGGCAGGGCCGGGAAGGGTTGGAGGGGAGAGGTGGAGAGAGCCCTGGGGGGAGAAGGGTGAGGGGCTAAAAGGGTAGAGATGGGAGCGGTGAGGAGGGTAGGGGAGGAAGGGGGAAGTCGGAGAGTCCCAGGAGACTCAAGGGAGGGAGCAATGTCCCTGCAGGCAGGCCGATGGGAAGGAAAGTGATGGCCAAACCCCCATTTTTGTTCTAGGCATCCCTGCTAGGTATTGCTCAAGGGGTGGCTCCAAACAATACTTCTGTAAGAAGCGCAGGTGTTCCCAGATTCCTCACCGGTGCCCCAGCGCCCCTGAAATGGGTTGACTTGGCGAGGTCATATTTCTGGGGTGCTAGCCAGGCATGTGCAAGGCAGGACCTGGACTGGCTTCTGGGCCTGCAGGGTTCAGAGTGGCTGCACAATGCCAGCAGGGTTGGGAAACCGGCTGCTGGGGCATTCTGTGCTTGCAGCCAGGGCTGGTTGGGGGCCAGGAAGGTCTTCTGGGAGACAGAGGAAAAGGCCTTTCCAGGATGCAGTCTCTCTGTGGTGTGCCAATGATGGTGGTCTGCGACCCTTCTCAGTCAAAAAAAATGACGCCTTCACCATCACTCCTGCCTTTGATCTCACAAAACCCTCCAGGCATGAGGTCAGATGGCAGTTAGATGGGCACAGTAGTAAGGCAGAAGGAGTCCAGGTATGGGAGGAGATACCCGCAGGACTCAGAGCTTAGTTCTGGCTTTGTGCTCAGGAACTCCTCCTTGGAGGAACTCAGGGGACCATATATGATGCTACGGGTTGAATTCTTTAGCTCTTGTGCAAGACAAATGCTGTAAACTCTATGGCACAGAATATACACCATCTTGGTGGAGAGAGCTGTTTGGGCCACACCTGGCAACACTCTGTATTACTCCTGGCTCTTAAAATCACTCCTGGCAGGCTCAGGGGACCTTATGGGAAGCCTGGGGCTAAACCAGGTTGGGTTGACAGCATGCTGGACCAAGGCCCTACCTGCTGTACTCTAGCTAAGGCCTTGGAGAGCATCTCTTTTAAGAAATACACAGAGAACATGCTAAGGATTTCATCAACTTGAAGAGAAATGGACCTCCCAAAGGACCCAATGCAGTTACAGGTACAGATATTTTTATGGGGGAGAGAGGTCAGAGGGGTGCTGCTGTACTGGAATCCCTGAGGAAGAGTGCTTGCAACTTCCACCTAGGAAGTCAGCTCCACTTCCTAGGAGGAAGGAATGGCTTTCGGGATTTCTCTTCTCAGGGTCACTATTGAGCATGAGATTATTTGACCAGCTCTGCTTTGCTCTCAAAAGTTATCTCTCTCTCAGCATCACATTAATTTACCATAGTATCCAACCCATGAAACCAATGTCTCCAGCCTTTGGGATGTCTTATATAAAAAATGCTTTAAAGTTGGGCCATATCTAAAAGAACATCAGACTCTTTAGATAACAGTGGGAAACTCCAGGAGATCCTAAAGAAACCCTACTACTCTCTTAGCAGGCTCCAATGCCATCTAAATGTCATTTCTGAGAGCTGGAGACAGAGTACAGGGATGAGAACATGCCTGCTCCAGAGCTTAATTTGCTTCTTACACCATATTCCCCCTCCCCAATAATAGCTTAGAGTCTTTCTCAAGCACCATGAGGATGTAACCAGAGACACTTGCCCTGAATACAGTTGGGGATGCCCTGGTAGTCTGAATAACACTGTGTCTTCAATCCTAGTACTGAACTATATTGTAATGCCAAATGCTGCCAGGAGTGGCCCATGAGCACTCTGAGCACCCCCTTGGGAGCCCTACCCCCACTACCATTTGTCATTTAATGGGAAAGAAGTTGGATGTTGAGTTGCAGTCAAGTCATAAAAATACAGTGTTCTGGGCTGGAGAGATAGCATAGAGGTAGGGCATTTGCCTTGCACTCAGGCAACCCAGAACTGATGGTGGGTGGTTCGAATCCCAGCATCCCATATGGTTCCTCGTGCCTACCAGGAGATATTTCTGA
This sequence comes from Suncus etruscus, assembly GCF_024139225.1. Classification (NCBI taxonomy): domain Eukaryota; kingdom Metazoa; phylum Chordata; class Mammalia; order Eulipotyphla; family Soricidae; genus Suncus; species Suncus etruscus. The sequence goes on from NC_064858.1 coordinate 20,668,731, forward strand.
GTACAGAACCAAGAGTAACCCCTGAGCACCGCTGAGTGTGACCCCCAAAACCAACCTGTTGGTCTCCATATTCTCTTCATTTCTCTACATATTTTGTTCTATTTTTCCCAGTGAATACAAAGACGGTTACATTGTTTTAGGATAATATATTTGGAATAAATGCAACAGATTTCACATCATTATGAATAGTCAATAGAATGTGGGGTTTTTAGATGATGCCCACTGAGTGACTACATACAAACTTGCAGAAGGATGGAATCCAAGACAGGGCCTGGCAGATACCATGCAGGCTTCTAGGACTGATGATCGATGTTGCTTCTTGGTGGGCACTGGGGATTTTGTTCCACTGCTTGTGATCTGGCATAGCCTTGAAACTCTGAAGATCATCCTCCTCAGTTAACCTCCGGCTCCCCAGGCAGTTATTTTCCTTCTTCAAAGTGAGCAGGAAGGGCTGGAGAGATAGCATGGAGGTAAGGCATTTGCCTTGCATGCAGAAGGACGGTGGTTTGAATCTCGGCATCCCATATGGTCCGCCAAGCCTGTCAGGAGTGATTTCTGAGTATTCAGCCAGGGGTAACCCCTGACCACTGCCGGGTGTGACCCAAAAACAAACAAACAAGAAAAAAAACCAAAGTGAGCAGGAAACTCCATCCCCCAAACACTTTCCAACTCTGATCCAGTTTAAGGCTGTAGCTTGGGGAACCTCCCTTTTGATTCACATAAAATCAGCACATTTTGGGCCTTTGCTTTTACCCCTAGACAAAACTGTGGGTAAGCCCACCAGAGTCACTGTAGCACCCCTCTGCAGGTGACAGGTGACAGGCCTTTAGAGGAGAGCGAGGTGCTGGCACAGTTTAGAATCTTATCAGGCCATTTGCTTTCAGGAACAGCAGAGGGAGCATGTCAGCACAAGACAACAAAGTGTCCTGCTTTACTCTCTTTCCACAGAAAAACTGCTTTTTATTACTAGGCTATTTTGTGAAGCAGCTAGAGGTGGACTTTTAGGGAACGCTTTTCATTTCCTATTGAGCTAATAGGCCTGTAAAAATTATGCAACTTCTTTATACATTTTTGTAAAATGTCACAGGAAAAGACCAGGCTCATCTTGTGGCAAGAGTAACTACATTTTAATTGTGTGATTGGTAAAATAGCAGCTTATATACTTTCCTATTCCTTTATCTTAGACTTTGAATTATTATAATATAGTCTGTGAGCACAATTTTCAGTCTAAATGTCTTATTTTATAAATGTTCACCTTTTTAGACCTAAGAATACAGAATTTTCTCACAATGACAATTTATAATATAGTAATTATGCATGTTTGAGAGTAGATGAAGCAAGGGAAATAAAGGATCAGATCTTTCCTTCCCTCTCAGTAAGGACAGCTTGGAATTTTTAGAGTCTTGCTCTTTTGGAGGGAGGGACACATTTAACTCTGTTTTCTGGCTCAAGAGATCCTATTGCATATTGGAGATAAAAACCAGGTTAACCATGCGCAAGTCAAATGCCCTCCCTGCTATCTTACTGATCTGATCTGAGTCTGTATATTCTAAATTACTCCTTTCTTTCTTTTCTTTCTTTCTTTCTTCCTTTCTTTTTCTTTCTTTTGTTCTTTCTTTTTCTTTCTTTCCTCTCTCCCTTCTTTTCTTTCTTTTCTGTCTTTTTCCTTTCTTTCTCCTCTCTTCTTTCTTTTTTCTTCCTTCCTCTCTTCTTTCTTTCTTTTTTGTTCCTTTCTTTCCTTCCTTCCTTTTTTCTTTCTTTCTCTCTCTTTCTTTCTTCCTTCCTTCCTTCCTTCCTTCCTTCCTTCCTTTCTTTCTTTCTTTCTTTCCTTCCTTCTCTTTCTTTCTTTCTTTCTTTCTTTCTTTCTTTCTTTCTTTCTTTCTTTCTTTCTTTCTTTCTTTCTTTCTTTCTTTCTTTCTTCCCTTCCCTTCCCTTCCCTTCCCTTCCATTTCCCTTCCCTTCCCTTCCTTTCTTTCTTTCTTTCTTTCTTTCTTTCTTTCTTTCTTTCTTTCTTTCTTTCTTTCTTTCTTTCTTTCTTTCGAAAAGTTTGGGCGACCTGAACCCCCAGTTGCCCAGCGCAGAATAGTGAAAAAGGCACGTGCTCAGCAATTGCAAGCAAGTTCCAATTTAATCTGATCGATCAGAGGTCGAAACGTGCTCAGAGCAGAGCAGAGGTTGCGAACCCCGAGGTCTGAAATCAGGGGGGTTTTATACAGTTTTCAGGTGGGCTGTGTTATTTTTACAGCGGAAACAGGAATGGGCTTTGATGTAGGAGAATCGGAGATTTTTAGGGTAGGTGTGAGCAGGGACCCAGACTTCAAGTCTCCAAGTGAGTGGGACCCAGACTTCAAGTCTCCAAGATGTCTTCAAGACGATTAATGCGGGGTCTGTAAAACCATGGGGAGCCAGCAAATGGATCAGCACCTGTAGCTCAGTAGATAAGAAACAAGCAGGTAGTTAACATAACTCATTGGTCTGTTAGGATAAATTGAGGGGAGGGTGAGGGGGGAACATTGCATTGCATGAGAAAGAGACAGACAACTCCCATCAGGAATGTGTAAAGGGGGAAAAAAGGAACAATCTTAGGGGAAAACATGTTTTTCACTTCTTTCATTTCCCACTCCTTCTTGTTAATAATTCTAATCTTAGAATTAACACAGAAGTAACCACTGCTAGCCAAGAACATTGAAGGGATTTTGGGCAGACGGTTTCTCTTCTGTAACTACTTCCTGCTGAGGTGGGGCGGAGTTTCAGGGGTTAAGTTCAAGGAGCAGCAAGTGGTTACTCAGAGTTTTGTGGGTACTTCCTGATATTGCTGTCTTAGCACCATTAGCTTAACTTCCCCCACTTGAGTGCGGATAAAAGTTGCAACTCTGTTTGCAATACAGGGTCCTACTGCAACTATTAAGAGTACACTTAGCAGTGGACCAAGTAGAGGCAGGAGGTAGGGGAGGATTCCTCCCCACAGAGACCATAACAGTTGATCATAAAGTTCCTCCTGTCGCTTTGCTAATTCTTCTTGGTGTTTCTTTATTCTGTCTCGTACTATTCCGGATTTATTAACATAAAAGCAACATATTCCGGATTTATTAACATAAAAGCTTTTCTTCTTGTAAAGCTACACACAATCCTCCTCTCTCGGCTAGGATTAAGTCTATTCCCCTCCGGTTTTGCAGGACCACCCGGGCTAGTGAGTCATGTTGGTCTTGTAGGTCCTGGATAGACTTGTAAACCTGCTGGATGTCTGGGGCCAGTTGATCAGATAATTTATTATACCGGTCCAATAAAATTCCTAACCCTGCAGCTCCCATTCCTAATCCTCCAACCACCCCTAACGCAGCCAGCAGGGGTAGTAATACCACAGCCCTACGAGTTCGGTGTCCTCCCAGGAGGTCTATGCTGGGAAGAGGGACTGGTTCAGTTCCTGGGAGAACATCAATGTTGGGTAGCAGGAAGGCAGGTGCACAAATGCCCGTGCTATTTCTGGGTAACACTGGATAAGCCAAATTTCCTCCACAGACCCAGACCTGTCCTGGGGGGAGGCATCCCAAGTCCGACGAGACTTCGGAGATGTTAGAGCACCTTGTTGTTGGTACTTGCCCTAAATCTATGGTTAGTGAGTAATTTCTAACATAGCAAGTGGAGGAGTCAAATCCCTGAGGGATTACTTTAAAGGGCTTGGTATAGGTGCAGTTTGAAAAGCTACTTATATTTGGTTTAGGCACAGGTATTGCTAATGGCCAATCATTACTCATTTTCATGCAGAGCCAGCAGTCAGCTGCTAAGCTTGGGTTGGTTTGATTTAAGAGCTTGTGAGTGTACTTTAGAATGTCGTGTATATTTGAATCTAGATCCTCATTTAGCACCCTAGGTTGAAGGGAGGGGTGCTTGGGCCAGTTTGGCATTAGGTTATAAACTTCCTTTTCGGCCCATTTTATGGCTTCCTTTTCTTTTTCTTGATCTGTGGGCCCTCCCCCATCTGATATATGTAAAGGGGCTTTTAGAGGCCAGCAGACCACATCTCCAATATTTGCTAGACAATGTGCTGCCCCGTATGGAGTTTTAAAAGTTTCAGAACCCCACTCATCTCCCGTGCTTCCCTTGTAGGTATCGGTTAGTTTCGCCACCAGGTGGAGTTGGCCATTTGTAACGCACTGCTGATAGGTTTTATAGCACCGTGAGTGTACCTGAGTTAGCTCTACACATCCTGGGGGGCAGGTTCCTTTCGTGTCCGGGGGAAGGGGTTGGGGTTTTTGCTTACATACCCACTGAGCCTTGATTTTACCTGTGGAAGCTTATGGCTTGAGCTGGAGATAGGCCGTTTTAGTGCCACAGTCGACTGCCTGTGTAGCTCGGTACTCAGGTTTGAACTGATGACCTCCGGGGCAGTCGCAGGGGTTACCGTAGAGAGTCCTTAACAGTTTTTGGTGATCCACTGGCCGATCAAACCCCCCTAAGACTGGGGGCATTAGAAGTAACCATAGGAGTTGAGGTAGGAGGAGCAGTTTGCTGGTGTTTAAGCCAAATTTTGAGCGGGTTTTCTGCTTGCTCCACTGCCCACTCATTCTGATTAAATTCTATTGGTGCAGGCTTTAAATGTGAGGCATGTATCCACGCCACAATACCGTCTACCTTAACTGCAGTAGGGGTCATGAGGAGGACAACATAAGGTCCCTTCCACCTGGGTTCTAATGTTAGAGCACGATGTCGCCGCACGAGGACTGAGTCTCCTGGCTTGTAGTTGTGTGGTACTGTCAGGTCCCCGGGCTCGTATGCTTGCTGAAGAATTTTCCAGATGCTCTTTTGCAGCGTGGTGACAGCAGCCAGTCGGGCAGCCAAGGGGGAAGAGGAAGCAAGAGAAGGTTCATAAGTATCAGTTATAACTTTTACTGGGGGAGGAGCCCCATATAGGATTTCAAGAGGGGTTAAACTACGCTGGGAGGGGAGAGGGGTCTTTCAAGCCCGGAAAAGGGCTGAAGGGAGGAGGGAAATCCAGTCACTTACGCCAGTCTCGAGAGATAATTTAGTCAAAGTCTCCTTAATAGTTCTATTCATACACTCTACCTAACCTGAGCTGTGGGGATGATAGGCACAATGTAGCTTCCAATTGATTCCCAGAGCCCTGGCCAATCCCTGACTTACCTGGGCCACGAAAGCAGGTCCGTTATCGGACCCGATTACCTGGGGAAGTCCGAACCTGGGGAAAATATCATCCAGAATTTTCTTGGATACCATTTGTGCAGTTTCATTTTTACAGGGGTAGGCTTCTACCCAGCCGGAAAAAGTGTCCACAAAAACTAATAGGTATTTCAGTCCATATTTGGTGGGCTTGATCTCTGTGAAGTCAATCTCCCAGTGTTGTCCAGGTCGTGTTCCTCTTAATCGTTTTCCCATTTCGATTCTTCCAGGGTAGGCATTTACCAGCTAGCACGACTTAACAATTTGTTCTGCAAGTCTTTTTATTTCCTCGGGGCGCGTGCCCCCCAGCCAGTCTCTTGCAATTTCTAACATTTTCCTGGGCCTTAGGTGGGTGAGGCGATGGAGTGTTTTTAGGTACTCTTGAATTCTTGAAGTTTTCTCTTGTCTAGGTACTTCCTTGAGTGGCAACAACCTTCTTGCCTCTGGGTCAGGCTCTTCTATTTCTTCTGGATCTAGTTCAGCAATTTTTGTAGTTTTCCACTCTGGTTTGAGTGGAGGTATAGGGATGTCTTCTTTGACCCATACTAACGCCTCCTCCTGAAGTGGCCTTGGTCCTGCGACGGGGCAGGGCAGTAGTCCCTCGGCTGCAGCCTTTGCCTCTGCATCTGCTTTTCAGTTCCCTGCTGCTACTGCTCCATTTCCTTTTTGATGCCCGGGGCAGTGAATGATGGCCAGTTCTTTGGGGAGTTGAAGGGCAGATAATAATTCCAGTATTTCCTTTTTATTTTTAATGTCTTTTCCCGCTGAAGTCAGCAGCCCTCGTCTTTGATAAATTATGCCATGGAGGTGGGCAGTTCTAAAAGCATACCGACTATCTGTGTAGATGGTGGCTTTCTTCCCCTTTGCTAATTTTAAAGCTTTTGTTAATGCAATTAGTTCTGCCCGCTGAGCAGAAGTTCCATCTGACAGCCATTGGGCCCAAACCACTTTATGATTGCTTACTACTGCTGCTCCGGCTCTTCTTTCTCCTCCTTTTACAAAACTGCTGCCATCTGTAAACCATATCACATCTGACTGCTTTAACGGCTGGTCCTGGAGGTCTTTTCTGGTACTGCTTTCCTCAGCCAGTATGTCTTGGCATTTGTGCAGTATCAGCTCTGCTTCTTCTTCAGGCAGAAGAGTGGCCGGGTTTAAGGTGGCGGGTACTCCGATATGAATTCTGTCTTTGTCTAGCAGAATATTTTGATAGTGTGTAATTCGAGTGTTTGAGAGCCACTGGTCCAGAGGCTGGCAGATGATGCTTTCCAGTGCATGTGGGGCTACGATAGTTAACTTTTGCCCAAGGGAGATCTTGTCAGCATTTTTTACTAAAAGGGCCATGGCTGCAATTGCCCTAAGGCACTTGGGCCAGCCACTGGCTACTGTGTCCAATTTCTTTGATAAGTAGGCAACTGGTCTGTTCCACGGCCCGAGTGTTTGGGTTAAGACGCCTCTGGCCACCCCGCCTCTTTCTTCCAGAAATAAAGTGAATGGCTTACTCACATCAGGTAGAGCCAGCGCTGGGGCAGACAGCAGGGCCGTCTTGATTGCATCGAAGGCTTGTTGGCAATCAGGAGTCCATTCAAATGCTGCATCTCCCTTTGTGAGATGGTATAGAGGTGCTGCCAGGTTGGCGAAACCCGGAATCCACAAACGGCAAAACCCTGCTGTTCCCAGGAACTCACGCATCTGGCGCCGTGTTGTTGGTGGCGGGATTTGGGCAACTACTTTTTTTCGAGCCTCCGTCAGCCATCGTTTGCCATCACGTAGGGTATATCCTAGGAACGTTACCTCCTGTCTGCATAATTGGGCCTTCTTGGCAGAGGCCCGGTATCCCAGCTGGGCTAGCTCTTGTAGCAAATCTAGAGTGGCTTGCTTGCAACTGCCCTCGGTTTCGGCAGCAATCAACAAATCATCGACATACTGTAACAGAGTTACCTGTGGGTGTTGTTCGCGAAAAGCACTTAGGTCCTGATGCAAAGCTTCATCAAAAATGGTGGGGGAGTTTTTAAATCCTTGTGGGAGTCGCATCCATGTCAGCTGGCCTGAGATGCCGGCCTCCGTGTCTGTCCACTCGAAAGCAAACAATGGCTGGCTAGCTGGGTGCAAGGGTAAGCAGAAGAAGGCACCTTTCAAATCCAACACAGTGTACCAAATTCTGTCTGGACTGAGGGTACTAAGGAGATTGTAGGGGTTGGGCACCATAGGGTGAATGTCTTCCACTCGGGCATTAACTGCCCTCAAGTCCTGTACTGGTCTATAGTCCCCAGAGCTAGGTTTCTTGATGGGGAGGAGTGGAGTATTCCATTGGGACTGGCATTTTACCAGAATTCCTTGCTTAAAGAGCTTCCTGATGTGGGGAGTTATTCCCTGCTTTGCTTCTTGACTCATGGGGTATTGCCTGATTCTTACAGGGATTGCGGTTGCCTTTAATTCCACCACTACTGGTGCCTGTAGTTTTGCCAGCCCTAGTCCAGCAGTCTCGGCCCATGCTGCTGGTGCTATTTCTAACTACCAGTCCAGTTCTGTTTTGGAGGTATGGATTTCTTCCTCAAATATTCTATACTCGTCCTCAGCTCTCATTGTTAAAATGGATGTTCCAATAGGTTGGACTTTTGGATTCCTAAAAATTACCTCAGGGCCTATTTCCTCAAAAGTAATTTGTGCCCTTAATTTAGTTAACAGGTCTCGACCCATTAAAGGTGAAGGACAATCTGGAATGACCAGGAAGGAGTGCTTTATTTCTCCTCTCCCCAGATCCATTGTACGGCTAGTGGTCCAGGGTCTGTACTTGCTTCCATTTGCTCCCTGTACTAAAGTTAGTTTGTTTGCCAATGGCCCTAGTGGTTTCTTCAGGACTGAGTATACTGCTCCTGAATCTAACTCAAAATCCACGGGAGTCCCCTCCACTTTAAACTTAGCCCTGAGCTCCGGGAGGGGATTGGAGCCCCGACCCCTTCATTCGGAGTCTATTGCTAGGGTCTTTGTTGGGCGAGGTTTTGGGGATTGGGAGCACTCCCGTGCCCAGTGCCCTATCTGTCCACATCGAACACACTGGTCCTACTCGAGCTTGCGTGGCTTTCGTCGTGGTCCTAAAATTGCGACGCAGGCCTGAGCTCCATCCCGGGTTCTTACGTGGGCCCAGGTCCCTCCCTATCTGCCCTTTCTGCACTGACTGCTACGGCCAGGGCTCGTGCTATTTCCTTAGTTCTCCTGTAATCTCTCCGATCTTCCTTTTGCTCTCTCTCTAATCTTTCTTTCTCTTCCTCTTCCTTTTTACGCTTTTCTCTCTCTTCTTCCCACTCTCTACGTTCCTTTTCTAACCTTTCTTCTCTCTCTTCTTTTGTTTCTCTTTTCTCATATATCTTCTCTGCCTCTTTTAACACATCCTGCAAATTTATGCCTTGTATGTTTTCTAGCCGCTGTAACTTCCTTCTAATATCTGTTGCTGACTGTCCTACAAAAGCCATGATTACTGATGCCTGATGGACCTCAGAAGCAGGGTCAAATGGGGTATATCGCCTATAAGCCTCCATTAGTCTTTCTAGGAAGACAGCTGGTGGCTCCTCTGGCCCTTGTATTATTTCTTTCACCTTAGCCAAATTTGTGGGCTTTCTAGCTGCTTCCCGGAGACCTCTCATGAGTGTCTGGCGATAAGTGGACAGATGTTCCCTACCTCCAGGAGCGTTGGGGTCCCAGTTGGATCTGCACAAAGGAAAGATGTCATCTATTTCATCAGGCCTGTCGGTGATTACACCACCATTCCCAATCACATTTTTCCGTGCTGCGGCCAGGATTCTGTTTTGTTCCTCAGTAGTAAAAAGGGTCTTTATCAGCTGTTGACAATCATCCCAGGTTGGTTGATGAGTATTCATTAGGGAGTCAAAAAGGTTAATTAACTTAGTAGGGTCCTCTGAAAAAGAAGGATGATTTAGCTTCCAATTGTACAGATCAGAGGAGGGAAAAGGCCAGTACTGTAAGTTAGGCATATTTCCGCCATGCCCATCAGGCAAAGGAACATTGGGGACCACTGGTCTTAGTGGCATGATAGATGCTGCATGAGGGGCAGAGCTTTGTCCTCTTAGCTGGCTCCGGGTCCCTGCAGCTGGTCCTGTGCGTCCATCCCTTCCCTCTCAGTCGGGGGGGGGGGGAGGGTGGATAGTATGATTCCTGTCCGTCTGTTGTTAAAACAGAAGGTAGGCAAGGGGCCTGGTCATGACCCTTGATTAATAGTGGTGGTGGTGGCTGGGGAGGGGCAGTGGGAGCTGACAGTGTGGACGGTTCCCCTCTCCCCAGTGCAGGTGCTGGGGTGAGCCACCACGCCCCCTGGTCTGCACTTCCCGCATTCCTGCAGATCAGGGCAGGAGCTGGGGTGAGCCTCCAGGCCCCCTGGTCTGCACTTCCCTTCTCTGAACTCTCACAAGTTGAGGAAGACGCGGCGGGGGGGGGGGAGGGCAGACGCTTCTTGCTCTGCAGACGTGGCAAGCAGCCACACCCCCTGGCCTGCTCCCTGCTTCTCCACGCCCTCACAGGAAGGCGCAAGGGGGACAGGTGTCTCCCGTTTTGCAGATGCTGTCAGGGCAGGCATTGGTGGAACAGATCTCCGTTCTGTGGGTCTGTAGGGAGGGGACTCGAAAAGAAGAAGATCAGTAGTATCTGGATAAATGTTGGGGGAACTGTGGTGGGCATAGAGGTGAGCCGGGAGGGGCTGGCTTCTTTATCTCCTCCAGGACGCCTCCTTCTTGGGTTCTTACAGGAAGAATGCTATGGTTTATAGGAGGGGGTAAGGAAGAGCGCTCAGGGTCAGGCAGCAAGGTGACCAGGCTGTCGGGAGCTGTTGGAAACAGAAAGGGGCACATCCATTCCAGGGGGTTTTCACACAAATCTTCCCAAACAAGAATATAGAGCTTCTGTTCTGGGCGTCCCTCGGGTTTGGCATGGTAGATAACACTTTTTACTTTCCTTACCGATGGCAAATGAAAAGAGCCTCCCTGAGGCCACCCTACATCAAAGGAGGACCATTCGGAAGAGCAAAATGCCTGCCATTTTCTCTTCTTTATAACCCAAGACTGTTTCTTTGCCCTTTTGTTAACTTCTTTCCAATGCTCTAGTGTAAGAGTAAGTGGTGTGGATTGTACTTGTCCCATTGCTGCCTGATCTCACCAGCCTTATGCACAAACAGCTGTTACCAAGCCTCTCTTTCACACAGAATACTTGACAGCCTCTGTACAAACAGCAATGTATCAAGCCCTCTTTCCACACCGAACAGTATAACAACCAACAAGGAATAAAAAAAAAAAAACACAATACAGAGTCCTATTTGAAACACGAAAACAAGGGTAGGGTGTTCTGTAGAGAGAAAACAACACACTGGGATGAGTGTGCCAGAATACGCGGCTGGGTCAGCCCAGTAACAAGTAGGGGAACAGAAAGAGACAGTCGCAGAAGACATAGAAAAAGAATGTCCGACCACTAGAGGGAGTAGTGTATTGCTTAAACCAATGTGTTCCTAGCCGGTGCTCAGTTTTATCTTGCTGGAGGACAAATCTATCTCGAGAGATTTGTCTGAGACCTCCTTATTCTTCACCAGGATTTATCTATCGGACCACATCTTTTATGGAGAAGACGGGGTACCTCGCTCCGGGGGACTTTTGTGGTCGGACTCAGTAGTGTTAGCTTAGATACAGTTAGAGAGAGATTTCAAACAGAAAGTTTTTCGGCGTAACAATCAATGGACGAGCCCCCAAGGGACTCACAATAGAGAAACACAATGACAATATCAGCAATTGCCAGATATTCAACTCAAATTGCAAGCCAATATTCCAAAAACAGTTTCAAATCTAATAATAGCGGTGGAAAGCGAACCTACAATGCAGCATGCCTTACACAGACAGACCTCCTCCTGCAACCAGGTAACGTCTTCCCTGTTGCCTTAAATCACCTCCTAGGCCCCCTGGGATGTGACTTTGCGTTGGAGTCCGTCGACCCTCTTCACCACTCGGTATACGCGTCAAGTGGGAATCTCAGTCTGGTATACGCATCAGATGGGATTCCAAAGCCACACTTTCACAACTAAGCCTCCTAGTCGAATTACCAGGTCTGTTTACAATAGCAATGCAAAACGGCACTTCCCACAGATAAACCCAGAGCAAAGCACGCGGGGAGCTAGAGAGTGAGCTAAGGGGAGGAGGAGGGAGAAGGGATCCCAGGGAATTTACCAAGCAGACGTTGTTCACTCGTCCGGCTTGGGCGGGGTGTGTAAGGGCCTCCTGGCTGGCTCGCCAAAATGAAAAGTTCGGGTGACCCGTCCCCCCAAGTTGCCCAGCGCAGAATAGTGAAAAAGGCACGTGCTCAGCAATTGCAAGCAAGTTCCAATTTAATCTGATCGATCAGAGGTTCGAAACGTGCTCAGAGCAGAGCAGAGGTTGCAAACCCCGAGGTCTGAAATCAGGGGGGTTTTATACAGTTTTCAGGTGGGCTGTGTTATTTTTACAGCGGAAACAGGAATGGGCTTTGATGTAGGAGAATCGGAGATTTTTAGGGTAGGTGTGAGCAGGGACCCAGACTTCAAGTCTCCAAGTGAGCGGGACCCAGACTTCAAGTCTCCAAGATGTCTTCAAGACGATTAATGTGGGGTCTGTAAAACCATGGGGAGCCAGCAAATGGATCAGCACCTGTAGCTCAGTAGATAAGAGACAAGCAGGTAGTCAACATAACTCATTGGTCTGTTAGGATAAATTGAGGGGAGGGGAGGGGGGAACATTGCATTGCATGAGAAAGAGATAGACAACTCCCATCAGGAATGTGTGAAGGGGGAAAAAAAGGAACAATCTTAGGGGAAAACATGTTTGTCACTTCTTTCACTTTCTTTCCTTCCTTCCTTCCTTCTCTCTGTCTTTCCTTCTTTCTCTCCTTCTTTCTCTCTTTCTTTCTTTCTTTCTTTCTTTCTTTCTTTCTTTCTTTCTTTCTTTCTTTCTTTCTTTCTTTCTTTCTCTCCTTCTTTCTCTCCTTCTTTCTCTCTTTCTTTCTCTCTCTCTCTTTCTTTCTTTCTTTCTTTCTTTCTTTCTTTCTTTCTTTCTCTCCTTCTTTCTCTCTTTCTTTCTCTCTCTCTTTCTCTCTCTCTCTCTTTCTCTCTTTCTTTCTTTCTTTCTTTCTTTCTTTCTTTCTTTCTTTCTTTCTTTCTTTCTTTCTCTCCTCTCCTCCCCTCTCTTCCACTCCCCAGCCCTCTCCTCCCCTCCCCTCCTTTCCTATCCCTCTCTTCTGTTCTTTCTTGTCCTCTTTCTTCTTACTTTTCCTCTTTCTTTCATTTTCTTTCTTTTCATAAATTTTTATTGAGACCAGTGTGAATTACAAGTCTTTTACAGTTATATTTAAGGTACATAGTGACAGTTATTTAGGGCCATTTCCACCACCAGCGTTGACCTCCCTTCACAACTGTTCCCAACATGCATCCCATACCTCCACTGTTAGCCCCCTGGACTGCTGGTGTAACAGGTCCTTTTTGAGTGTAGTTTGTTGTTACCTAGTTCAGTGGTCTTCATGGTCATAAGCTCTAGGTCATAGTAGAAAACATAATCAAAAGGGAATGAGAAAATTGGAGTATTCTATCAAGACATTGTCATAATGAACACTGTATTTGGAGTCTAATCTGTTAGAGCACTAAATTGCAAAGTTAGAGTGTTCAACCTATATCTCCAAGAACCTCTGTGAACAAAGAAGTTGAAGAGTTATTTTATACATAAGAAAATTAAGGCACTAAGATATACTGCAGTGGGAGTCCCAGGCATCCAATCATATGCTGCACCTAATTCTGTGGATAGAATCATTAGTAACATTATTATATTGCCTTTATAGTGAGAGGTTGATTGAACACCTGTTCAATCTAAATGGCTATTTATGTTGTTGCTGGTTTCTTTGTAGTATAAAAGATATGGGGGGGGCGGAGAGATAGTACAGCGGTAATTCATTTGCCTTGCATGCAGAAGGACATTGGTTCGAATCCCAGCATCCCATATGGTCCCCCGAACCTGCAGGTGGGCAATTTCTGAACGTAGAGCCAGGAGTAATCCCTGAGTGCTGCCGGGTGTGACCCCAAAACAAAAACAAAAACAAACCAAAAAAAAAAAAGAGAGAGAGAGATAGGCTTTGTGCATCTCCTCTTCCTCTTGATTTGATCTCATCTCCTAGCTATGCTCTGGCACCTATGGTGTTTAAAGTTTGAAGTATTTATCATTTAGACCTTTGTGTTTCTTCATAGAGTTATTTTAAATACCACACAAAAGTGATATAATTCTGTATATTTCTTTCTTCTTCTGGCTTACTTCATTTAACATAATATTTCTAATTCCATCTATGTTGCTGCAAATTGCATGACTGCATCATTTCTTATTGCTATGTAGTCTTCCATTGTGTATATTACCACATCTTCAAGATACTACTCTCCTCTCTTTCCCCCTGTCCTCTCCTTTGTTCTCCTCTCCTCCCCTCTCCTCTTTTTTCCTCTCCTCCCATCGCTTTTCTTCTTCCTTCCTTCCTCCCTCCCTCCCTTCCTCCGTCCCTCCCTTCCTTCCTTCCTTCCTTCCTTCCTTCCTTCCTTCCTTCCTTCCTTCCTTCCTTCATTTTCCTTTGTTTTTTGGCCAACTCTGCACTCAAGTGTCACTCCTGGTAGGCACAGTACCATATGGGATGCTGGGTATTGAATCTGGGTTTGTCTGTCTGCAAGGCAAGCTCCCTACTACTGTACCCTGAACCACTCTGGACCATGAACTCCACTTTTCTTTTCTTTTTTTTATTTTTAGGCAGCACTGGTGACGCTCGGGGGTTACTCCTGGCTATGCGCTCAGAAATCGCTCCTGGCCTGGGGGACCATATGGGACGACAGGGGATCAAACTGCAGTCTGTCCTAGGCTAGCATGGGCAAGGCAGACGCCTTACCACTTACGTCACCACTCCATCCCCAAATTCTTCTTTTCATATAAAAGTTCTTGTCATGAATTGAACCCAGGTCCACCCCAGGTTGGTGACATGCAAGGCAAATACCTACCACATGTGCTATTGCCCCAGCCCCAGTATTAGAATGTTGATTCTGTGTGTCTTTCTTCTCTGGAAGGTAAAGTGCAGGTATTTTAGAGAAGAAAATGAGTGGTTTGGAATTTCTTGGATGAAGATTGTAACAGTTTATTTCTTTTCAAAAAAATCTCTGAAAATAACCTTGGTACACATCTACATAGTTATAAAATAATTGTAACAAAGTTTTCATGCTTTCTAAATACCAAATTACACTGGAATTGACATAAAACATATAAACCAATAAAAACTGGTTATAGAAGGAATTTATTTAAGGAGGCCTCCTTTGATCTAGCTATTTTGTTTATGTTTTAAGTTACTTGACTTAAACATCATAATTTACAATGTTCATAATACAGTTTTTTTTCAGCATTCCATTTTCCAGCACAAGTTCTACCACCAGTGTAGCATTCTCTCCACCATTGTTCCAGTTTCCCAGCTAGCCCCACGTTTGCCCCCTTGGCAGGCATGAAATAATTTACTTTTATGTTGCTTATTACAACTAAATGTCCAATGAAATTATAGAACAGTAAAAGAAAACTTGTAAAAATCATATATCCCACAGGGATCATTAAATTATTAAAGGTTTACTAACCTGTTTGTATGTCAGTATCAGGTATAGCTGTGGACTTCTGTGCCTGGGAAGATTTGGCATCATGTCTTCTTGGAAATTAGCTGTGGAACTTCCATTTTAATTGTTTTAAATTTAAAATAATTTGAACATTTAAATGTTCCATTTTAAATGTTTTAAATTTAAATATTTTTAAAAATTTTTAATATTTTAAATGTTTGGGGGGCCATACCTGAGGTTACTCCTGGCTCTACATTCCAGGAATCATTCCTGGAGATCCTCAGGGACCATAGGGGATTCTGGAGAACCTAGGTCAGCTATAAGCAAGGAAGGTGCCTACCTGCTGGATTACCATTCTGACCCCCCATTTTTCATATTTTAAATGAAATTTGACAATATACCTTCTTTCTCTGGTATACGTCCTCTAGTAGGACCTGAAGCATATGACCATTCAGACCACTAAAACAGCCCAATTGCTAACCACAGAATTATATTACAGGACCTACTCATCTAACACGTTCGGGCAAATTAACGTTTCCTTTCTCTCTCTTTCTCTCTGTCTTCTCCATACTTCCTTTCTTCACCCCTTTTTTCTTCTTCCTCTTCTTCCTCATCATCAATGCAATCTATGTCAAATAAAACCCTCACTGATAGTTTCTCTTTAGGAAAGGAACCTTGATACATAAGATGCAGCGAATACTACTACATTGGGTAGCCACCTACATAACATTAACATTAACATCATTAACACATTGTAAAGTACTCAAGATGCAAAGTCTATGGGTATCCTATACTGCTCCAGGTATTTTCTAATCCTGAAATTTTTATTTAGCAAGGCCCAAACTCATCACAGACAGAATGTCTGGACACTAGGAAAACCTCCCAACTTCGACGCACTGACACAATGCCTTTTATTTGATTTATTAAATTTATGACTAATTTATTTGTACTACATTTTTTCTGTTCTCCTCTCTCATATCTGTGGCTCCCCCTTCCACTCTTTCCTAAGCTAATTATTCATCTTAACTCAACCAGTTCCTAAAGCTCAGACCCATCCTAATAGGGTCAGACCTCTAACAATACTTTAAGAATATAATACTAATGAATATCTATATGTGGGCTGGAGTACATAGAGCTAGGTCTTCTCCTTCAAGAGACTCAAACACAATTTGTAAACAATACATATCTATAGTGTATAAAGCCCCTCCTATGTACTATTCCTCCTTCTCCCCTTCAGAAATCCTACTATCTCTTCACCCCACAGTCCCAACCTGATATCTCACCTTATTAACACTCTTTACCCTCAGTTCTTAAGCCATTAGGTATCAAGACTGACCTCCTGCCCCAACAAGCCACCACTCAGCTCCCAAGTGGAGGGTCACCCACTCAGCCCCACATCTCACCCCCCAGCAAGAAACTACAACCAACCGTCCTGCTGACTCATGCTCTGTGGCCCTCCCTCTTACCCCCCCAATGGTGGACTGTTACTTGATACTGGAACCAGCTCCAGAAGGATCTCCAATGCAGAACTGTACCCAAGCCCTTTCAGCTGCAAATCACTCCCCAAACTCAACAGGACAAGGGAGTGTTATGAAATATGCCCTGGATTCTACCCCCACAAGAATATCCCAAAAGACAATGGGGACGCCTATATTTCCTTTATAAATTTAAGACCTATATAATACTACCTCTTAACCTGTTTATCTTCAAATCCAAGGGAGTCTTTTCCAACACTTAGTTCCCTTAATTACTTCTTTAAACTCATTTTTATTATTTTTCCTTTATATCTATATGTAAGTGTGTGGTGTGTGTGTTTGTATTTGGTCCTGTTTTTGCTTTCTTCACTTCCTTAACTTCACCTGTTTTGGGGTTTTGGTTCTGCTGGGTACAAAAACCTACAAAAAAAAAATCTTGCCTGGGATTAAAGCTTAGGTCAGGGGTGGCAAACAAGTTCGACATAAAGAGCCAAAATTTTAAACTGTGAGAGTCAGAGAGCCACACCATGCAGTGACCTGCCAAAGCAGACAAACACTCACACAAAAGCATATCATTTTAACAAAAATATATTAAACACATATTGCATTTTGCCATTTTGAGTGAGGGTAAAAATTCTGCAGTGATGATGAGGGTGTGCTGCAACCTCCACACTAAGAACTAACGGCAAGATGTGACACAACATGTGACCCATGGCTCCCCCCACTCGCTGGCCCTTGCAGTTGTTTCCGAGGGCTGGGAGACTACGGGATGACGCAGCCTGGGGGGCGGGACTATGCCCTCGGAGATCTCTCCTCAGAGGGTCCCTCCTCAGAAGCAGCAGAACAAAATCTAAACTTGGCAAAGAGCCACAGTATACGAAAAGAATGATAAGAGGCAAAGAACCACATTCATTTTGGCCATGAGCCGCTTGTTTGACACCCCTGGCGTAGGTTAAAACCAGGGCACAGAGATGAAGCCCGACACTCTCACCCCCAAATGCACCAGCTATATAAGATAGCACCTTTTCTTTTTGCAAAAGCATACTAAAAAAATGGGAAATTTTACATATAAAAACAAGCTCTTATCTACTAGGGATAAGACCTCATATTTTTTTGCAATACAGGGTCACCTTCTATCTTGAACATATATCATGTGGTCCCAACTTAGACTCCATGGGATTAGACAGTGACCATCCAACTCGAACCCTAGATATTAGATATAGAACCTACAAAGTTCTCCACAACAACTCCAGGAACCAAACTCCCCTGAGACATTCTTAATACTGCTCTGAACACCAAATATGCGCCCGTTTGGGTATAACATCCTGACAATGAGGAAATGGCAATAGCTTGGTCTAAGAGCAGGCTTGTCTATATCTCAACACCTAACAATAAGATGAAATCAGAAGACTCATCATCCTTTGATCAGTGCAAAAGCCAAGATTGCTAACTACAGAAGACTGACTAACCACCATGAGTGGGCAGAACCTATCCTGGGACCAATAAAAAAAGACCCTCGTCCAGGCTTTGGCCTATGACCTGTACAACAACCAAGATTTCTAATTCCAGAGATCTGACTGATAAACTGCAACTGAGCAAAACTTCTAGAAACATAATAACTATCCTAAGCTTCATCCTGGAATAGGCGCAAAAAACTAAGACCACCAACTACAGAAGACCGATTAAAATAACAGTGATGGAACAGACACTCTGGAACTGTAAAGAAAGACTCCATCTAATGACATGTGCAAATACAAAAATCACTAGCTACAAAAAGCCTGATTTTATCACCCATGATAGAGCGGGAAAACTTTCAGACATCACAAAAGGATCTAGGGGGAGAGTATAAGAGCATGTATGGAGCCTGTATTTATACCCATGAGAGTATACTTCAAGAGTGGAGGAACCCTGTTTCTCTTAGGCCAGGGGAATTCCCTATATAATCTCCCCAATTTTTACTGTGCCTATGCAAAAAAAATAGTACAAATTAAATTCTTTCTTTCCTTCCTTCCTTCCTTCCTTCCTTCCTTCCTTCCTTCCTTCCTTCCATCTCCTTCCTTCCTTCTTCTCTCTCTCCTTCCTTCCTTCTTTCTTTCTTTCCTTCCTTCCTTCCTTCCTTCCTTCCTTCCTTCCTTCCTTCCTTCCTTCCTTCCTTCCTTCCTTCCTCCCTTCCTTTCCCTTTGGTAAATGTTGTTGCTTGTGGTTTTTGGTTTTTTTTGTTTTTGTTTTTGTTTTGTTTTTTATTGCATTCACTTTTCTTTGCCCATTTTTCTTTTCTTTTCTTTTCTTTCTTTTTTTTTTTTTACCTGTGCTTGATTCGTCTTTATTTCAGGACTGTGGTTAGTGTTCAGTTGTTGTCAGTATTACTGTGGTGCCTTTCAGGTTTTTTGTTTGTTTGTTTGTTTGTTTTGTTTAGGGTTTGATTTTTCTTGTATTATTTTTGTTTTCCTTCCTTTTTCCCTTTTTTTTCCTTAAACAGATTTATAGTCTCTAGAAGGACCCCTCTTGTTTTTTCTTGTTTGAATTTTTGCCCCCCCTTTTTTCTTTTCTTTTTCTTTTTTTTTCTCTTACCTTCAAACAGAAACACATACTTGAACCATCTTGTCCTGCCTCACAAATTGAGGGGGGAAATAATGGAGGGAACCAAGACCCAAACAGTTGTATGAACATTGAGTAGAAAAAAGGAATGATCAGACTTGAACACCACTTCCAAAGCCAACTACAATAGAAATGACACCTAATCTACAACAGGCTAGACACAGAAGAAACCACTTATACTAGCAGCCTGTGGGGGCAAAGAAGGGGCAATATGTGATGCATGCCAGAAACAGGGGGTGGAGGGAGGATAACATTGGGATGGGATGCCCCTGATTCAATGTCACTATGTACCTAAAATATTACTGTGAATAATTTGTAATCCACTTTGGTAAAAAATAAAAATTAATATAAAAATTATTGATTGTAATCCACATTTTTGGTGATTAATGGCCCACCTTAATAATCTCATGAGTATCTTCTGTGCATGTACATCTGTTCTGATGGTAGAAATAAAAAAATTGATGTCATAGTTTCAAATGTTTTACTTCAAAGAATAAAAATGTTTGAAAGACTTTATGACATATCAAGAAACAACTAATTTGTAGACAGCATTTACATGCTTAAACATTAGAAATCTTTTTTTTTTTTTTGCTTTTTTGGGCCACATCCTGTGACACTTAGGGGTTACTCCTGGTTATATGCTCAGAAATCAATCCTGGCTCGGGGGACCATATGGGAAGCAGGGAATTGAACCAAGGTCTGTCCTTGGATCCTGCTGTGTGCAAGACAAATGGCCCTACCACTGTGCTATCACTCTGGCCCCTAAAAGGTCATTTTTTTTTGTTTTTTTTTGGTCACACCCAGCAGTGCTCAGGGGTTATTCCTGGCTCCCAGGCTCAGAAATTGCTCCTGGCAGGCACGGGGGGACCATATGGGGTGCCAGGATTCGAACCGATGACCTCCTGCATGAAAGGCAAAACGCCTTACCTCCATGCTATCTCTCTGGCCTTAAAAGTCATTTTGACTCTAGAATTTAACCTAATATTATTCTACATCACCAATCATTTTCTGACAAAGCTAAAATTGTAATTATTTATGCCCCAGAATTTTAGTTGTTGGTGTGTAATATTCTAGCAAATATAATGCTCTTGGAAGGAGTCTGAATCCATGGTTACAATCTTTAAAAATAATTATTGTCTAGCCTATTAGATAATTCTAATGGAATCAAGAGACCTATAATTTTAACCATTTAAATTTAAAATAGGCCTGCTATACTGGAAGTCTGGGGGCAAGAGAGGTGGTATTGGATACACTTGGGAACATTGGTGGAGGGAGTTGGACACGGGTGGTGGGATTGGCCGTGACTCATTATATGCCTGAAACTCAAACTGTGAAGAATTTTGTAAATCACGATTTAAAAAAATAAAATTTAAAAAGAACATATCATTTTAATTATCATTGCCAACATTGTATTGATTGGTCTTTACAATATTTAATAATTGTTTTTTATATTTTATCTATAATATGTAGTAGTAAGGTATACAATAAACAAATGCTATCATTTATGTATGAAAGATATGCATATATAATTTCTATAAGTATGTTAATGTATATTTTAATTTTATTTCTACATGTATTTTTGTTTAAAGAAAATTAATTTGTCTTTTATATTTAATGTATTAATAAACTGGGGGATTCTTTCTTAAAAAATAAATAAATGAAATTTGAACAGTTGATTTAAAAGTAGATATATTTAAAAATAAAAAAAGAACCAGAGTTGAAGAGAACATTTGCAAAATATTTTTAAAGCTATTCCAGATTGTTATGGATGTGAATGAAAATTAATTTGATCAATAGTTAATTCAAATGCAGAAACTCATGTGTGCTCTGTGTGATAATAAGGTGGGCTGCCAGCCTGGGTTTAAATGAGGTTACATGACCCAGAGCTGTAGCTACCACCCCAGAACTGGGGACCCCTCTTAACTATCTTCAAGGTGTGTGTGTGTGTGTGTGTGTGTGTGTGTGTGTGTGTGTGTGTGTGTATCTCACTTATTTGTCTCATCAACATTTCCATAGGGTGGGAATCAAGTTTCAAATAAATTTGGAAGTGTACTGATTGTGCTTAACTGTAGACTAGGAAGGTTTTTTCTGGCCACTAAAGTTTATTGGACTGTCAGTCTATTTGCACTTGTTAGATGTGGGCTCCCTGAGAGTTCTGAACATTCCATTTCTCTGATGATTGTCTGGACCTTCTTACTGACTGGTGCTATACCCATACCTCATCAGATGTGCAGGGCTGTGGGAATTCTGTGGGAATTTGCAAGTGATTCCCAGGACACATGATGGTTTTCAGAAGTTTTATGCTGATTAACTTCCGGTAAGCCAGTGTTTTGGAGCAAGTTATTAACCTGGGAAATTGGAATGGATGGTCCCTGAAGGAACTGGGTTTTGCATACATGGTAAGAAGTTGTCTCTATGTCTAGCATGATAAGATGCATTTGGGAACTGTCTTCAGACCACTATTTCTATCAATGGTACAAAAAAACCACAGCCTACTACCTCCTTTTCAGAAAAAAAAACATAAGCAAAACAACAAAACCACTGTCTTCCCCACACCTTTAATAAGAACAAATGGCTGGAACCAATAGCATGACTAGGAGGGCAATTTTGTTTTACACAGCTGACCCAGTTTTGGATCTCCAGCATCCCATATAGTCCCCGAGCCTGCTTGGAGTAATTTCTGAGGAGCCATGGGTTAGCAAGAGTGCTGCTGTGTGTGGTCTTACCCCTTATATTCCCCAAAAAGAGCAAACAGTCTGTCCATCCCATCCCCCCATGGCATCAAATGCTGCTACTGATGCAGTGGCCCCACTCCAACTAATGTACAAAATAAGGCTTTCTAGAGGCACTTTTTCATGCTCTCTTTCTTGTCTGCTCTTCCCTACACAGGTATTTCTTCTCACTGCAGGACTTATGAGATCAAGCAACTGAGATGAGGCTGGGGAAAAAGATGGGGTTCCTTTTTTTTTCTTGCAGACATTCATTTATTGTGTTACCACCCACCAAAAAAAAAAAAAAAAAACTCAGTGACATTCTAATAAGTGTCACAGCCTGTAATGTCATTCTAACACAACACTAAGAGAGGTCTATGCATCTATGTGCCTTAGCCCATGTTCACTGCTGGGATGCTGCAAAGAAGAGATTTTTGCATTTCGGGCAGAGGGAGGAGTTTAACTCAAAAACAGGCCCACACTGAGACAGAAAAACAGTACACATGTACATTTAAAATCAGTTTCCCCGATGGATTTATTGACCTGAGACAGTGGATCCTTGGAATAATGGACTTTATCCAGTTTAAATGGACATAACAGACTTTGATTTCTTATTTTCATCATCAGCATAACTCAAAAACTATTGGTCTGAACTTCATTGGTTGCTTTGTTTTAGAGCCGGATTTTCTTACCCTGAAAAGTTTGTTCCCAGAACATAAAGTTCCCTCTGGAATGTAGAGGATATTTTTGGAAGAAACTTTTACAAAACCTGCAGCCCCTTATGAGCTTTCTGAGTAGCAGTAATAGAAAAAAGCATTCTGTCTCCACTTTCTAATACTTGTGTTAGATCATTTATAGTTGAGAGCCTCAGATGTTAATTTTGAATATTTTGTTTTAACATCAAATATAATACACAATGCACTGATCTCTCAACTAAAAGAATGTTGGGTAACAGTTATGGTTTCTACCACCTGCTTTTGCATTATCTGTAAAGTACCTTTCATACAAAGCAACAAGTTACACAACTTTGATTCTCAAGTTACAACAAAGTTTGATTTAAAAAAATTTGGATTGAGGGGCCGGAGAGATAGCACAACGGTAAGACGTTTGCCTTACATGTTGGAAGGTCACTGGTTCAAATTCCGGCTCCATGATGGTCCCATCCGAACCTGCCAGGTGGTGATTTCTGAGCATAAGAGCCAAGAAGTAACCCCTGAGCATTGCCGGGTGTGACCCAAAAAACCAAAAAAAAAATTGGATTGGCCAGAAAGAGAGAACAGCAGTAAGGCTTTTTGTCTTGCATGTGGCTGACCCAGGAGGGATCCAGTTTGATTCCTGGCATCCCATATGGTCCCCCAAGCCTGCCAGGGGTGACTTCTGAATGCAGAGCCAGGAGTAACCCCTGAGCATCACTGGTGTGCCCCAAAAACCAATCAATTTATCAATTCAAATTAAAAAATTAAAAAAAAATTATAAAAACTTGTTATTAAAAATATAAATTCCATCTGGTGGGGAGGGAAGATTGGAATTGAAAATGATATGGGGGCCTGCTCAGATGTGAATCCACGTCCACTATCCTCCTCCTCAGCAGCTTCTGAGAAGGTCTAGGCATTCCTCTGTGGTGCCATGAATGGCATCCTTTGCAATAGGTCTTCCTGAATTGTGTTGGCATTTCCTAGACTGCATCTTGCTTTGGTGATAAGATATAAACAAAGTGAAGAATTAGATGTCAATGTAACTTTGTTTTGGGCCAGTTGAGACTCAGGTATGTTTGGTTACTTAATGATTTTGAGCACAGCCATAGTTTGGTTTGAGGCCAGAGAGGTATCAGAGTGGCAAGTTAACAGGAGACATTGCCAAAGCCTCTTAGATCTTGAGTGGACGGGATTGCCACAAGTAAGAGGGGAGTTTGTAGCCGGAGTTCACAAGAAAGAACCAGATGTTTTTTGCTACCTATGGAGCGTTTGATAAGAAAGTACCAGATGAGGAGCACTAGGGTCGTGTTGAAGAGGTACTTCATGATCCGGAGCCTAGGAACAGACGATGGCCAGCGTCAGAACAGGTGTCTTCCCTTGTACCTCCTGGCATTTTTACTTTCCACCTTCTAATACCACATAATGCTGCTGAATAATAATAGACTTCTACATGATTCTTCCAACAAGTCTCTTCCTCACCCTTATCCTACTAAAATCTGAAAAGTGTAAAAAGATCTTAGCCTTCTTTCTACTCAGAGTTCCTCTAATATCTATTACATGAAGATTACCTCCATATTACATTTGATGGGGAAACAAGCCTGATATGTGCAGGACACTCAGTTCAGGTTCCCAGAACTTTAAGTTCCCAAAACCAAATGAAAGCTCTTTCATTGGCCTTTCTCTCAGCATACCACATGTCTCATTGTGTTCACCTCTGGACTCATAATGGGGGAAAGGAAGTTATGCAGTTGGAGGGTTTGAAGAATGAAGAAAGCTCTGCCCAATGACCTCATTCAGTGGAAACTCTTTCCTGTTCTTTGCCTTTTGCTATCACATAACTGTGATGATAAATTTATTGATATCTGAGTCCTGTACTTCTTGGCTTTGAGCTGCAATAAGCTGTTTTGATTAAAAAAAATGCCTTCCCCTATAGAGGTATCCATGACAGCATGTCACATAAACAGTGCACATGGAAGCCTTTATGCCCTCCCCTGCTTCTTGTTGGGTATAAAACCTAGTCACAGGGTAAATCCTCCACAAAACTTTGGCCTATAGTACTCACCCTTTTCAAGTTTTTCTTGGCTTTGGGGATTTCAGACATAATCCTCTTTCAATAAGTATTGCTTCTCTCCAAGAACGTAGTTTTCGCTGTATTCCTTCCAGTTCAGCTTGCGCACATCAAAGTTAAACACCTGAAAGGCAAGATTAGGCTGTGCATGTCCAGCAGGGCACTCTTTGGATGGCCACCTCATCTAGTTGGGGCAGCGTCTACCTACATGAGAGACCAATCCATGTACTAAACAAGTTGGTCCCTTGCAAAGGGTTCCTGAGTGATTATTACAAGTCAGTGTCACTTCAACATGAATCAGGCTAAACAATTCACCTTTAGGTAGCAGTGAGGAAACCAGTTTTTAGCCAAAGAAATTTTTTGGGTCGGGGGACCAGAAGCTAAAGTGTTATTCCTTACAGACAACAAGTTCACTCTCCTGATTGAACTTCAAATGGTTCCCGGAACACTGTTGGGTGTAACAAACCCTCTCCACCTCATCCCATAAAAAATTTCAAAGTAATGGGAACAATACTTGGAGACCAAACTAGTATCATGTATTATTTTACCCTTGTACAGTATTGGTATGTCCTAAATAGTAAGAATGTAAATATATACAACCATCTTGGAAAACAGCCCGAGGATTGTCCCCTGCATCCTCAATACAAAATAGAAGTACCATAGTGTCCAATAATTATGGACCTTTACTTGAAAGCAGGAAAGCACATTGAAAAGCCATTACTTGAACCTGTGCTCACTGCAGCAGCAGCAATGGCAATGAGAGAACAGGCACCTGTCCCTAGTGAAGGAAATACTAGCCATTATGGAAGACCAAGGCCAACATCTGAATGACACTGAAGGGGGTCAGGTGCCTAAAGGGGACTGTGCTAAGGGAATCTGAGTGACATCACTACAAGGGTCATAGTTACATGTTAGGTGCCATGGAAAGTAAAATTCATTTCTGAGAGCAAAATGACCACCAGCCAAAGAGCTCAGCAGTAAATTAATCAGGGAGACCACAACACAGATGACACACATACACATACATGTTGTGTCTTTCCATGGCAATAAACTAGTGAGTGTCACTTCAACAGAAGGAAAAACTAAGGTTGATGTACAGATTAGGTAAAGGTGTCAATAGTACAAACTATCCAGTAAAATCTCTGTGAAGACCTGGAAAACCAGGTTAAGCTTTGGGGCTGCATTCATATTCCTCTTGGACCAAAGAGTGAGGGGAAAAGGTGTTATTGAGCTGTAAATGACCACCGTCAGTGATGCCAGATGCCAGAAGGGGGCCACCAGCACTCAATTTGATATCTCTGGGGAAGATACAGGTTGTGCCTTGGTTCTTGGTCTGTAGTCAACATTGAATGGCAGCGCCTCCCCCATGGCCAGACCCACTTCTTAATGGGGGGCAAAGACTCAAGATCTTCTGTGTTATCCTACACATGGGTCTATGGCTTACTTGTTTGTCCTCGGGGCACAGCTCTTCCATGAGCATCTGTGTGTTTGTTCATGTTCCACTCCCAGCTGTGTGTCGAAAAGTACTCCAGCATGGAAATTCCTTTCAGAAGGCGGCTCATGATATTCAGGAGCCTGTGAGGTGGCAATGGGAGCCAACTCAGTATCAGGTTGAGCCTTGGTATGGCCATAGAATCAAAGACACACTACACAATATAAGGGCACTGGGCACTATTTACACACTAGTTTAGCTAATAAAATATCACTAAAATTCAACTTTGAATCAATTCATTGCTAAGGACTCAGCCCCAACTATAGCCCTAGCTCAAAGAGGTCCCTCTCAGCCCCCAACACTGGTCCCAGCACAGGAAATCATCACCCCCATATACTGTCCCTGCGCCACTGGTTCTGTGAGAGCTGCTGTCAGGACTTCAATATTTGTGACAAAGACACTAAAGTCTAACTGCTGACTCCTGAGATGCACACTGGGACTATTATCAAATATCTATCACATATAGTGCCAACCCATCTGTGGCCCTTGGTCACAGGGACCTTAACATTTCTAGATCCTGGTTCCCAGACATGAGACAAGGGAATCATGATGTCTCACAGATAGACTTGGAAGGGGCAGGGTCCAGGTGCTAGTCTGGCTGAGCTCAGTGCATCCACCCTGTCCCTTCACTGCATTTTTCTTTTGTAACTGGGATCAAAGCCCCTCCAGGTGCAGCAAAAGCCAGCTGAGATTTATGTACTGGCCATCATTGCTCCCAAGAGACCACAGTCCCCAGGCGACCCTGAGAACTAGGCCTCTTACTGACAATCAGGCTTGAGGTGGGGTCCTGTGAGGCTGCCCTGCTCTGCCAAAGTTATGTCCAATATCTCTGCCCATGGACAGTGTGCTCATGGAGGATGGTGGGCCACCTTACTGAGGCTTCCTGCCTGTGAGCCACAGGAACAGGTCAACCAATGGCTGAGGACCCCAGTGGCTGACAGCATCTCCAGTATTTCACAGAAAAGGAGCTGGTTGCGATGGTGGCATTGGGTATCCTGAGAGCTCGATCCAGGGGGACTTTTCTAAGGTTGCCAGGGGGCTTCTTTACCTGGGAATAAAAGAGGCAGGTCTATGAAAGGCTACCTGAGTGCAGTCAAGAATGAAGTCTGCAGGCACAACCCTACTTTGGAGACCTAGTACTACTTGGTCTCTGAGCATGCCAGAGTGCTCAAATATATCTAATATACCACCTTCCCAATAGTTTTATATCGGGGGAAAGGTTGGGGATTCACACAGTGGGATCAGGGGTCACTTGTCTGGTGGTACTGAGGGACCATATTTGGTGCTGGGTAATGGAATTGTAGCTTTAACTATTTGGGTCCCCTCAAAAGAATACTAAAAATGGTTGTGTCAGATGAGTGACAGGTAAAAATCATGTGGTAGATAAAGAACATGGTCTTTTGGACAGGGAACAGGTGCAAATAGTACAGCCTGGCCTGTGTGGGAGGTCATGCACACTGTCCCCATTACCAATGGCCTGAGGTCTTTTTGTGAGGCAGGGCTTCTGTTAAAAAGGAATTTCTGGAATTGGAAAGCTTATTTCTGAACAGCAAACACAGGGAAAATGTCTCAGTCAATACAGGAAATATAAAGAACATGGATCCCATAAATAATAGGGTGTCTGTATAGAGAGAGCAGTGTCTGCTCCATGGACAGCTCAGTACTCCTGAGGCAGTAGCACCAGCTCCACCACCCTGCCACAGAATCCATTTCTCCTTCGGATGAGGAGTATCTAGAACTTCTGCTAAAAAAGTTAGTCTCTGGCCTGTCTGCCTGTCTGTCTATCTGTCTCTCTTTTTCTCTATCAACACCCTCCTCTTCTTTCTTCTCTCGCTTTGTCTAACTCTCTCCTCAATCTCTCATTGGCCTATGACTGCAGCCCCCTGAAATTTCATTTTTAAATAACTGCAGTGTACAGCAAATGCAAGACTGAATGCAGATAGATTAAAAAAAACATGAAAATTTTCCAATCAGAGTTATTAAAACAAGGATCAATGATTCAAATTTTTTAAATATTATTTATAAAAAAGTTTCTAAATGGAAAAAAAAGGTGGCAAGCTAATAGTACCTGAGAGGCAGATTATTTTTTTCAAGTAGAAATGAATGGACACTGCAGTTAATGATAATGTCAGCCAGACACTGGTCACAGGTACCATCATGTATGACACTTGGTCACAGACAATATCATATATATACATGGGTAATATAAAAAGAGGAAGCACTGTTATGTTATGACACTTGATCCCAGATACTCGTCATAGACAGACATAAATCATAGTTACATATGAATGTCCAAATGTCATATAGAGAAAAGGGTTACAAGCATTATCTGGTGAGATAGGGTCACAGACACGGTCACTTACATACACTGAGACACACAAACTCAGTCACACTGCCTCTACTGTTCAGCACCCATGGAAGCACTGCCCTCTATACACACTGTACCTAGTTCAACCCATTTACAGGGGTTGATGGCACCTGATGTACAATGGTAGATCCGTGTTGAATTTGGTCTGGAAAATTCAGGAAAGTTTATTTGAGTGAAAGGGGAACACTAGGCAGACGCAACAGAGAAGGCTCATGGTGTCCAGGAGTGGGGCCTCCAGGGGTGCAGTGCTGGGTGGTGATAATAAGCTCCCAGTAACTTCCTCTATGGACTTACAAATCCTACTACTCACAAACCCAGCCTGATATTAATGGATTGGAAATGCTAGAGAACTCACTATCCACCATCACTAACAAGGCTATGAGAACACTGCCTATCTCTGCCCTGGAAACTTCTAATACGGAAGCAGCTTATTTCTACTAGCTCAGGGTCCAGGGCATTGGCTGGGGTGACTTGTCTATCACAGACCCTATCTCCAGTCCCACTTGCTGAGAGGTGCCAAAGAAAGGGGGCCCTGTACTCTCTAAACACACCCATGTCACACCTATGCACCGCCGTGTACCATCCAACAGACAAAATCAGGTTGACCACGGTGTCCACTGGGATTCACATCGGCCACAGCTTGTGGAGAAGCCTTCATGGAGCGGAGCAGTCCTTTCCCAGTCTGCAGAAAAGAGAGAACAAGGACTGGGGTCTAGACGCCATGAAATATCACCCTCTGTATATGGAACAAACATGGCTGGAGTAAGGTCTATGTCCCTCAAATCCTGTAAGTACCAATACTTCCAGAAAACAGGTCCTAGATCCTCCCCAGACTCAGGATATATACTTTTTGAAATCTTAGAAAACAAGGTTTCTTTCTTTTTCTAGGCATACTAAAACAGTGGGAAATCTTATGTAAAGAAAAAAAGCTTTTATCTACTAGGGAAAAGAACCCATAGCATAATATAGTAGTGCCCTCCAACCCTGAACATTTGTCATAGGGACTCGGCTTAGACTCCATGTGATCGGACAATGACCATCCAATCCTAAACTCCATATCCCAACCATAAAACTACACAATTCCTGCAAACAGCACCAGGAACCAAACCTCCCTCTAAGAAGGTTCCTAATACCACTCTGGCACCAACTTGCACCAGGTTGATATGACACCCTGACCAAGAGAAAATAGGCAACAACTTGATCAAAGAGCAGGTTATCATACCCCTCATCACCTAAGGGTAAGATGAAAACAGAAGACATGCATCCTTTTATCTGTGCAGAAACCGAAGATCACTAATTAGAGAAAACTGACTTTGACAACCACATCTAAGCAGAACTTTTTCTGAGCTCAAGAAGAAAGAACCTAGTCTAGGCTTTGGGCTAGAATTTGTAAAAAAGACAAAACAAAAACAAAAAAAAACAAAGATCTCTTTATTCAGAGGTCTTACTTTAATAACTACAACTGAGGCAGAACTTCTAAAACCATAAGGAAAGACTCTATCCTAGGCTTTGTCCGTAGGATCTGTGCAAAAATCAAGATGAACTAAGTACAGAAGACTGACAACAACAACCCCATGATGGAACAGAATTTGTAGAACCATAAAGACTCTATTCTAGCCTTTCCATCTTATGACCCTGTGCAAATACCAAGATCTCTAGATACAGGGGGCCTGATTTTTTATCCACAACTGAGGCAGAAACATTTTCTAACACCAAATAAAATCCTTAGGCTTTGATAATGAGCAGATCTGTAGCCTGTAGGTTGTTCCCATCATAGTATGCTTCAATGGTGGAGAAACCATGTATCTCTTAGGCCAAAGGAATTCTCTCTCTAATTAACCCAATACTAACTTTTCCTATGCAAAACAACAACAACAACAACAAATAAAACCCGACAAAGCTTGCCACAAACAACCCTCCTCCCTTTTTTCCTTTCTTTTCTTTTTTGTTGTTTAGCTATTCATTGTTGCTGTTGTTTTTTGTTGTTGTTGCTTATTTTGGGGTGTTTTTTCTTTTCCCTTTCTTCTTTTAAATGATATTGAATAGCTTACATTGACTCCTCCCACATTTTTTTCTCCTACAGAACTTGAATCATTTTGTTCTGTCTCATAAATTGAGGGGAAAGGTGAAGTGCTACCCAGGAACAAATAGTCACATGAGCATTAAGTGGAAATAAAAATTTATCAGACTTAATACAAAACTTAAAGTCAGTGATGACAGAATCAAGATTCCCAATCTACAACAAGTTTTATACAAAGGGGACCTGTTACACAAGCTAGTCCAGAGGGCAACAGGTGGGGGAGCATATGGGATGGAAGCTGGGAACAGGGATGGAGGGAGGGATTGCACTGGTGGTGGGAATGCCTCAAATTCACTGTCACTATGTACCTTAAATTTAAACTGTGAAACGACTTGTAATACAATAAAACTTATTTTTTTAAAAAAAAAGAAAAGAAAAGAAGGTTGCAAGCTTTTTAAACCACAGAGTAAGATTCACTCTGAGGACAGTACCCAATGAAACTACAGGCACGACAGATAAGAGTGGCAGTGGTGTCCTTTTTGTCATTCAGAAGTGCCATTTCTGCACACAGGTCAGTACTGAGATAAGAGAACAACCTCTTTGTTTCACTTCATGGCTGCACAGTTTTTCCAGCCACTGGGTCACATCAAAACACACTATAAACATTTATAGAATCCTAAGAATTACAATAGGAAAGCAAATCATACCTCCACCATGCTTAGTGAGCAAAGATGGTATTCTGAAGACTCAACTAATATCAGCCAGTTTTATAACCTCTTTCATAAGGATATTAGAGAGATAAATGTAGAGGATTTTCAAGGAATTTAAAGAAACCAGGGAAGAAACAACTAATAAGACTCAAGAGGCTCTTTTCTGAATCCCTGAAGATTTCCTCAGAGGGCTGGGAAGGGCATCCTAAAATAAACTGCATCCTGGAGCTTCTCAGGCCGAGAAGCCAAAAAACACCAAGTGAGTAAGAACTGGCTGTGGAGATCTCCAAGCAGAGAGCTGATTCCTCTATCTGTTGAGGTTCTGACCTGCGGTGCCCTTGATGACTGTGATAACTTGGAGGGGACCTGTTGCCTTTGCTTGTGTCGCTTTTTCTGAATCCCAAAAGCTCTTCCCAAAGGGCTAGGAAGGGGCACCTCAAAAAATAGTCACTAGAAGGGCTGCAGAAGAACACGACTACTCCGCTTCACTTCATAGCCGCACACTCTTTCTAACCAAATGAATCCCACCACAACACACAGAAAAAAATCACACTAGAAGCGTGACAATGGCAGGCAAACACCCATGCACAGAGAATGAAGATGATAGCACTGATGGCCCCCAAAATTCCAATCATCTGATTAATCTCTCAGATTAGGAGTTTAGAATAGAAAGTATGGAGGAAGTTCATAAAACTCAAAGAAAGCATAGATCGAGGGCTGATCAGACCACAAAGAAAAAAATTCAAAAACTCTGGTGCCTGTCTGTGTTTCATTGAATACCTGAAGGTCTCCTCAGAGGCCTAGGGAGCGCACAACCCCCCAAAAAACTGCATTCTGAAGCTGCCCAGCGAGTTAGTGAGTGAAATCTGGCTGTAGGGGTTGCTAACCAAAAGCAGAGCTTTCTGGCCTGTGAGGCTCTGCCCTGCTGTGTCTTTGACCACTCTGAGGACTTCAAGGGAAAATCTCTCCTGTGCCTGTCAGTGTCTCTTGAATACCTGAAGGTCCTCCTCAGAGGGCTAGTATGTGCACCCCCCAAAAAACTGCATTCTGAAGCTGCCCAGTGAGTCAGTGAGTAAAATCTGGCTGTGGGGGTTGCCAACCAATAACCAGAGCTCTCTGGCCTGAGGAGGCTCCGCCTTGCTGTGCCTTTGAGCACTCTGAGACTTTCAAAGGAAATCTCTCTGTGCCTGTCTGTGTTTCTTGAATATCTGAAGGTCTGCTCAGAAGGCCTAGGGATCGCACCCTCCAAAAATTGTCAACTAGAGGGCAGCAGAAGAGCAGGGCCGCTCCGTTTTGTGGCCAGCACTCTTTCTAACCAATAAACCCCCAACACACAACATACAGGAGAAAAACCACACTACAAGTGGTGACAATGAAGAAACCTCACAGGCAAACACCATGCACAGAGAATGAAGACCATAGCTCGGATGACCTAAAAGATTCCAATCATCTGATTAACCTCTCAGATAAGGAACTTAAAATAGCAATAATGGAAGATGTTTGTAGAACTCAAAGAAAGCATAGATCGATCTGACAGAACACAAAGACAGAAATCAGAAAGACTCTAAACTGAAATAACCAATCTGAAAAAAAACGGTAGCTCAAATGAAAAACCTCAGTGGATGGCCTCTCCAGCAGGGTAACAAGAGCTGAGGACAGAATCAGCTTGCTAAAAGGGTGAGATGCAGAACAACTCAATACAGGCGGGAAGAAAATTGGAAAAGAACCGTAAGACAAATGATCAGCAATGGAAAAAGTACTCAAGAATGTGAACAGCTGAAAATAGTAGTCTTTGATAAAACTCAACAGAAACAATATAAGAATCATTGGGAGTCCAGAGGTCAGGGTAGAGAGATCCCCAGGAACAATCAACCATCAAAAGCCATCATCACACAGAGATATTCCCAGAACTAAAGAATGCATGCAATCAAATCCTGCATGTCCGAAGAGTAGCAGAAAAACAAGAAAAACAAGAAAAACACCCCAAGACATATCCTAATTACAGTGACAAATCCCACATATAGAGATATAATACTGAAAGCAGCAAGATCAAAAAGGGAAATACATTCAAAGGAGCATCCTTAAGACTTACAGCAGAACATGCCACAAAGAAACCCTGAAGGCTAGAAGACAGTGGTGGGATATATTGTGACAAGACTGAATGAAATGGATTGCCTAACCGAGAATACTGCACCCAGCCCAACCACACGGTTCACATTTGAAGGGAAAGTTACATAGCTTCATGGATAAGCAACAACTCAAAAACTTCACAGATGCAAAACCAGTGTTGAAGGAAAAACTAAAAGGTCTACTTTAAGACAAGACAGACCAACAAACACAGGCAAACTTATCCACAAAGATGACATTAAATCCTATGACAATCATCTCCAATGGACTAATGCACCAATTAAAAGACAAAGATTGGCAATATGGGTCAAAAAGATGAACCCAACCTTCTGCTACCTACAGGAAACACACCTGAATAGCCAGAACAAACATGGACTCAAATCAAAGTCTGGAAGAAAATCATCCAAGCAAACAACACCATTAAAAAAGAGGTGGTGCCCATATTAATATCTGATGACATCAACTTTAGACTCAGAGAAGTTGTAAGGGACAAAAATGAACACTTTGTACTAATCAAGGGATATGTGCAAGAAGAAGAAATCAGACTACTAAACACATATGCACAGAATGAGAGACCAGCAAACTATCTAATACAATTATTGACTAATCTGAAAGAATATATCAATAATAACACAATAATTGTGGGAGACCTCAACACGGCCCTGTCAATACGTGATAGGTCAACCAGACTAAAACCCAACAAAATAGCCCTGAAAAGAGAAAAGAGTTCTAGTATGTGTGTATATATATATATACATACATATATACATACATATATATATGACACTCGATCTCCAAAAACCTGGATACACATTCTTCTCCAAATATACATGGGGTCATTCTCCAGGAGAGACCACATGCTGGCACATAAAACATACCTCCATAAAATCAAGAGGATAGAAATTTGTCAGGCTACCTTTGTTGACCACAAGGCTTCTGGATTAGATGTTGAACTACAAAGAGACACAGAAGTAAAACCTTTCACAATTGGAAATTAAACAGCCTGCTACTTAACAACCAGTGGGTCTGAGAGGAAATCAAAACTTATCCTGGAAAAAATGATAATAAAGACACAAACTACAAAAATCTATGGGACCACAGCAAAAGCGGTCCTGAGAGGAAAATTTATAGCTTTGCCAAGCACACATCAGGAAGGAACAAGGGGCATACTTGAATAGCCTAATGACGTTAAATTCATAAAAATTAGAAAATGACCACCAAAAGGAATAAAAAATAGGGAGACTGAAGGAAATAAACAAAGCTGAGAGGCAGAAATCAATAAAGTGGAAATACAAAAAACAATCTGAAAGATCAACAAAAGCAGAAGTTTGTTTTTTGAAAAAATAAACAAAGATCAAAGGACCATTGGCAAAACTCAAAAAGAGAGACCTAATATAACCCGTATTAGAAATTAAAGAGGGGGGAGATCATGACAGATATTGCAAGAGAACCAAAGAGTAATCATGGACTAATTTGAGGTCTATGCCACTAAATATGAAAACCCTGAAATGGATAAATTCTTGAACTCTTATAACCTTCCATGATTCAATAAGGAGGAAGTAGCATATATAAACACCCCCGATACACTATTGAGGATATTGAAACTGTAATCAAACTTCTGCCAAAAAGGAAAAACCTAGGTCCATATGGGATTCACTAATGAATTATTTTGAACCTTTTCAAGAGGAAATACTACCAATCTTAGCCAGGCTCTTCCATGAAATTGAAAAAACAGAAACACTCCCAACAAGCTTTTAGGAAGCCAACAGCACCTTGATTCCACATTCAAACAGAAATGATGCCAAAAAAGAAAACTACAGACCAATATCCCTGTTGAATGTCTTTCACTTTCTTAAAAACCATACATGTGTGGAGACCATTCTGCATTCTCTCTCCCTCATCTCTCTCTCTTCTATCCCCTCTCTCTCTCTCTCTCTCTGATTTTATTTCACTCAGCATAATGGACTTTCATGTACATCCATGTATAGGAAAATTTTATGACTTCATCTCTCCTGACAGCTGCATAATATTCCGTTGTGTATATGTACCACTATTCTTTTCTTTAGACATTCATTTTTTGAAGGGCATCTGGGTTCTTTCCAGAGTCTTGCTATGGTAAATGTGCTGTAATGAATATAGGTGTAAGGAGAGGATTTTTGTATTGTATTTTTGTGTTCCTAGAGTATATTCCTAGGAGTGGTATAGCTGGATCATATGGGAGCTTCGATTACCAGTTTTTAGAGGAATCTCCCATATCGCTTTCCATAAAGGTTGAACTAGACAGCATTCCCACCAGCAGTGGATTAAGAGTTCCTTTCTCTCCACATCCCCGCCAACACTGTTTATTCTCATTCTTTGTGCTGGTGGGAATGCCATCTAGTTCAACCACAGAGATTGGCACACATCACAAAGAATGAGAACAAGCAGTGCTGGAGGGAGTGTGGAGAGATAGGGACTCTTAGCCACTGCTGGTGGGAATGCCATCTAGTCCAACCTTTATGGAAAGCGATATGGAGATTCCTCCAAAAATTAGAAATTGAGCTCCCATTCGATCCAGCTATACCACTTCTAGGGATATACCCTAGGAACACAAGAATACTATACAAAAATTCCTTCCTCACACCTATATTTATTGTAGCACTATTCACAATAGCCTGTCTCTGGTATCAACCAAGGTGTCCTTCAACAGATGAATGTGGCTAAAGAAACTGTGGTACATATACACAATGGAATATTATGCAGCCTTCATGAGAGATTATGGCATGAAATTTTCTTATACATGAGTGTACATGGAATCTATCATGCTGAGTGAAATAATTCAGTGTTAAAGATAGACACAGAATAGTCTCACTCTTCTATGGATTTTAAGAAAAATGAAAGACATTCTTGCAACAATCCTCAGAGACAAAGAGAGGGGGGCTGGAACTTCCAGCTCATGTCATGAATCTCACCACAAAGATGGTGAGTGCAATTAAATAAATGACTACACTGAGAACTATCATAACCATGTGAATGAATGAGGGAACTGGAGTACAAGTGGGGGTGCGGTGGGGTGGAGGGAGATTTGGGACATTGGTGGTGGGAATGTTGCACTGGTGAAGGGGGTGTTTGTTACATGATTGAAACCTAATCACAATCATGTTTGTAATAAAGGTGTTTAAAGATATTATTTTAAAAAAGACTCAAGAGGATATGAAAGTAAAAATGAGAAAACTTCAAACAGAGATGAAGTAACTAAAAAAATTTTGTAGAATAATGAAAAACTTCTCTAGAAGTCTTTACAAGCAAAGTAGCAACTGCAGGGCAAAGAATAAGTGATCTCAAAGATGAGCTGTATAACACAGAGGCAGCAACAGTATATGAAAAGGAGTCTTAAAGTAAATGAATGGTTGATGAGAATATATATACATATACATATATGTATATAGTTATATATATATATAACTATATACATAACATATATGTTATGTATATATACATATATATACATATATGTCCTAGAGCCTGAAGGTTCCATATAGAAGAGACAAATAAAAATACTCCAAGAAATCCTAATCAGAATGATAAAAACTATAGAGATAAAAATCTGAAAGTACAAAATAAAATAAGGATATCACACACAAAGTAGCATCCTTAAGATTTACAGCAGTTTTATGAAAGGAAACACTTCAGGCTCAAAGGCAATGGTAGGATATAGTGAAAAACTTAAATAAAGGCCTCACCAAGAATACTTTATCCAGCCAGACTCTCATTCTGATTTGAAGGAGACGTACACAACTTTACAGATAAACAACAGCTCAGGAAATTTATATGCACAACCAACTTTAAGATAAAACAAATCTCACAAATGGTCAAACTTCTTAAAAAAGATAACACAAAATTTTAGAAACAATCGCAATATCAATTAACTAAATGCACGAATTAGCAGAAAGAATGGCATGGAATTTAAAAAATTGAATATGACATTTTACTGCCTGAAAGAAACAAATTTGAGTAGTCAAAGCAAATACAGATTCTACGTCAAATGTCAGAAGACAATCATTCAAGCAAACAACTCCTTCAAAAACTCTGGGGTGATCATACTAATATCAGACAACATAGACTTCAGGCGCAAAAAAGTTATAAGTGACAGAGAGGGTCATTCTTAATAATCAAGGGATATGTACATAAGGAAGAAATCATACTTATAAACACATACGTATCCAATGAGAGCCAGAAAATAAAATAATTGTTAACAGACTGAAGAAAGACATCATTAGCCACACTATCATAGTTTGAGAATTTAACATTGCTCTAGCACATTCTGCTAGATCATCCAGGCTAAACCTATTGGCTTTGTAAGAAGAAATTGTATAGAGGGGAAAAGTATATGTATGTATATACTTGTATATATATGTATATATACACTTGTATATATACATATATATATAGCTGAAAAGCCATATATTGTCCAAATTTGTCCAAAGGACAAATTTATATTATTCTCCAATTCACAGGAAACTTTCTGCCAGATAGAGCACATATTAGGAAACAAAATACACTTTCATAAAATACTTAGCATAGAAGTTTTGATCAATTGTCTTTTCAGACCATGATACAATGAAAATGGAAGAGAACTACAAACAAAAATGGAGAAATAACTATAATACCAAGAAGTTAAACAGTTGGTCAGAAAGGAAATAAAATTTCTAAAAACAAATAAGAATGGGGACAGAAGTGGGCAGAACTTATGGAACACAGCAAAATCAAAGGAAAGAGGAAAGTCTATACCTTTGTAGCATTCATAAGGAAGGAGAAAAGAGCCCATATAACTAGCCTGACTGGACAAATTAAGAAATTGAAAAATGAGAACTAAAATAATCTATAATCAGGCAGAAGGAAATAAATAATAAAACTTTGAACAGAAAGTTCAAAGTGGAATAGACGTGAGTACTCAGAGAATGTTCCCCAGACATACAATCATCTAATCTTTGACAAAGAAGGAAGAAGTCCTAAATGGAGCAAAGAAAGCCTCTTCAACAAGTGGTGTTGGCACAACTGGATAGCCACTTGCAAAAAGCGAACTAAGACCCACAGCTAACATCATGTATGAAAGTAAAATCCAAATGGATTAAAGACCTCAATATCAGACCCAAAACCATAAGGTATATAGAACAACACGTAGGTATAACACTCCATGACATTGAGACTAAAGGCATCTTCAAGGAGAAAACTGCACTCTCCAAGCAAGTGAAAGCAGAGATTAACAGATGGGAATATATTAAGCTGAGAAGCTTCTGTACCTCGAAGGAAATAGTGCCCAGGATACAAGAGCCACCCACTCAGTGGGAGAAACTATTCACCCAATACCCATCAGAAAAGGGGCTAATCTACAAAATATACAAGGCACTGACAGAACTTTACAAGAAAAAAACATCTAATCCCATCAAAAAATGGGGAGAAGAAATGAACAGACAAAGAAGAAATACAAATGGCCAAAAGACACACGAAAAAATGCTCCACATCACTAATCATCAGGGAGATGCAAATCAAAACAACTATGAGGTACCACCTCAGACGACAGAGATTGGCACACATCACAAAGAATGAGAACAAGCAATGTGGGCGGGGATGCGGTGAGACAGGATCTCTTATCCACTGCTGGTGGGAATGCCGTCTACTCCAACCTTTCTGGAGAGCAATATGAGATTCCTCCAACAACTGGAAATTGAGCTCCCATATGACCTAGCTATACCACTCCTAGGAATATACCCTAGGAACACAAAAATACAATACAAAAACTCTTCCTTACACCTATATTTATTGCAGCACTATTGACCATAGCAAGACTATGGAAACAACCAAGACACCCTTCAACAGATTAATGGCTAAAGAAACTGTGGTACATATACACAATGGAATATTATGCAGCTGTCAGGAGAGATGAAGTCATGAAATTTTCATATACATGGATATACATGGAATCTATTATGCTGAGTGAAATAAGTCAGAGAGTAAGAGAGAGATAGAGAATGGTCTCACTCATCTATGGGTTTTAAGAAAAATGATAGACATTTCTAAACCATTTTCAGAGACAAAAGAGAGGAGGGCTGGACATTACAGCCCACCTGTTGAACCTCACCACAAAGAGTGATGAGTTTAGTTAGATAAATAACTACATTGCGAACTATCCTAATAATGAGAATATATGAGGGTAATAGAAAGCCTGTCTAGAGTACAGGTAGGGGCGGGGAGGAGAGGAGGTATATTTGGGTCATTGGGTGATGGGAATGTTACACTGGTGATGGGGGGGGTGTCATCTTATATGACTAAAACCCAAGCACAATCATGTTTGTAACCAAGGTGTTTAAATAAAAAACATTTTAAAAAAGAAATTAATAAACTAGAGGCCCCCCCAAGAAAAACAATTCATAAATCAGTGAAAACAAGAGTTGGTTCTTTGATAAACAGATCAATAAACCATGAGCAAGACTTAGAAAGAACACTAGTAAACCAAATTAGAAACTTAAAGGTGGACATCACAACAGATACTGCAGAAATCCAAAAGGTTATCAGATATTACTTTGAGAACCTCTATGCCACAAAATGAGAGAACTTAGAATAAATGGATAAATTCTTGGACTCCTATAATCTCCCAAGACTGAATCAAGATGATTTGGAATACCTGAACAGACCTATCACTAAAAAGGAAATTGAAATGACAAAATAAAGTCTTTTCCAAATTAAAAGCTGATGCCTAGGGAGGAACTACTATTTCCTAGGGAAGAACTACTATTTCAGGAACTACTATTTCCTAGGGAGGAACTACTATTTCAGGAACTATTTCAGGAACTACTAATTCAGGACTCCTATAATCTCCCAAGACTGAATCAAGATGATTTGGAATACCTGAACAGACCTATCACTAAAAAGAAAATTGAAATGACAAAATAAAGTCTTTTCCAAATTAAAAGCTGACGCCTAGGGAGGAACAGGCTATTTCAGAAAATTGAAGAAACAGAAACATGCTCAAATAGTTTCTATGAAGCAAACTTCACTGTGATATGAAAAGCACACAGATGCACCACACTAAGAACAGAATTATGGGACAATATACTTCATGAGAGAGACACAAAGACCTTCAATAAGTATTTGCAAGTAGAATACAACAATTCATCAAAGAGATTATATACATAACCAGGTAGAATTCATCCCAGGCATGCAAAGATGGTTTAACATATGCAAGTCAACAAAATAAACCACATCAGTTTTAAAAAGGCAAATCATATGATCATATCAATAGATAAAGAATACATTTGACAAGATCAAGCACCCATTTATGATGGTTTTTTTTGAGGGGGGCACACCTGGTGATGCTCAAAGGTTACTCCTGGCTATGCACTCATAAATCGCTCCTGGATTGGGGGTCCATATGGGACTCTGGGGGATGGAACCTCGGTTCATCCTAGGCTAGAACCAGCAAGGCCTTAACGCTCCATACCACCACTTTAGCCCCAATTATGATAGAGTTTTATATTCCCAGCAATACCATTTCTGAAGATACACCCTACGGACCCAAAATATAAGAAAGAAAATTTTTCTGCACTCTATATTCATTGCAGCATTATTCATAATAATGAGAATCCAAAACAGCCTAAGTATCCAAGAACAGTTTGATGGATGATGAAATAGTGGTACAAATCTTGTGTATATTGGTGCATTGGTACATTTCATTGTGTAGACGATGGAATTATTAAATGGTATTATGAAAAACTAAGTCACGAAATTTGCTTATACATGGTAGTATATGGAAAGTATCATGCTGAGTGAAATGAGTCAGAGGGAGAGGAAGAGACATAAAATAATCATACTTATTTGTAGGATAATGAAACATAATATAATAATTATACCCAAAAATAATAGTGACAAGGGCCAATAGGACTAATCCAAACTTGCACAAAGGAGGGGGTGGCTTGGGTGTAGTTATAACAGAAAAGGAGACATTATGAAAATGATAACTGGAAATGATTACTCTGGACACAAACTGGGTACTAAAAGGAGGTAAAGATTTATGCATAATACCCCATCCAGTAACAATATTTCAAACCACTGTACCTCAAAAGAAAAAATGAAAGTGTGAGAGAAGAAAAGAAGAAAAGGAAGAGGATAAAGAGGAGGAAGAAGAAGAGGAGGAGGGGAAGAGGGATGCGAAGGAGGAGGAGAAGAAGAAGAAGCAGGAAAAGAAGCAGAAGAAGAAGAAGAAGAAAGAAGAAGAAAGAAGAAGAAGAAGAAGAAGAAGAAGAAGAAGAAGAAGAAGAAGAAGAAGAAGAAGAAGGAGGAGGAGGAGGAGGAGGAGGAGGAAGAGGAGGAGGAGGAGGAGGAAAAGAAGGAGGAGAAGAAGGAGGAGAGGAGGAGGAGTAGAAGGAGGAGGAAAAGAAGGAGACAGAAGGAGAAAGATAACATCAGGAAAAAGATGAAAAAAGAAGAAAAGTTTAGGAGGAAAAGGCAGAGAAGAGGAAGAAGAAAAGTGGAAGAAGAAGCAAGAAAAACAAGAACAAGATAAAAAAAAAAAAAGAACAAGAAACGAAGGTCTGCCATGAAGGCAGAGGGGGAAGGGTGGGAGGGAAATTGGAGACACTGGTGGCAGGAAATGTGCAGTGATTATGGGATGGGGTTGAACTTTGTATGACTGAAGCTTATCATGAACAACTTTGTCAATATGATTTGATTAAAAATTTAAGCGGGGGAAAAAGTTCACTTCAAGTTAATGTGAAAACAGTAATATTCACAGAGACAGAGCTCTGAAATAGTATGAAGGACACTTAAGAAAGAAACCATGATGCTGTGGCTGCAGACTCGTCTGCTTTCAGATTTGAAAACCCGATTGGTAGTTCTCTTAACTCTGTCAAGAATTAGACTGGGGAATATTAGGCTGTTTGAATTTCTGCCACAAGAATTATCTTCAAGGCTCTGATTTTAATTGTGATGCCACTTTCGTGAGCTGACTCAGGACATTAAAAAGAGAGATCCCATGTGGTGTGTGTAGAGTGGCATAAAGCAGAGTTTTGAAGAGCATGGAACCACATCCCCAATCACAACTTTCCAAATCAGGAAAATCAGGAGTTGAGTCATGATCTGTCTTCCAGGCAATAAAACCTACCACCAACAATAGGGCCTCCATTAGACTATATAATCCATCAGAGCAACTGCTGTGGCTGCTGTCGCTGCACTAAGCCCCTTAACAGTATTGGACAAGCCACTGTGGCTCATAACATGGCCCAATAACCTTCATGTAGGCTGGGCCTGGTGCCATGTCCCCACATATACCTACCGCAACAATGAGTACATTGGGTCCATTCAGGTTATCCACCCAACCCTGAAAGGAGAAGGCATTAATTAGCTGGTGGCATCTAGAATAGCTCAGTTTAGTCTTCCCTATTCTGACAACAGTAATAAGGATACGCTGAACCCAGAATCCCAAGACAGTGGGATGCCAGGTGCCTCTTGTGCCCATGAAACTGTTCGTCCTTGCACCCTAATAGAACAATGGGTCACACTGCACAAATTTCTGGGACTTGTGACCCACCAATGTTCTTATCATCCACTGTTTCTCATTGCATGCAGCTAACTCAGCTCCTGTGAGAAATATTTCAGATGTGACAGGCACAAATGACAGATTTCTACTGAGATCTGTAGGATTTCAGATGAAATCTGTGGTTAGTGAGAAGCCATCATTCCATTTGGTACAGAGCCATATGGGCATGTCAGAGGGAAGATATTGGGGACACATCACATGGCATCATCTCTTAAGTAAACTCACTGAGTGAATTATGGAGCCCAGATGTGCGGCCAGGAAAAGGAGTGCAATAGGTGCTTGTGGTCACTTGGGACATGGCATTACTTAATGAGATTGGGACAGTTTGGGATGCTGGAACTCATTCTTCCTGGCCCCACATTTCACAAAAAGATTCACAAAAATTGATTGCACTCTACGCCCTTCTTTAAAAAGATGCAGAAGAGCCGATGTTGGCACACACCCTGGGTTTTTAACCCTGGCACTACCCTGCCCCAGAATGCTACAAAAAAGAAACATGGAAGTAAACAGATTTGAGAACAGTTATTATTGGGAACAAGAGCTTGCCTTGCATGTGACCAATCAGGATTTGATCCCTGGCACATCATGTGGTTCCCCAAGTTTTGCCAGAAGTAATCTTGAGTATAGAACCAGAAATAATAACTGAACACTACTGTTACCCCCAAACAAAAACAAAAGAAAATAAAAATCACCATTATTCCTAAACAAAGGTCTTCATGAGTTTTCATGATTCTCATTCATGCCAGCTGAAATACAGTGCTGTCCTTCCAGAGAAATGTCTTCCATGTCCATTTACAACTAGTACTAATGATTAGCTTTAGGTGAAATGTGGGGCAATCTCAGTGTGGGCACAGGGGTGGAATTTGCAGAGTGATGTGAGCATACTTACTGGAAAAGGATCCTGCCAAGTGGCTCCCACGATGGAGGGCCTGACAATGGCTATGTTAAGATTTTGACCCTCTGTCTTCACCAACATCTCTGCCAGAGCT
Source organism: Suncus etruscus (assembly GCF_024139225.1). Taxonomy (NCBI): domain Eukaryota; kingdom Metazoa; phylum Chordata; class Mammalia; order Eulipotyphla; family Soricidae; genus Suncus; species Suncus etruscus. The sequence goes on from NC_064858.1 coordinate 20,712,373, forward strand.
TTGGTATAGGTGTAGGTGTTGGGCCTGTCCCCAAGCAGCTTGGGGGTGATTTCATCAATAACGGCATCATCTAACCACCTGCAAACACGAAAGAGAAGTCTAGTATACCAGATAGCAGACAGACACAGTCACATGCTAAACTGGGATTCAGGGAGCTCTTGGTGGCCTATGTGGAACATAGTCTTATCCACATGCCTGTGCAGAGAGAAGGCTGCACTTGTGCAAAATTTGGCAGAAAATTTCACTTAGTCCATGACAACTGTGTTCAGCAGCACACAGTAGCTAAGATGATTCCTTCCTCTCCAGGAAATCCCAACACCTACAGTACTCCTGAGCAGAGTTGAAGGGGAAGTTCGGCTGTTCCATGTACAACTGGAAACCTCCTTGCTATCATAAAAAATTTTTAATCACATTTTTTTTTGGTTTTTGGCCCATACCCGGCAATGCTCAGGGGTTACTCCTGGATCTCTACTCAGAAATCACTCCTTGCAGACACTGGGGACCATATGGGATGCTGGGATTCGAACCACCGTTGGTCCTGGGTGAGCGCTTGCAAGGCAAACATGCTACTGTTGTGCTATCTCTCCGGCCCCTATCATAAATGTTTTAAGTTTAAAAAAAAACTTTTAAAATGTTCTTAAGTATTTTTTTAAGTTTTAAAAAAGTTTACAAAAATGTTTAAGTTTTAAAAATGTTTTAAATTTTTTAATTATCATAAATTTCCTAAAATTATATTTGGTACCTCAACATATACAAGTGACTTTTGTAGATATGCAGCTGTTCCAATCAACCCACAGCACATATCTAGAATACATTTTTAGTGGCTATACAAATTTGGCAATAATTTTTCAAGATATCCTAGGAGATGCGGGACAAAATGAACAGTCTGGCAAATGGAATGATGATGGTCCTGAAGTAGCTTGAATCTATGATCTACTAGAGGGATCTAATAGTGTCTCTAAAGAGGGGTCTTCCAGGGGCCGGTGAGGTGGCGCTAGAGGTAAGGGGTCTGCCTTGCAAGTGCTAGCCAAGGAAGGACCGCGGTTCTATCCCCCGGTGTCCCATTTGGTCCCCCCAAGCCCAGGGGCAATTTCTGAGGGCTTAGCCAGGAATAACCCCTGAGCATCAAACAGGTGTGGCCCCCCAAAAATAAACAAAACAAAAAAGAGGGGTCTACCAGACCCCCTCACATTAATTTAATGAAGGAGAGATCTCCCAGGAATCTAACAAAGGTAATAAAACTGTGACCCCAAAAATATCTGATACTACCAGTGCTCTAATATGGAATTGACCAGTGCAATTGTCAAGCACCTCTGCTTCCCAAGAACGTGAGTCACACAGGGTTGTGACATCAGCACTCCATATCTTCAGAAAGGTGGTGAGAGCTAGGCTGAAAACACCCAACTTTGGTAAGAAACTAGCAACAAATACTGCCATGTGTCTTATGTGTCTTAACAAGCAGGTCTATTTGGAAAATGTTGGTGTATTTTTCATGCTGTGCTGTGCACTCAATCCTTGTCTGGAGCACAGAGCTCTGAATACTCTTCCAGAAACAGAAAAACTCTTGGCTGTCCTTGCTGTCTCACCAGAACACAGTTGAGTAACCAAATTTTTGACAGAAACTCAGCTCTACATTATTACAGAGAATCTCCCCCTGGTATGGGGAGCAAGAACCTGAGTGTGTTCACAGAATATTTGGGCATCTTCTCTGGCATTTGTACCATCACGTGTTTTTCAATTGGAAGAGGAACACAAGGCTCTACAAGCCAGAAAGAATGGAAAATACTCTGATCCCAGATCTTCAGGATGGACAAGAGAAGGTGGAAGGTATAGGAGCCCTGTTTGGGAGCCTGCTATTGTGCTCAGGAGCTGAGGTACTGGAGATGAAAACCAGAACTTCTCTATGTACAGACTCAGTCTCTCTATGGTCCTATGCTGATCCCCTGATCTCTGGTAGTATGCTGAGTCTCAGACCCTATGCTGAGCTCTGAACACCTCAGCCCCACATCATCAAAGTCAGAAGGGTATTGTATTGGAGGCCACAACAACGATGAGTGGCCCCACCTCTGTGCTGCTCCCACACTCAAAGCCTTTTCTGAAGAGCCACAGCAGAGATCACATGCTCTAGGAGAAACTGGCTTGCTCATGGATCATGTGTGCCTCTGCAGGGACATTGGACCTCCATTCTCCAGCTCAGAGACAACCTCTGGCCCAGAAAGCTCCTCTGTATCCACGATGTAAACCCTCAGATATCAGAGACAGCTTTATCACCAACAACTCCAATGCTGCCTCCTATCTTTGCTTAGGGAATTTGATACAGGTAACAGAGCTCTCAGAGCATCTTCAAGCAAGAAGCCAACTTCAGGACAAGCATGTAGGAGCAAAGGACTGGGCAGATATACCCAGGATGTTTGCTGCATTCCTTTTTTTACACACAGCTTAAAAATGAGAAAGAAGGGAGCAAAGTGATAAAAACTGTGGACAAGGGCACTTGTCTTACACACAGCCCACCCGATATTAATTTCCCACATTCAATATGGTCTCCCAAGCGCCTGCACCCGGAGTGATTTTCAGAGCTCAGAAGCCAGAAGTTAAGCCCTAAATATCCACCGATGTTTGGCCCCCAAAACAAAAGAAACCAAAAAAACCAACACTGAGAAAAATTCTGATGTTGAGTGGAGGTGAACCAAGAAAGCAGACACAGAGTACAACCTTCACAAGAAGGGATAGAGATGGGGTAATATAGGCAGAGACAGAAGGACAGCAGAAAAAAGCCTGCAGTAGAGGCAAATGCCAACATACATCTTCCATCTATTTGTCCTGCCCTAGCAAAGAATCCTTCCTCTTCTCATTACTAACAACTTCAACCCTGTCTGTTCCCCCAAGTGGTTTTGTCTTGGAAAACTCCATGGAATGTCCAAGCCAGAAACTGGTAACTGTCATCTATCTTATCTCACAAGGGAGGACATTCCAAGGCCACATAGCAATGGAAACTGAGCCTGGTAGTGCTTAAGCTCTGAAGATGCAAGAAACATTCCATTGTGAGCATTCCTGCAGTTCATTCAAACAACTGTTCTTGAAGGAAAGAACAATCCTCATTCCCCTTCACCCATCCACATAGCAAGCTTGCAGGGATTGAAAAAGAAAAGAGTTTTAGTGAGCTCCTTTTCTGAGTTCTTGTTCCCAGAGCTTGTGATCTCACTCACCCCACAAAGGCCAGCTAGCCCTCCAAGCCAACTTACTCCAGAGAGTCGATAATTTGCTGGGCTCCACAAGACATGGATACACCACTTCATTAATGTACTTGCGGTTGCAGTTGGAATAGGCCGTGGAGATGTGGACAAAGGCTTCCAGACTGGGCATCTGGCTGGCGATGCGCAGGAGCTGCTGTGTGGCTATAACGTTAAGTTGCATAGCATTTCTGTAGCAGAGACAAAGCAAGGGCTGCTCAGATCACCATTGCTGCCCTCACAGCCCAGACTCTGCCTTGGGGCCTGGCTACAGCTGGCTGAAGAGATACAGGAAGCATTTACCATGGCACAGGGATCCCTTGCACCAGGCCTGTGCCAATTGCCTGCAGCTCACTGGACTCATTCATTGAAAACCAAGTGATATGGACACCTAAATGCTGAAGGTAATGCCAATCAGACTTGTACTTTTTTTTGTTTGTTTTGTTTTGTTTTTTGGGTCACACCCGGCAGTGTTTCAAGGGTTATTCCTGGCTCTACGGTCATAAATCGCCCGCAGCAGGACTCGGGGGACCATATGGGATGTCGGGATTTGAAACCAGTGACCTTTCGCATGCAAGGCTAACGCCTTACCGCTGTGGCAAGCTCTCTGGCTTGTACTTTTTTTTTTAACTAAAAAAAAATGTTTGTTATGTTTGGACCTCACCTGAAAGTGTTCAGGGCTTACTCATGGATCTAAGCTCAGGGAAAACTTCTGGGGGGTGGGGGGAACAAGGGAGGACTTATATGTGGTGAATAGGACCAAACTAATGTTAGTTACGTGCAAGGCCAAGAAGTACCCTGTTTGCTGTACTATCACTCTGGCCCCAAACTCCTAATCTTTTAAAAAAAAACTGGGTGTGAAATATTTTTAAGTCTAACCAAAAAGCATAGGCAGGTCAGAAGTAACCAATAAATTTCAATTAAAATTGATGAGTGTGGACTTTTATTATACTGGCTATGTTAATACTGGCTATGTTAAATTTATGTGTATAGCTTTGCATTATTCTTAAATGTTGAATGAAAATCAAGTAAGGTAGTATAGCTGTAGGTTTTTAGAACTGAGATCCATAGATACAGATAGGTTTAGCTTATGTCTTGTGCCTGGATGGCAACTTAGCATTACTAGTCAAACAAACTTCCCCAGTACAGAAGTGATCTGGGATAGAATACAATTCCATGTGGACTTACAAATTAGAGCATTGGGGGTGGGGGAAGAGAGTATAATGTGTAGGGTGCTTGCCTGGCACAAGAATGACTTCATATGATCCTTGAACCCCGATAGTAGTGATCCCTGAGAACAAGAGCCAGGAGTAAGCCCTGAGGCTAACTGGACCATTGGGTATGATCCAAAGACTAAAAATAAAATTAATAATAGTAATAATATAAAAAAACCATCAAAACCCCAAAATAAATAGAATAGGACATTAACCATTAATGAAAAAATCCAGAAATAGAATCTAGTGGTCTACAGCTATTTCCAATGAGGTGAAGCCATTGTGTGTGTGTGTGTATGTGTGTGTGTGTGTGTGTGTAAATTAAACAGAAACAACTTTCAGATGAACTGAGAAGGTCGTAATTATGATTTCCCCAATGTTAAAATGGTTATCCCCTACACAGACTTTCTAGGAGATGGGCAAGTTTCAGTATTTGGGACTGTTTCTCTTTCACTGAGAATATCTTTAAAAAAAAAAACAACTTTAAAAACAAACTATAGAAACAGATAAAACAGGGTGGCATGATACTCAAAAGGCTGGAGCTCACAGCAACATGCAAAAATATGAGCACTGAACCATCTAGCTCACTTTCTCAATATGGCCCCAGGACGCTACTACCTGCTCAGGATGCTCCAAGTAACACCTACACCCAGACACAGATACCTCAAGGACTCATTGAAGCGCACAGTGGCAGCAGAGTGGAAGACAACGTGGTGTTCGCCAGCAGTTCCTGCATATCCTCTTTACTAATGCCCAGGTCCTGGTGTCTGAGATCAGCATGATGGCTCGGATCTTCTCATGCACATTTGGCACATGCTTCTCTGACTTTATCAAAAAGCTGGAACAGACACAGATGGCAGCTCATGGGGACCACCTCCACCAGCTCTCCTGGTAGATTCAGTACCCGCCCCAGATATCCCCATCCCCCTTTGGGGCTCTCTGAGAACACATGTTTCTTAAGGAATTATCCTCCAGAGCTCACTGGATGGAGCTGTGAAGGAATGTAGGTAGGAAACCCTGCTGTCTTGACACCCAGTCCTAAAAAACTCCAATCAGAGGCTTCAATCAGGTTTACCTAGTCTGAGGAAGTTACCATGAGAGGTCAGCAGAAGTCCCTGACTGGCTGTGCTAATCATGGGACCAGATAATCCTGGCAAGACTCTTCAAGATATGATTTTAATGGAAGACCTTTGCTAAAAAAACTACCAAACCTGACAATCTTCCAGTATAAACTTTTCTGAGATAGCACATTCTGGACTTTTTATGTAGCACTATCAATAAATGAACATTTTCAAATGTACTCTTCTAAAAAATGGTTGAAGTCATACCCTGGCAGTGCTCAGGGGATCCTGGCAGGCTTGGGGGACCATATGGGATGCCTGGATTTGAACCACCGTCCTGCATGCAAGGCAAATGCCTTACTTCCATGCTATCTCTCCGGCCACTAAAATTTATTTTTTATTTAAGATTAGGGGGCCATACCTGGCAGTGTTCAGTGCTGACTCCTGGCTCTTTGTTAAGGGATTTCTTGTGGGGATTTCAGGGAAACATATGAGGTGATAGGAATAAAAGTGGAGTCAGCCCACACCTAACACCAGCACCCTGCCTACCCTACTCCTCTTTTTCTCCAGTTCTACTCTCAGTATTTTGAACATTATGACTGAATGACATATATGCAGAAGGGATTCAAATCATGTTCTAAGCACAGCCAGGTTTGGAACTGCAGCGATCTCTTTCTGATAGTCTCTGCCACCATGAGTGTCAAATCAACTCAGAATGAAAAGAACAGCCTCTTGCCTCCTATCAATGAAGCAGACTGAGGGGCAGATGTGCCATATAGTCAATATAAACTTTGCCTGTGTGAGAGGTCAGGTCAGGGGCAACAGCTGACATAGAGATGAAGGCACTGGATCTACAAGTGCATTTGGTCATCATACTGCAAGTGACTGCAGCAACCACTGGCTCCATCTGAAGCACATAAGGCTGACTACTGTCCTCCATGACTTTCTTTGGTGGTTGGGGTCACTCCCGGCTGGTGCTCGCGGTTCCCTCCTGGCTCTGCACTTTGAAATCACTCCTGGCACGCTCAGGGGACGTTCCTGGATCAGCTACATACAAGGCAAAAGCCCTACAGATGTGCTATCTCTCCAGCCCCCTCCATGACACTTATTACAAAAAGCAAGGAGAAAAAAATACCTAAAATAATGACCCACAGTTAATGTGGTTTAGTACAAAACAAAGTCATGGGCCTGTCAGCGGCATTGGGTAAATCCAGATCTTCAAACATCAGACCTTGATTGAAATCCGGAAATACTGGAGTGAGGGAGACACACACACACCACACACACACACAGAGAAAGAGAGAGAGAGAGACAGAGACAGAGAGAGACAGAGAGACAGAGAGAGAATGGTGTAATGAAGAGAGAAAGAAAGAAAGGAAAGAAAAGAAAAGAAAGAAAGAGAAAGAAAGAAAGAAAAGAAAGAAAGAATGAAGAAAGAAAGAAAGAAAGAAAGAAGAAAAGAAAGAAAGAAAGGAAAGAAAGAAAGAAAGATAAGAAAGAAAGAAAAGAAAGAAGAAAGAAAGAAAAGAAAGAAGAAGAGAAAGGGAGAGAGGATTAGACTAGATTACTTGTAAATGATACCAATGGAGGATAAAACAAGATTGGGTATCCATGCCATGGCCAGAGCAGGGCAAGCATCGATCATTGGCAGTGCTGAGTCCCACAGCTTGGCCTATGCCTCCCACTGACAGATACATGACTGGGAGGCCATGAGCAGCAGTTACTGTAAGTAGTATCATTTTATAAGTAGTAATTGACAGTCAACAGCCCAGAGGGAGGACCTATTGGGGCATATCCAGAGTGTTCCATAGAGGAAAGAGACAGTGTAATCAGCATTTCCAGAACCCAACAATGCGGCTTCAGATAACACTATCTCATAGGGGCACATGAGGCCATGAACTGCCAGAACTGACCATGGTATTTATCTAGATATCTTAAACTTAGTCAGAGATGGGACAGAAAGTCAGATATTTTGTGGTGAACCTCAAGTCCAGTGAGAACATAGAACTGAGCAGAGCCTAATAGTGTCTCAGAATGAACCTAACTCAGTCTTAGACTTTAGGTTTCTGAAGCTCTGGTTGTGTGGAGACCCTAACTCCCATCCCCACACTTCATGGCAATCCCCACACACAGATCATAGGAGTGGCCTCTAGTGATAGCTAGCAGTCCTAGCTGTGTCAGACATGGAGGGACTTTTTAATGTCATTAATCCCACTGAAATGGCTCTATTAATGAAACAGCCATGCATCCTCATGCCACATCTGTAATTAATAGCTGTCTTTATAATTGAAGTGAGATCATGTTACCCAGCTCTTCCTTCTTCTTTCTGATCTTCCCAGCAATTCCAATAGACCTAGGATTGGAGGTTTTGTTAGCCCTAACCCCCTAGCAGCCTCTGTGATCCTTTGGAGGGTTTTACCTCTGAATGCCCACTTTTAACTCTTCAGATTCATGGGAAGGAGTTTAATGGAATCCCTATTCATGCCGGGGTAATAAACTGATTATACTGAAGAAATAATTGTCATTCCTGTACCAATTGTTCAGACATTCATTGGATTGACTTTAACACACCTATCAATTCCCCTCTCCTCCGTTCTATGCAAAGCCTTTTCTGTTTTGTTTTTTTTCCCTCTGTGCTCTTCCCTATCCCAGATTTATTGCTTCCCTTATTAAACTCCATTATCCCTACTGGTCAGCACCCCTTTGTCCTAGAGCACACCTCACACCACTGGAATAAGAGGACTGCTATCTACATATGATGCAGTCCAGTCTCTTACACATCATCATGAACTGACACTTTCAACCAGAATGACCATTAATCGGCTTTTCCATTGCCTCTCTGACTGCTCTTTAATGACATATTACCTTGTTAGCTGAAATAGTCCTCAATAATAAACCTACCTTGACATGATCACAAGGGGGGATATGTGTATTTCTTTGTATGTATTTCTTGGGAAACAATATTGTTATTCTTATAAATTAGAGATAGTAGACCACAATCTAGCCATAGTACCCTGGTGTCATCCTAATAGTATACCCGCATGGATCAACTCCATTCTCTCCCCTATAGTACCTCATCTATACCAATTTACCATCTAAATCTCCCCAACCCAGAGATCTTTTGATATATCTAATACTTTGTGGCAATGTCCTATTTTTACCCTTTTTTGCATAGACCCAGTAAAAATGGAGTTCCTATCCATTAGACCTTGAAACTACAAAATTCAAACCTTGTACAAGAGTCCTAGGCCCTGAACATGTGTCATATCAGCTTGACTTAAGCTTCAATTTCTCTGAGATTGGCCTAACACTTCAAAATAGAAGTCCCTCAGAGGGCCTTAGCTAGAACCTGGGCAGCCTTTGTTTCACTGGGCCATGATAAGAAAAATTAGAGAGCCAAGTGTGATGTTTTACAATGACAGCCACTAATGAGAAAATGAGGTAAATAAAGCCTTTACTTTCCCCAAGGATAAGAAGAAGGACACTCTGGTTTAGGCAAACTATAGACTAGTCTGAAATCTGCAGCTAAAAGGCCAAGTGCTTCCTGGGAAAAAACCACCCTGCTCTAATATAAATCTAGGTTAACAGTTTTTATCCCAGTTTTTCTGAACCTATACAAAATAACAGCCACTTTTTTCACTTTGCAAAAAGCTCTGCTTTGGTATAATGTTCTGCTCACCCATGCTGTTTGCAGCTCTGGTACTACTGATTCTGGTATCCTGCCTCTTACATATGGAGAGCATGACATCTAGCCCATTTCAAATGTTTTTGTTTAGTAAACAGAAAAGGGGGAGATATAGCTAAACATAAAGAGCCTAACAGAGCAAACATCTTGTTTCTGTCCCTAGACAGAGAATACATCCTGTTTCCTCCCTAGACAGAGCAAACATCCTTTTTATATCCCTAGAAAGAGAGAGACCGTGTCCTGTTTTTCCTTTAAAAAAGAGTACACATCTTTTTTTTCTCTTAAACAGAGCACTTATCCTATTTTCCTCCTAAGCAGATTGGATCCTGTTTTTCTCCTTTTCTGATTGACTGATTTTTCTGATTGACCTGATTGGCTGGAACACATAAATGTCCTTTCCTACCTATAATAAAGTTGTTGGTCCCCAAAGTGTCTAATGCAGGGGTGGCGAACAAGTTCGACACAAAGAGCCAAAATTTTAAACTGTGAGAGTCAGAGAGCCACACCACGCAGTGGCCTGCCAAAACAGACAAACACTCACACAAAAGCATATCATTTTAACAATAATCTAATAAACACATATTGCATTTTGCCATTTTGAGTAAGGGTAAAAATCCTGCAGTGATGGTGAGGGTATGCTGCATCCTCCACACTAAGAACTAACGTTAAGATGTGACACAACATGTGACCCATGGCTCCCCCCGCTCACTGGATGGGAGACCGGATGCCAAAGCCTGGGGGCGAGACTGCACGCTCGAAGATCTCGCCTCAGAGGTCGCTCCTCAGAAGCAGCAGAACAAAATCCAAACTTGGCAAAGAGCCACAGCATACAAAATAATGATAAGAGGCAGAGAGCCACATTTATTTTGGCTGCTGGAGAGCTGCGTGTTTGCCACCCTGGGTTCCCAAGAGAGTATGTCTCTGGCATAGAGGTAACAAATCCTCAGTGCTATCCCTTGCAGCCTGCAGTTGTGCCCACTTCAATTCATGAATCCTGGAAAAAGCAGGAGAGCATTTCCAGCCTTGTTCGGCCACACACCTACCTTACAGCTGAGCATCTGGTCCACTCTCTGCTCTGGTGTCTGGCCAGCTTTGGGCCTCACCAGGATGTAGATGACCCTAAGATTGGGGCTCGCGCGCAGAAGCTTCTCCAGAAGCACCTTGCCCAGGAAGCCGGTGGCCCCAGTGATGAGGATGGACTTGCCCTCGTAGAAGTTTGCAATCGTGGACATGACTTCACACAGGTCACAGTGCTCTGAAAGGAAGATTCTGCAGGGTAGAACAGTTAGAATCATAGCCAGCTTACCACCGAACCCCACCATGGTTGACCTGATCAAGGACATCCCTGTCAGGGGCACCCTCATCATAGAACCCCATCACAGACACCTCCATCACTGTTCTGAGGAATCAGGTGGCTCAGTTGCAGGAAAAATCATGAAGTACCAGAGTTGGAAGTAGCATCTCTACAAAATCTGCTGCTGTCTACAACAGGTCTAAGGCTTCTGAGCACACCCAGTGAGTATCATTCCATGGGGGTGGGGGACACAGAGTTGCCAGTTTCATCTGCTGCATGAGGCTCATGTCATGTCCCAGTGGTTCAGACCATCTGCCTGATGGTCCTCTTAGAGTCTGACTGCTAGTGAAAGGAACAAGAAGTTTTTGCTTTTTCATAAGTGTAAATATAGTTTAAGCCTTTTTAAAATATAGTTTAAGTTTGAGTTTTCTTAAGTTTTCAAGCCCCCTGCATTAGGCTGTCAGAAGGCCTCCTGCTTTCTGGCCTTCAAAGCTGCAGGCCAGCACTGGCCGAAACAGATAAGAACCTGGCCCTGCTCAAGAGAGGGCAGTGTACTCCCAATTTGCTCATGCTCTCTATTTTTCTTTTTCTTTTATCTGATCTTGCAAAACTTTCAGTAGGACGGCCACCCCCATCTTTTAAAATAGGATAAGAATGTAACCTTAAGATTTAATAATTTCCTGTTAAATTTTAATGATGTTTCTTTGTTTTGATGAATGCCTCTTTCTTCTTACTGAGTTATGTCTGTGAGATAAGTGATGATGCTATTCCTTTGAAAACTGCTCTATAAAAACCCTGCTGAAATAGTGGTTCGGGGGTCTTTGCTCTGAGTTTCTTCTCTTGGCATTGACCCTGGCGCCAGAATAAAATTCACCTTTGCGACTTGCATGGTCTCCTGTCTCTCCTTGGAGGTCTTGAGACAATGCCAGGGAGAAGGAGATTTATCCCCGACCTCAACACTAGCAAGACATACTTGTGCCAGATTCTTTGGCCTTTTGGGATATTTTTGTTCACCAATGTGCTCAGCTAATCATGTTGGCTCTAGCCTGTGACTCTATGTCAGGTTTACAGATGACTAAAGAAAAGCGATCATTGATCAGAAGTTGTAGAGATATACATGTCAATGAATTCCTAGCTCAGGCGTCCGAGACATTGGAATATTAATGCATCCAGCCAAGAGTAGGTGGCACAAGAACCCAATAGCAAAGAGGGTTCAAGCCACAGCACTGAGTTCACCAAGTTGGAGAATCCCTGAGTCTGGAGATCACTGAGTGTGAGACTAATTCAATGTGAAAAATCACTGAGAGCAAGAAACACTGGCTGTGAAAATCACTGAGAAAAACACTGAATGTGAGAATCACTAACTGTGAGAAACACCACTTTCTTGGATTGCAGGAGGTTGATTTTCAGTGGATCCTGCCCCAGGGAGCCCTAGCTAAACAGTCCACACACTATGCCTTTCCTGCCTTTCAGTGTTACTGCACAGCCAAATAATTTGAATAAAAGAGTCAATGCAACAAAACACAGGTGGGATGGACTGGTGTAAGACTCTGATAAACCAGGTGGAGGGAATGACAAAACATGAGCCAGGAGGATGTTTATGAAGCAAAAATTAAGTCCCATTCCCACAACACTCAGTGGGACAAGACCGTTCGGCTGGTGCATGCTGCCCCCTCAGCATGAAAAAAAAATGAGGAATCTGCATTTTGAAAGGCTACCAAAGTGCCCCAGCACTATCACATTCCCCTTAGTCACAGGAGCTGTTCTCAGTGAGGTTGGCCCTTAACCCTCTCACCCCTGACCTGGGTCTGCTCAACCTCCTTCTAACAAAAGTAACCTATGTATTCCCATGTACCATTTCATTGCTACACCCTCCCCAGTGTTACCCATCCCTCTCCTCTTTCCCCAGTCCTTTACTGAAAGGCTTTACTCCTCCGTGCCTGAGAAGCCTCTCCCCACCCCTCTCCATTGCCAAGGAACCCCTTCCCCCAGGACAGATTATTACAGCTTCCTTCCACTCAAGGTCCCCCTCTAATCTAACCTGGATCAAAATTCACCTTTCCTGTTCATTTTATTTTGCAGAACTGAAGTCAACCTATTTCCTTCTTCCAACGTTTTCGCAACCTGCTTTTCCTTCTTCTTACAACAGCCTAGAGTAATGACTACCTTTGGGTTCTTAAGTAAGTGCCAGTAAGTACAGTTTCTGCCCAACAGTAGAAACAATAAAACTCCATGATTTATGGGGCTGGAGCAATGGAGCAATAGGTCATTTTCCTTGTATATGGCTTAACTTAGCTGGGCCTGAGTTCGATCTCCTGTATCCCATATGGTCCACTGAGCTTGCCAGGAGTGAGCTCTGAGGGCAGAGACAGAAATGTCTCCAGAGTGCTTCTGGATATGACCTCCCCTTACCAAAACAAAACAAAACAAAACAACAACAAAAAACACATCGTGATTCAAATACAGCTCAGTGTCCCAAGGCAGTGGGAAGAGGTAAAAAAAAAAGACTGAAAGAGATTCCCAAAAGGTGATGATACTAAAGCTTGGAAAGTGGAGACCCCTCTCAACTCAAGGAAAAACCTCCTTCTCCCTGCTTCAAAGTCACATCCCCACAAAGGCACCTGGGATGAAATCCAGCAGGACAGGAAACAGAAGATCACAATCCTACAAGCCATATAAAAACCATGGGAGATGTTGTGGGATGGGGAATTGGCTGTCAGGGAGCAGAATACATGCCTGACATGTGTGAGGTCCTGGGTATAAGATAATACTATGTTATCAACCCCAAACAAAGATGTTTTCCAAATTTCTTTCCAGTAACTTCTTCCTTTGATCTTTAAAAGCCCATTGGATAGTTACTTTTGTATCCTACTGGACTTTCTTCCCCCTGGTATTGAGAATTGGTTTTAATAAAGAGAACACTTCTGCTTTTGGAGGGCACAGAGAGAGCACATGGCAAAGAGGCCATAAGGCAAAAAGCAGACTGACTCTACTCCTAACTGTTTTATATATTATTTCTCAGCTGTTATCCTGCTTCATCAGACCCATCCACCTAAGTATTTTTATTTTAGAGTGGGATCATTCCCAGCACAATGTGCTGCCTTGCTCTCCATCACTTCTGGAGCTGGTCCCTGTCAAAAACAAAAGTGATTCCACTCAGCGCAACTTGAACATATTTTCAAACAAGAAGAAATGAGCAGTATGAGACTTGTTTTTCTTGAATTTAGAACCATTTTCAAACTCTACAAACCAGACTCCAGGATGCTATATGGAGAGATGCAGACAGTGGTGGAAAGTGAAGACACCTTTATCTCAGCCCTCATAGTTTTCCTTTTCTAATCTATGATTGAGACTTTATGGAGACTAAAATAGAGCTGAGATATACTCGGATTTGCAGGGATAAGGATAATAATAAATGAGAGGAGATACTGTGTATGTATGGGGTCATGGTTTTATCCCTGGTACCACGTGACCCTTGAACACCATCAGGGGAGTCCTAGAGATCACTGATCATGGCCAAGTGTAGCTCTAATCATGCTCAGTACTTCTGGGCCTGAACAACAGCACATCCTTGGACCCTAGGCATTATGTAAGAGCCTGCCCCAGACAAAAATAGAACATAAGGAGAATTACAAATCAGCTATAGTATATATAGTGCACCGAAAAAAATAACATTGTTTGGTATGCCCCCCCAAAGAAAACAAAAATGAAAAAAAGCAGATCATTAAGTGTCAATTCTGATTATACAACGCAATTGGGGGTGAACTAACAAAATACACAATCAAAATTAGCCTTTCATTTTATTTTACTTCATTCAGCGTATCGAATTCCAGCTCAAATGCGGCTAAATTAGCTCCTTGAACATCTTCAGAAAAAATGGTAGGATCACCCTTTCTCTCAGTCTAAGCCAGTCATGTCTAGTGCAATGTGTTTTAATTATACATCTCATTATCATTATTACTATTATTGTTATTATTATTATTATTATGTGTTTGAACTATATTCCACGGCGCTCTGGACTTACTCCTGATTAAGCATTCAGAAATCACAGTTAGTTGGCTCAGGGGATCAAATGGGATGCCAAGGATCAACCAAAAGTTGGCAGTGTGCAAGTCTAGCACACTCCCTACTATATTATTGCTCTGGCTTTCAGTTCATGTTTAAAAATAAAATGTCATGTGTTTTAAATACAAATGCCATTTATACATCTATGGTGTGTTTCTATCTATACGAATGTTTTTGCTGAAAAGAAAATTAAAATAAAATATGAATGGCAAGTAATTATATAATACCTCTAAAAAATGGTTAACATTTTTTGAGGAATCTCCATATTATTTTCCATAAGTCTGAACAAGAAGGCATTCTCAACAGCAATGAATGAGAGTTCCTTTCTCCCCACATCCCTGCCAGCAATGATTGTTTTTGTTCTTTATGATGTGTGTCAGTCTCTGTGGCATGAGATGGTATCTCGTCTTAATTTGCATCTCACTGATAATTAGTGATGTGGAGCATTTTTTTCATGTGTCTATTGGCCTTTTGTATTTCTTCTTTGAGGAATTGTCTTCATTTCTTCTTCCCATTTTTTATGGGGTTAGATTTTTTCTTGTTAAGTTCTGTCAGTACCTTGTATATCTTAGTTATTAGCCCCATCTCTGATAGATATTGGTTGAATAGTTTCTTCATTCTGTGGTAGTGTTCCTGATTCTTCAGTTTCCTGAAAGAGCCTAAAAAGGATTGGTAGTACTTACTCTTGAAAGTTTGAAAGAATTCATTAGTGAATCTATCTGGACCTGGGCTTTTGTTTTTAGGAAGACTTTTGGTTACCATTTTAACTTCCTTAATAGTGATGAGACTGTTTAGATATACTGCATCATCCTGATTCAGCGGTGGAAGATTATAAGAGTACAAGAATTTATCTATTTCTTCCGGGTTCTCATGTTTTGTGGCATAGAGTATCTCAAAGTAGTCTCTGCTTACCTTTTGGATCTCTGTAGTGTCTGTAGTGATCACCCCTTTTTTCATTTCTAATCAGGTTTATTAAGTTTCTCTTTCTTTGTGAGTTTTGCTAGTGGTTTATAAATCTTATTTACTTTTTTCAAAGAACCAAATTTTGCTTTTGTTGATCTTTCAAATTGTCTTTTTTGGGTTTCCACTTCATTAATTTCTACTCTAAGCTTTTTTATTCCCTCTGCCTGCTTATTTTAGGTTCCTTTTGTTGATCATTTTCTGTGTCATTAAGCTCTTTATGTAGGCCCCTTCTTTCTTTCCAATGTGTACTTGCAAAGCTATAAATTTTCCTCTTAGTAGAGCTTTTGCTATGTCTCATAAATTCTGATAATCTGTGCCTTCAGTGTCATTAGATGGGTGCGTATATGTTTAGGATTGTGATTTTTTTCCTGTTGTACATATCCCTTCATTATTAGAAAATATCCATCTTTGTCCCTTATAACTTCTCTGGCTCTAAAGTTTACAAACATCTGATTTAATATAGCCATTCAGCTTTTGTAAAGGATGCTAGGATGATTTTTCTTCAAACTTTAATTCTGAGTCTATGTTTGTTCTGACTAATCAAATGAGTTTCTTGTAGGCAGCAGAATGTTGGATTTCATTTTTTGATACATTTTGCTAATCTATGTCTCTTAACTGGTGCGTTTAGCCCATTGACTTTGAGACAGATGATTGTCATGGGATTTAGTGCCATCTTTGTGTAGAAGTTTTGTGTGTCTTTTGGTCTGTTTTCTTCTTAAAGTAGACGTTTCAGTTTATCTTTTAAGTTTGAGTCTGTAAAGTTTCTGAGCTGCTGTTTATTGTGAAGATACATATACTTCTTCAAACCTGAAAGTAAGTTTGGCTAGGTGCAGTATTCTAAGCAAAGCATTAATTCGTTTCATTAAGTTTTGTCACTCTATTCCACCACTGTCTTCTGGCCTTTAGGGTTTCTTATGACAGGCCTGCTGTAAGTCTTAGGATGCTCCTCTGAATGTAATTTCCCTTTTTAATCTTGCTGCTTTCAGTATTCTATCCCTATCTGTGGAATTTGTCATTGTGACTATGATGTGTCTTGGGGTGAATTTCTTTGGGTCTCTTTTAGCTAGTACTCTTTGGGCATGCAGGAATTGGTTGCATTCAGTCTTTAGCTCTGGGAATTTCTCTGTAATTATGTCCTTGACTGTTGATTTTTTCTGGGGATTTTCTTCCTGGGTTTCTGCAACTCTAGTGATTCTTAAGTTGTTTCTTTTGAGTTCATCAAAGACTTCTATTTTCATCTGTTCACAATCTTTAAGTATTTTTTCATTTCCTTTAAGGTTCTTTTCCATATCTTCTGCTGTATGGAGTGTTCTGTATCTCATCTTCCAGATCACTAATTCTCGGTGCTCAGTCCTCAGTTGCTGTTACTCTGTTTGAAAGGCTTTTCATTGAGTTTTTCATTTCATCCACCAAGTTTTTCAGACCTATTATTTAAGTTTGGAATTTTCTGTTTTTCTTTGTGGTCTTTCAATCTATGCTTTTGTTGAGTTCTATGAACATCCTCCATATTCTTTCTCTAAACTCCTTTTCTGAGAGACTAACTAGATGCTTACTACTTTTCAGGTCATCAGAGCTTCCATCTTCATTCTCTATGCATAGTTTTGTCCTGTGTTTTTTCCCATTGAAACACTTGTAGCATAGTTTTTACTATGTGTTGTGATGGGGTTCATGGGCTAGCAGATGAGCATGTTAGCAAAGCAGAGTGGCCATGCTCCATTGGCTCCACCCTTCTTGGACGGAGGCAGCTTATGATCCCTGAGGAGATTATGTTCGCTGGAATCTTTTTCGGATTTTTCACACCTCACACAGAAAAGCAGGAAATGAAGCAGGAGGAAGCAGCAGCCTGTTATGTCTCTTTGTACCCAAGCTCATGACAGGAAACAGTCTCCACACTTCTCTGGAAGAGACAGTCTACCTTGCTTATGGGCCCTAAAATTATGTTAGCTGGAATTTTTCTCAGCTGTCTTATGTAGGAAAGCAGGAAGCAGAAAACTGCCTATATCTTCTAATGTCCCTCTCCACAGGAATTCTTGGATAAGGCATCTGAATGCCATGGGCTCTTTTTACAATGCTCATCACCATTGCTTTAAGAATGTTCTCTGCTTATTCTAAACCATGAAACTTTTTTCAGCCAAGTTCCCCTCCATCGATGTTGATTACTGAATAAAGTAGAAAACTTTTTCACTTGACATGCCGGCTTTATTTTTTGAAGCACTTTGACCCATTCTACCTGGGTCAGTTTTTCAATGGATTGATTCATTTTTCCATCTATGTGTGAGAGTGTGTGTGGTGGCCACCTTATATTTAATGTCTGTCTGTGATATATGTAATATTTGTTTGTACTGTATTTAGCCCTTCCTTCTTGTATATGGTCATTTCATTTTTTTCCTGGAAAAAGATGCTGCCACAGTGGTCGCAATGGTGCTCATAACACCACTTCAATATAAGTTTGTAGGATATATATATATATATATATATATATATATATACATATATACATATATACATATATCTAAATATTAGCCAGCTGGATTTGTTGTTGACAACCCACTGCATGGAAAGAGAGACAGGCTGCTCCATTGGAATCTGAACTACTCATGGTCCTCTTCAGTGGGTTATGTTACATGTAGGTCTTCTGCTCTATGTCATTTATCTGACTGCTGCTGCGGCTGTTGGAGTCACTCAAGTCTTTGAACTGCAAGTCATCCTCAAAGAAGAAAGAAGGCACACTGCTGTTGCTGATGTGTTCTCAGTGATCGATTTCTACCTCTTCATTTCACCATAGATTCTTGCTCACATCTGGTTTCAACTATTGAGTAAGCCTCAGATCTATGACATTTCCTGATCTGTAATGCTGTGAGCCAATTTTCCAAACTCCACAAGACTGGGCTGCAGACTGCATTTGAGATCCAGAATTTATCTACCCTACTCAGACTATTTCAAAAGACTTAGGGTATATGTATAATCTCTTTGTTTACTTCTTAGGTGCATCTCTTGAACATGAATATGCTCTATGGTGTATTATGCTTTTCCTTTTAATTTAGATTTGCTAGTAGAAACTCTTAGAAAAAAGTAGAGATAGTACCCATGAAGTCTTTGTGCTGTTCACTGAATCAGGACAGTAATTGTTAGTTTATTATCTTCCCCTTCAGCTGCAATTGTATCCCATAGCACTGTGTCTTTTGCATAGGCACATTAAAATGAGAAATTATTAGAAACTAAGAGGAGTTATTATCCATTACCCTGTTTTTAGGCCAAGAGTTTTTTTATGTTTTCCCAAATTTTGCTGCATCTATGCAAAATATTGCCAAAACTTATTTTTATCTTTAGGGGCATATGCTATAATCTTAGAATCATGAGCTGTAAATTATTTTGTTTTTCTACAAAGTCAATTAGGGGTAGAGGTTGGTTAACTGTTCATACCCTAATTAATATACACACTTCGCCAATATCCCATCACCAAATCAAAGTCTGGGGATAAATTTTGGCAATCCTTGCTTTAGCACCAAAAGTTCCATTAGCAGACTGCTTCTAAGAAGGAGACAGGAAGGAACAAAATGTGAACAGATCAATCATAAGATAAAAGAAATTCAGCAGTGATCAAAAGGCTAAAACCAAAAAAGAATTTAAAAAAGGCTTAAACCAAACACAATCTCATGTCTTCATTGGTTAATTTGATTTCACCAATTAAGCTAACATAGTTTCACTGACACTTTCAAAGAAAAATTTTACCTATTGCACTCTTTTGAGCACCTGAAAAGGAGGTGAGTGGGTAAGTGGGGAAATTTCCACTTCCAATGAAGACAAAAGCACCCTGATTCTGAAACTAGACATGTACACAAAAAATGAGAAAACCAATGGCCCATCCTTTGATCTGTGCAACCATGACTGGGCAGAATGTATCCTGGGA
Source organism: Suncus etruscus (assembly GCF_024139225.1). Taxonomy (NCBI): domain Eukaryota; kingdom Metazoa; phylum Chordata; class Mammalia; order Eulipotyphla; family Soricidae; genus Suncus; species Suncus etruscus. Next base: position 20,731,795 of record NC_064858.1, read on the forward strand.
CCCTAGTCTAGGTTTCGGCCTACAATCTGTAAAACAACCAGTCTGTACGATCTGTATGAACTGTACAATCTGTACAATAACCAAGATATCTAATTCTAGAGGTCTGACTGAGACAACTGCAACTGAACGGGTCTTTTGGAAACATAACAAAAGACTCTATCCCAGGCTTGTTCCTAGGATCAGTGCAATGACCAAGACCAACAACTACAGAAGACTGATTAAAAAGACAGTGAAGGAACAGAACTTCTAGAAAGATAAAGAGAGACTTCTTCATAAGCTCCATTCCTTGACCTGTGCAGATACCAAGATCTCTATATACAGAGGTCTGATATTATCACCCATGAAGGAGCAGATGTCTTCCATACATCAGAAAGACCTAGGGGAGAGTAAATGAACATGCAAGGAGTCTGTAGTTATTCCCATGACAGTATACTTCAAAAGCGGAGAAACCTTGTATCTCTTAGGCCAAGAGAGTTCCCTCCCTAATTTCCCCCAATATTTACTGTGCCTATGCAGAAAAAAAAAGAAGCAGCACAAAATAATTTTATTTATTTATTTAAAATTCTTTTGGTTTTTGGTTTTGTTGTTGTTGCTTTCATTTTTTTGCACTCTGTTTTGTTTTTATTTCAGGACTGTGGTTATTATATGATGCTTGTCTTTATTGCTGTAGTGCTCATTGGATTTTTTTGTTTGATTTTTCTTTTTGTATTGTGCTGTTTCTCTTCCTTTTTCCCTTTCTTCTCTCAAACTGATGTTGAGAGCCTCTAAGGACTCTGCCCATTTTCAGCTTGTTTGATTTATACCCCATTTTATTGCTTTTCTTTTCTTCAAACAGAACCATATAACTTGAACCATCTTGCTTGCCTCTCAAATTGAAAGGGAAATAATGGAGAGTATCAAGACCAAACAGTTGTATGATCACTAAGTAGTAGTAAAAAGTATCAGACTTGGGGCCGGGCGGTGGCGCTGGAGGTAAGGTGCCTGCCTTGCCTGCGCTAGCCTAGGATGGACCGCGGTTCGATCCCCCGGCGTCCCATATGGTCCCCCAAGAAGCCAGGAGCAACTTCTGAGTGCATAGCCAGGAGTAACTCCTGAGCGTCACAGGGTGTGGCCCAAAAACCAAAAAAAAAAAAAAAAAAAAAGTATCAGACTTAAACACCAAATCCAAAGCCAATGACAAAAGAATCGATACCCAATCTACAACAAGCTGGACACAGAGAGGATCACTTATTCTAATAGCCCCGGGGGGTAAGAGATGAGGATATGGGATGCAAGCTGGGAACAGGCATGGGAAAAAGACAACTTTGGTGATGGGAATCCCCTGATTCAATGTTAATATGTGCCTAAAATACTACTGTGAAAGATCTGTAATCCACTTTAGTCAAAATAAAAATTATTATTATTAAAAAAGGGGGAAATGTCTTTCAGACAGAAACATGGTTTCAACATTCTTTAGGCTTATTCACCAAAGATCCAATATATGATTACAAATTATCCTGGTGAGGTTTTAGGTGATATCTTAATTGAGGAGAATTAGACCTTCTATCTATAATCTGAATGGCCCCCACCCAGCAAGGCTCTCTATGGGCTGAATTCAAAGACTGAATTCAAGATCTGATTCTAGGTCAGACTTGGGACCTAAGGATATCACTCCAGCCTGCTCCTGCTTCCCATTATGTGTTAGCCTTGGAATTCTCTGGTGGGCAGTGCCCCACACTCCCATCTATTTCTGGCACCAATGATAGTTGGAACTGATCATTCTGAACTATAAATGGGTATTGAATGGAGATTAAGTAATATGCACTGCAGGCCTTCACTAACAGTAGTGTAAACTACAGTGTCTAAGAGAGAGAGAGAGAGAGAGAGAGAGAGAGAGAGAGAGAGAGAGAGAGAGAGAGAGAGAAGTATAATGCCTGACCAGAGACAGATTGGTGGGAGAGTGGGATGGAAACTGGGATCATTGGTGGAAATGTTCATTGGTTAAGAGTAGGGTAGTTTGTAAGATTAAAACTCAATCATTAACAAATCTGTGTTCAAATAAAAGGAAAAAATAATAAAAGAAAAAATGTATTGGTAATGGCCAGAGGCAGGTGGTGGGAAATGGAGAACATGGGTCAAGGGGATAAAAAGATATGAATTTCCGACATGAGGCAAAGAGGTGGGAAGATGTTGTATAGCCACACAGACAATGGCTAAGACATCGCTATTTATTCACAAGAGCAAAGAAAGTAGTTATCATAAGTTTTCATCATAAGAAACACAATTTGTCCATGACCAAATTTGATAATGGACTAAGAGAATTATATTAAAAAGAAAAAAAAAACACTTTTTTCTGCTGTATGGTAGGGGATGATGCAAGACTTATTGTGACAATATTTTATGGCAGAAAACCATGTCCCACACCTTAAACAAAGTTCAGTTATACTTCAACACAAACATTCACAGGCCTGCCATACTACTTAGACAGTAATAAAATAAATCTTTTCTAGTTTTTTGTTTGATTTTGATTTGGGGCTGAATCTGGCAGTGCTAAGGTGCTCCTGAAATCACACCTGGCAAGCTTGGACAACCATATAAAATGCCAGGCATGGAACCTGAGCCAGCTGCATGCAAGGCAAAAGTCCTCCTCGCTGTGATATCTCTAAGTCCCTCTATCATTTTTTAAGTTTCATTTTTATGGCATACTTTCAGATGATACTCATTAATTACTTCTGGTTCTGCATCAGAGATCACTAGTAATATGCTCAGGGTTGGGTGCATGCAAGTTAAGCACACTCCTGTCCAACAAGGATTTTCTGAATAACACAGTAAAGCACGAATGACTACTCAAGTTTTACTGCTATCTTTAACTTCTCCCTATTCTTCTACCTTCCAAGTTGAAGTGATTTGAAAAAACTAGAAGACTTTCAATGTGTCAGTACAGTGCAGACAAGTGAGTCTACAGAAAAGAGCATCAGCCTCTTGATCAGTCTCTTGACTCACAGGTCACAAGTATAGAGGATGCTCATGGTGGACAGAACAAACAGAGCTTGATTGAAAGGAACTAGCTGTGTTTCTCTAAGCGTGGGCTAGTCACATTCAATGGTGCTCAGGAGCTATACCCAGCTTGACTATATAGAACCCAGAGCTCCTCCTTGCAAAGTCCTATGAGCATTCATCCAGCCCATATCTATGCTCTACATGGGATTATACATGCTAGAGTTAGATTGCTTGCAGTCACCACCCATATAGCTCCTAATGCCCCAGAGCACAGGAAAATCACTCCACAAATCCCAACAAAAGACAGGAAAATCAAAGACCAGGAAACTTCTCAAGAGAAGCGCTTGAAAAGGTACTCAGTAACAGGATATCTACTGCTGTTCCACACTATAGGGGTGAACAAGATGAGTTGTAATAATAATGTATGTTCTCTGCTGGGGGAATAAAAGACAGGGTCATGGACACCAGGAGAATTGGCCATAAATGTTCCCACCCGTTCCTCTATATTCTCATGGTCAGTTTTGAGAAGTGTTGGAGGCTGTTAGAGCTAGAGAGCAAAATGGAGTCTCTGATGCCTGATACATAAGGCCTGTGTACCTGACAAGCTGATACTGTGGCATTTACCCCCTGGACCTAAAAGAAATGTTAACCAAACAAGTCAGATGTCCCAGTAAACCACCCGAGTTGATAAGATAAGATCACATCCTGTTAAGCTAGCATTGTGAAAGAATGTCTGTACAATATAAGGGTATGCTGTAAAACTGGAAAGTTCATCCTGCACGACCCCCCTATTTTTCTATAGATGCCATAGAAAAGTACTGACTGTTACTTTCGTATTTTGCTCAGGCTATAAAGCTAGCCCCCTTTCATTTAACTTTAGCTCTTGATCAGCAAGCTTGACTTGAGTGTTGGTGTACCTATCTGAGACCCTGGATTTGGTGTAGATACCTAAGACCCACCCATTTCTGGGAGGGGTCTTGGGAACCGGATATTAGGTGTGACCTTACCTGCAAGACCCGGCCCATTCCTAGGAGGGGTCTTGGAATAGGTAGATAAACCCTGGAGCCAGGGGATTAGGGGCTCTTTGCCCTGCTGCGCTCTCTGGCTTTTGGGTCGTTGCCTCTTTTGGTCTTGGACCAGGATGGAGGCCAAAGGGAAAATGGCTGAAAGGGTTAAGACGCAGGGTAGCCTAGAATGGCTGAATGCTTGAAAGGTTATGAGATAGGCCACACACCTGTGGTGGTCAGGGCATGAATAAAGATGATGCTTCCTAATGCCTGCCTGTGAGTGAGTTTGATTTCGCCTTTCACCTGGGCCTGGAACCTGCTGGCTGGATGGGGTTGCAGAGCCACGTGGCCTGGGGTGGCAGAGAGAAATCCTTCACCATCCACCGCCATCCAGCCCCATCGTTAAATATTTTTTTTTTTTTGGTTTTTGGGCCACACCCGTTTGATGCTCAGGGGTTACTCCTGGCTATGTGCTCAGAAATCGCCCCTGGCTTGGGGGAACCATATGGGACGCCGGGGGATCGAACCGCGGTCCTTCCTTGGCTAGCGCTTGCAAGGCAGACACCTTACCTCCAGCGCCACCTACCCGGCCCCTATCGTTAAATATTTAATGCAACACTTGAGCTCATTTCTTTCTCAGCCTCTTTCCTCCTTTTTCGGTCGGATCCCGCTCGTGACCCACGAATTACTTCATGATCCTCAGTCCACCCTGTGGGCAGGGTCCTAGGGGGCCACAGAGAAGTTGCTGGCCCATGCTGCAAGAAGCCTTCTGGAAGAGCTTGGGCCCAAGTGGTATGCATATCCAGGGCTCCAGAGAGCAAGAAGATCCTGGTGCACACTGGTGGCTATCTAACACTGTTACCTTGCTCTGGAGATCCCTGCAGACAGGCCCAAAACTCAGCCCAATTGAGGCATGCTGGGAAGGGCTTTAAGACCCAGTGCTGTCCTGATCTTCAACTCTTGCTCCTGAGTAAAAAAGATGGCTTGATGGCAATAAAGAGCCAGCCCTGTCACCTCAGAGGAGGCTATGGCAAGTACATGGCCCTCTGCCAACTCTTGCCCTATTCCATCTACTAGCAGTAAGGGACATTCTAAGGGTGGGGATTACCCCACAGCTGGTGTGTGGGAGATGAGCCCCATGGAAATGTGAGTAAAACCCTAGCAAAAGCCTATGGAAAGTGTTACCTGAAGGGACAGCACAGAGCCTCATGTGTCCCAAAGTGTGATCCTGGGGTGAATAAGGCACCAGTGGTCCTTTTGGTGGCTTCAGGAACAATGGGACAGAAAGTAGGAAAAAGGTCACTATACTTCTGGGCCTGGGATTTTTACAACAAGAACCTGAGACAGAAGAATGCTGTGCAAGGTAGAGAGAAAGAAGCTACTTATGTATCAACTCCCATTCCAACTCCTAAATCTCTGTGGAGAATGACAGACTCCAGAGATTGAAGGCTTCGGTGTCTCTATATGAGAAGATTCCAATGCAATCGAGACAGCACTCAGGGTGGTAGGCATGTTCAGAAACACAGTGAATACAAAAAAATAAATAAATAAATCGATGATGGCTTTCTGGCTAACTCATTTGCTTCTGTGATAGGGTAACAAGCACAGACATTGACCAGAAGCACAGACACACAGACAGGAATTACAAACTCACAGACAGGAATATAGGACAAACAGGAACCACAGACACAGACAGAAAGCACAGACACACGGATATAAAATACAAACTCACAGATAGGAAGCAGCAGAGAAACAGGAAGTGCAGAGTCACGGACTCACAGTTAGGAAACAAAGACACACAGACAAGAAGCACAGATAGACCGACAAGAAGTGACAGACAGGGTTCATCGCAATAGCACAGTTCTAGGGAGTTTGCCTTGTTTGGGGCTGACCCAGGACGGGCCTGCGTTCAATCCCCGGCATCCTATATGGTCCCCCAAGCCAGGAGTGATTTCTGAACCAGAATTAACCCCTGAGCATCACCGGGTGTGGTCCAAAAACCAAATCAAAACAAAACAAAAGAAGTGGCAGACAAAGAGATAGGAAGTGCGGACTCACAAATAGGAAAATAATAAAGAATGGAGGAAGATGTTTTTCCTAACACTTCTTGCTCCTGTGTTAGACAGTTCCATGATCAGGCTCAAACATACCAGAAAACAATACTGCACTGAGATTGAGCTTGGAGCCATTTTTGAACCATCTTCCTAGACCTTTCATGTGAAATGAAGAAACCCAGGTCTCTTGTTCTAACAAGGAGTTTCTTTTCATGCCACAATTATTATTCACTTTTAGATGCTTTTATTACCCACTAAAATTATGCTACCATCCACACACCATTCAGCATTCAGTACTCCTTTCTGCATATAAGGCTGGCAACTGCATGTGGTTGTCACTCATATCAGATGTTGCAAGCTGCCCCCCCCCCCAACTGTTATCCACAGAGTTCAGTTCACTGTGACTGGCTGTCATGTACACATTTTGTTGTCACTCAGTCTGGTTATTAAATATACCAGATGGTCATATGCAATCTCTTACACACATCTGATGATCATGTCCAGTGTCTCATACAAATGTGATGATTACACATGAACAACTCATCTGTTAGACACATGCCTGGTTGTGCCACCAGTGGCCTACTCATACAAGGTGTCTGATGGATGAACACTGTTTGGTTTAACAACTTTTAGGAATAGAATCTCTAGTTTCCTGACAATGCTGCTCAGCCACATGATGTGCTCAAGTGGTTTCACTTTGTCCTGTCATGAACAGACATGTGCTCTGAATCTCTCTACCTGCCCTCAGGATGCCCTGACTCCTGCTGACTTCTGTGACAAATGTTCTCTCACTGACCACATGGAATAGAGCTCCAGAATTCTAAAATAATCCCTAATTAGAAGTGCTTGTACAATGACTTTTTCTCTCTTTCTTGGCTCAGCAGGGCTATTCTTGCCCCCTGTGACCATCCTGTTATTCTCCAGTCAAAATCTCTTTCAGAGATTTTCAGACCCACCTTGAGCATTGAGCCACCTCTATTGAGAAATAAATACCCCAGATCTGGGGGGAGAGTCTCACTTTGCTGAGAAGGTAAAGCTCTGGTTTGGGTTAGGAGTGGAGGCAGGCCGGGCTCTGCCTCTACAGATTCACAAGTGAGAGTCCAGGCTGCCTCAATTGAGGAAGGGGAGAGTTGGGATGCCTGCAAACAAAGGAAGCTTTTGTGGGGCTACAAGTTAAAGTCATTTAAAGGATCCAAGAGTTGCTATTCTTATCCAGGTAGCACTGTAGCTACCCTGGCAGCTGCTCTCTGTTATTTTCCCACTTTCTTTCTGACCAATTTTCTAAAGTGGTCCTTTAGCAAAACCCAATGCCAGGTTGGCCTCTGGAAAGTCAGAGTCTTCTATCCTGCAAAATGGGGGTTATCTGAAGGTAGATCTATTTTATGCCTGGATCCCTGGCAGGTCCTCCTAGGTTCGCAGGGAGGAACAGACAAGTCACTCCAGAAGCACAGGAGGAATACTCTGGTTTCTCTTCAGATCAAAGAAGCTCAGGAGGGCACCTTCAGCAGAATAGCAACCTGGCTGTCTTCCCATTGCCCCTCAGGATAATCCCAAAGCAGCAGCACAAAGGGTGAGATGGCCCCTCTTAGAGTGACAGTTATCACCACTGAGGCTCCTCAACTGAAGCGAGAGGGGCAGACTTGGTTTTCAGAGATTCAGACACACCTTGGGCACTAAGACACCTCTACTGAGAAATAAATACCCCAGATCTGGGGGTGGGGGGAGTCTCAGAACCCTAGGTGGGCATGGTGTGCTGCCAGAAGCAGGGCACTCTACAGCAGTCCTGCACAGTTGGGGGCCTTCCCTTACCTGCCTCAAAAAAGCTCTTTGGGGCAATTCATGCTAGCACAGGCCCACTTTCCTGTGGGACATAGACGTCCTGGCCCACCTAGCATGTGAGAGCCCCTGAAATGACCTCCAAGGGTACCGCTCTCCCCTCAGCACCTCCCTGCCACCTCTGGAGCAGAGGCAGCATGTCCCAACCCTAGGGCCTGGCCCTGTGCCCAAGCCCCCTACCTGCTCTCGGTGCGGCCGAAAAGGTTGATGTGAAGGTCTTGGCATAGGCAGCTGTGGTGGCTTGGAGCACCCCTAAATACCTGCTGACCCGCCTCCATCCCCACTTCCAGCCCCACGTGTGGCTTACTAAGATGAGCAACACCTGCATGGCCTACAAACACTGCGGGGCGGGGCAGGGAAGGGCTGGGAAGGGCAGGAGGAGAGAGGGCCAGATTGGGAGGAGACTGAGGGGCTAGGAGGGAGGAGAGGGGAGCGGTGAGGAGGGAAGGCAGGGAAGGGGGAAGTTGGGGAATCCCAGGAGACCCAAGGGAGGGATCAGTGTCCCGGCAGGCCAATGCGAAGGAGAGTGAGGGCTGAACCCCGACTCTTGCTTCTTCACCCCTCTACTAGATGTTGTTCAGGAGTGGCTCCAAGCCATTCTGTAAGAACCATAGATGTTCCTGGATTCCATACCGGCACCCACATGTTCCCACAACCTGCGCCCTCAGGTCCTCCTGGAACGAGCTGACTTGACTGGGTCAGATCTCTGGGGTGCTAGCCAGGAATGTGCAAGGCAGGACCTGGACTAGCTTCTCAGCTGGCCCTCGGGGTTCAGAGTGACTGCGAGCTGCCTGCAGGGTGGGGAGAAGAAGCTCCGCAGCAGCTTGCTCTGTGCTTGCAGCTGGGGTGGGGTAGGGCCAAGATGATCAGTGGGGAGAAGGGGCAGTTAGTTTATGCCTGGAAAAGGTCCCTCCAAGATACAGCCTCCTGTGGTGCCTGAATGAAGGTGGTCCATGTCCCGCCCCAGTTCAAAAGTGACCTTGCCACCTTCACTCCTGACTTCCATCTCACAAAACTCTTCAGGCATGAGGTCAGATGGTAGTTAGGTGGGCACAGTAGTCAGGACTTGGAGTCTAGGTGTGGGAAGAGATACCAGCCGGACTCAAAGCTTACTTCTGGCTCTGTGCTCTGAAATCCCTCCTTGGAGGAACTCAGGGGACCATATGTGATGCTGGGGATTGAACTCCTATGGATCTTGTGCAAGACAAATGCTGTAAACTCTATGGCACGGACTATACACCATGTTGGGGGAAAGGGATATTTGTGCCACACCTGGCAACACTCTGGGTTACTCCTGACTCTTAGCTCAGAAGTCACTCCTGGCAGGCTCAGGGGACCTTATGGGAAGCCTAAGGCTAAACCAGGTTGGGTTGTCAGTATGCCAGGCCAAGGCCCTACCTGCTGTGCTGTAGCTCAGGCCTTGGACAGCATCTTTTTTAAGTCTCTTCCATTTTAAGAGATATGCAGAGGACATGGTAAGGATTTCATCAACTTGAAGAGAAATGGACCTCTCAGTGGCCTCAATGCAGCCACAACTACAGATGTTTTGATGGGAGACATGAGGGACAGGGGTGCTAATGTACTGTCACCACTGAGGAGGGGTATTGCAACACCTACCTTCCTAGGAGGAAGGGATGACTTTCAGAATTTCTCTTCTCATGGTCACTACTAAGAATGAGTATTATTTGACCAACTCTGTTTTGATCTCCCTCAAAGTTTTCTCTCCCTCAGCATCACATATATTTACCATTGCATCCAACCCACGAAACCAATGTCTATAGACTTTGGGACGTCTAGTATAAAAAAATGCTTAAAAATTTTACCATATCTGGGGGCCAGAGCGGTGGCTCAAGCAGTAAGGCATCTGCTTGGCCCACACTAGCCTAGGACGGACAGTGGTTCGATCCCCTGACATCCCATATGTTCCTCCAAGCCAGAAACAATTTCTGAGCACATAGCCAGGAGTAACCCCTGACGTCACTGGGTGTGCCCCCCCCAAAAAAGAACTGAGCCATATCTAAAAGAACATCAGATTATTTAAATAACAATTGGAAATTTTGGCAGATCCTAAAGAAACCCTACTACTTGCTTAGCAGGCTCCAATGCCATCTAAATGCCATTTCTGAGGGCTGGAGAAAGAGTACAGAGCCTGATTTGTTTCTTACACCATATTTCCCCTCCCCAATAATAAAGAGGCTTCCTCAAGCACCATAAGATATGACCAGAGATACTTTCCCTAAACACTGTTGGGGATGCCCTGGTGGTCCCCAGCACCTCAAAGTCTGAGTAACACTTTGCCTTCAATCCTAGCACTGAACTATATTGTATATCCAAGTCCTGCCTGGAGTGGCCCACAAGCCCCCTGAGCACCCCTTTGGGAGCCCTACCCCTAAAACCATTTGTCATTTGATGGGCAAGAAGTTGGATATTGAATTGCAGTGGACTCATAACAATACAGTGTTCCAGAAGAGAAAGCAAGTATGTCAGACACTCCAGCTTACTACACTGAGGGTAGCCTGTATAACTTGTTGGTCTCCATATTTTACTCCTTTTCCTTCATGTTTTGTTTTATTTTTTCCCCCAGTGGATATAAAGACTGGTTAAATTGCCTTGGAACAATATATTTGGAATGAATGCAACAGATTTCACATCATTATAAATAGTTAATAGAATTTGTGGTTTTGAGATGATGTCCACTGAGTGAGGATTTACCAGCGTGCAGGCAGGATGGACCCCAAGACAGGGCCTGGCAACTCTAGTGGAACCCGAGTCTTCTGGCAGGCATGTAACAAAATTTAATCTCCAGGCTGGGAGTACATAAAGGGTAAAAGGACAGTCATATCATGAGAGGAATGCTCACATTGTTTCTTTGCAAAACACAGAAACTATCAATGTACATTGCTTGATCTTAAAACAAATACACAGGTTTTAGGTGGTTTGTAATCTTAAAATAGAATAGAGTTTAGTTAGGAGCCAGAGGATAAAGGAAAGGCTAATTTCTTACATATCAATGTAGTTCCTAGACCTAGGTGTCATTACTGATGTAAATTAAGGGTTAGCAAGAAACCTGGTTTCCTAATAACAAATATCCTTAACTTAAGGGAATAGTTTTCTAGCTAGGGGCTAAGACCAACTTCCTATGGTCTGGTTATAGAAAGAGAGAAATATAAAATGGGTACAGAATTATATATAGTAAATTCAGTAGCCTAATCCTACACTGGCCAAACCTATTTGTTAGCAGGTGTTCAAAGTGACAGGGAAAGTCCCTGAGGCAAAGCCATCCTGTTATGGTGTTCAAAGACAAGGAGAGAAGACATTGTCTTTAAGATGCTATGTTTTGACTTGGCTTTTAGATGTAAATAGGCTGACAGAAAGAGACCAAACTTGTCTTATTATTTGGTGTGGAAATTTCTCTGGGGAAAGGAATTTGATAGAGGCCCTATTTTGGCCTATTTTGTAAAGTTACAAGGGAGAAATAATATTAAAGCCAAAAAACTGAAGGGAAATGTAATGTCAATACCAAGACATGAATTTCAGAAATATCTCTTCAGGAATTCCTCAACTTTCTATGCAAGGCAAGAGCTCTCTCAGCTGGCCTTTTGAGGAAACCAGTGGGGGGGATTCTAGCCATCTGCTCTAAAGAAAGTCCAAGGATTGCAACTAGTGGGCTTGCTGAATACCCCTTAAATGGAGGTGCCTTATGCATGGCGTGGCACTAGGGTTGAACTCAGACGATTGGTTCTACTTGCTCTGTGGGCACTGGGACTTTGGCTCCACTGCTTGTGATCTGGTATAGCCAGATCTGCAAGATCATCTCTGCAGAGCATCCTCTTCAGTCGACTCCTGTTCTCCCAGGCAGTTTTTCTGCTTCTTTGAAGTGGGAAGGAAACTTTCCCCCCAAACCCTTTCCAACTCTGACCCAGTTTAAGGTTGTAGCCTGGAGAACCGCCCTCTTGATTCACACAAAATCAGCTGATTTGGGCCAGTTCACTGTCCCTCAGACCATTGGAGGGTCTGACAACAGTAAAAACAAAACTTATGAATGAATTCTTATGCACACTACATATATCTTATTTTGCAATGAAGAAACAAAACAGATACAAATACAATATGTGGCACGTGGGCCATAGTTTGAGGACCACTGGATGGGTAAAGCCCTCCACAGGCTCTGTTCCATCCCTCAGGCACGTGGAAGGGGCTGCATTGGCCTTTAGAGGAGAGCAAGGTGCTGGCACAGTTCAGAATCCCATCTACCCAATTGCTTTCAGGGACAGCAGAGGGAGCATGAAGAAAAGACAACTAAATGTTTACTAAATGCTAAATGTTTACTAAATGACAACTAAATGCTTTACTCTCTTTCCACAGGAAAACTTGACTATTTTGTGAAGCAGCTAGAGGTGGACTTTTAGGGAACTCTTTTCATTTTCTGGAGAGCTAAATAAGTCTGTCAAAACTATGCAACTTCTTTATACAGTTCTGTAAATGTGTAACAGGAAAAGACAGTCTCATCTTTTGTGATTCCAAAGTTAGGCAAGTCTGAATCCATCACTCCTGAATTCTCAGCTAGATATATCAGGATCTGTGTCAGAATGCTAATAGGCAAGTAAAGTCTAGTAAAGATTGAAAATATAATTGAATATGTGAAAGCTGAATTGCACTAACTGAATGGTAGTATGTGAAGAAAGTAAAATATTAAAATAATGCACAGTACAGGTGCGAAAGAGATAGCTCAAGGGTTTGGAGGCAGCTTTGCATTCAGGAGGTTAGAGTTCAATCTCCAGTACTACAAGGTTGCCAAAACCCAGCAAAACTGATCCCAATGTGCCAAACTTGAAATAGCCCCTAAGGACTATCAGATATGATCTTCAAATCAAAACAAAAACAAAATATGAAATATATAATCATGTTCCCATTAACCTGAAGCCAAGTAATTTTGAATATGCATACATGGAAATGTAGAGAGAGTACAAAAAATGGATCGAGGTATACATGGAGTCACAGAAATTAAATAAATATATTAGTTATAAGAATTATTTATTAGTTATAAGAATTATTTTTAATGAATCAGAAGTCATTCATTCCAACAAGCCTAGAAGATTGTTCAGCAGGATCTTTGACAAGCCTTTCTATCTATTTTAAAGCAATATTATGAGTGGAGGTACTTGATTCTTGCTTCTTAAATGAGTTAACTGGGATGAATTCATCTGGGTTCTTGTTAAAAGCATTGATGTCACATTTGTGATGAATTTAAATAAGCTTTATCTTTAAAAGCTGCCTCCATAGATTTATTTTATTTATTATTTTGAGATGGCGGAGGGTGGGGGAGGACTGGAGCTGCTCCTACCAGTGCTCTGGGATACTTGTGCTTATGAGTTTCTCCCAGCAGTGTTCGGGGAATCATGAGGTGCCAAGGATGAAACCTAGGGAATGCAGCCCAGTTTACTGAGTTGTCTAGCCTTTATCTAAGTTATCAAGACAGTCCTATAGCCACTGGCTTTTCTCAGTGACTCAATGAGACAAATGTCTTAGATCACAAAAGATGTAGGCAGTGAGGGCCAGAATGATAATATAGCAGGTATTTTGCTTGTGTGTAAATCTGGATTAAATTGTCAGCATCTCTCTTTTTTTTATTTTGTTTTTTTGTTTTGGGGCCACACCCAGCAGTGCTCAGGAATTACCCCTGGTTCCATGCTCAGAAATCACCCCTGGCAGGCACAGGGAATCAATATGGGATGCCAGGATTTAAACCACCATCCTTCTGCATGAAAGGCAAACACCTTACCTCCATGCTATCTCTCCAGCCCCAATTGTCAGCATCTCTTAAGGTCATCCAAACACTGCCAGGAGTAATTCCTGAGTGCAGTCAGGAGTAAGTTCTGAATATCACTGTAAGTTGTCCAAACACCAAAAAAAGAAAAAGAAAAAGTGTTATATTGCACTATGTGCAATATAAGTACAGGTATGTTCAATTCACTGTTGTCTGGTGCAACCTGGGGCAATTGAGGGTTTACAGCACCTAAAATGACCATTGCCTGGATACTGTGCCCTGTTCTAAAGCCAAGCACTAAGCAACAGCATAGTAGTCGAAGATTTTAGTACCACACTTTCATACTGTATAGATCAGACAAAGGATCAATAAGGAAACAGTAGCCTTAAAGGGAGAAACAGAAGAGATGGGCTTAACAGATCTCTATAGGGTACTATAAGTACTATACATGTATGTATATATATATATATATATATATATATATATATATATATATATATATGTACACACATACTAAAAGAGTACATGGGTATTCATGAACAAGTCTCAAGAATAGGCCACATTCTGGTACACCAAAAAATATTTATAAAATCAAGAAAATGAAATTTGGTCTGGAGAAAGGATACAGGGTTAAGCATCTGCCTTATATGAGGCCAACCCTGGCATGATTCCTGGAACCACACATGATCCCTTGATCATAAAACCAGGAATCAGCCCTGAGCACCACTAGGTGTAGCTCAATATTTTTTAAAAAGCAAAAATGAAAAGACAATAGAAATCATATCAAATACCATATTAAAGTTGAAAGTAAGCTCCAAACAGAAAGTTCGGAAGAGCTCAGACATTAAAAGTTGACACAATTGGACAACCATTCAGTCAAAGAAAAAGGTAAAAAAAAAAAAAGTAAAAGGATTCATAGAAACAGAGATGGAGTGATAGTACAGTGGATTGGGTGCTTGCATGCACATGGATGACCCAGGTTTAATTCCCAGCATCTCACCTAACCCCCTGAGCCTGCCAGCAGTGATTCGTGATTGTAAAACTGCTGGGTGTGCTCCCCCAAACAAACAAACAAACAAACAAAAAATCCAACAAAGATTCCTAGAAACAATACGATTAAAGACACAGGTTACCCGTATGGACATAGCAGAGCTGCACTACATTACAGGCAGTCATCAGGAGACAAGAGCAGGTACAAAAAATGACCTAACTCACTCCTCAAAAACTAAAGGAAGAACAGCAAAGGGAGTAAGGAAATAATAAATGTAAGTAAGGCATATAAAATAAAAAGTAGAGTGTACATTAGTGATATAGAAATAAAATATAATAAAAAAAACCAAGAGTTCGCTTTTTAAATCAATAAAATCACCAAATCTAAATCTGATTTAGACTCACAAAGGGAGAAAAAAGAAAAAAACCTGATAAATTAGCTCAAGAATGAAATATGGAAAATCATAACAAATATGTTAGGATTGCAAAAGATTTTATGAGATTGCTATGAACAACTTTTTCCTATTAAATGGGAAAACCAAGAAAAGAAGAATTAGGGCCTGGAGAGATAGCACAGCGGTGTTTGCCTTGCAAGCAGCTGATCCAGGACCAAAAGGTGGTTGGTTCGAATCCCGGTGTCCCATATGGTCCCCCGTGCCTGCCAGGAGCTATTTCTGAGCAGACAGCCAGGAGTAACCCCTGAGCACTGCCGGGTGTGGCCCAAAAACCAAAAAAAAAAAAAAAAGAATTAATTTCTATAGTTTAACAACTTCCTATGATTGAGGAAACAGAAAACTCGAACAAATCTATTGCTGTCAAGATGTCAATGCAGTTTATTAAAAATCTACCCCCACACAAAATGTGGCCAGATGAGTTCATCAGTGAGTTTTTCAATCTTCTAAGAGGTCCTTCTATCTATCCTTATCAAGCTCCTTCAAGAAGTGGAAGAAACAGAAATCCTCTTAGTTCTCATGAGACCAGCATTATTTTGAAAAAACAAAACAAAACAAAACAAAACAAAAAAAGACAAGTTGAGAGTCAACACGAAATAAGAAAGTTATTTAAGCCAAGATCTCTGTTGAATATGAATTTAAATATCCCCCATAAAATCCTAGTAAATCAAAGATTAAACATGTTGGACATTTTTGTCCTACATTACTGTATTACCCCAGCAGCAGTCCAGCAATAGCCATAAAAACAGTCCGCCCCTTTAAGGAAGACCATAATCAGCTGTTATTGACTGGCTGGCATTATAACCCCCGCCCCCAGATTGAGGCTCCTAGAACAGAGTGGGTAGGTAGCAGTTGACAGACAATTGGAACATCAATCTGACGGAAGTGCTTCTACTCCTGTCTAAAGCTTCTCTTCCTGATTTCAACAGACCTTTGGCTTTACCTTTTGATACTACTTATCCTTTACTTTATATACCCGTTCCTTTTACCTGGCCCTCAATATGACCTTATCCTGGTCCCAAACCCAGCTTTCTCGCCCTCTCTCTCGCCCTCTCCCAGCCTATGTGTTTGTCATAAGTTCCCTGGGTTCTCTATTAAAAAAGGCTTGACCTATCTTGTCAGAGTACTACCTGCTCTGCCTCTTACAAACCGAAGACCCCACTGACTCTGGCAGCCATGACTATCCAGTGGGGCTCATCACAGTGAGCAAGGATAGTTCAATATACACAAATCAAATCAATTAATGTTACATACCACACCAATTAAAGGACAAAAACATGTGATCATTTCTTTGAATATAGAGAAAGCATTTGACAAAAATCCAACACCTATCCAGGATGAACATTATGGAGATTAAAAGAATTGATCTCAATATTGTACAGGTTTATGTATCAAATCTAAAAACAATAGTATCCTTTATTTAAAAAACCTGAAAATCTTTCCTCAAAGGTCATGCACAAGAAAGAAGTCCTCCTTCACTGTTCCCATTCTATATAGTATTGGGAGTGCTTGCCACAGCTATCAAGCAAGAAAGAAAAACCAAAGGAATTTAAATTAGTAAAGAAATCAAGCTATCACTATTTGCAGATGAAGTGATAGTACACATAGAAAACCCTAAGGATTCCACTAACCAAACTTCTAGAAACAATACATTTATACAGTAAATCAGCAGGTACAGAATCAATGCACAGAAATCTTTGTATTCTTTTTTTTTTTTTTTTGGTTTTTGGGCCACACCCGGTGACGCTCAGGGGTTACTCCTGGCTATGTGCTCAGAAGTCGCTCCTGGCTTGGGGGACCATATGGGACGCCAGGGGATCGAACCGCGGTCCGTCTCCTAGGGTAGCGCAGGTAAGGCAGGCACCTTACCTCGAGCGCCACCGCCCGGCCCCTGAAATCTTTGTATTCTTACATGTTAACAACATGAAAAGAAATAGGGGCCAGAGAGATAGCATAGAGGTAGGGTGTTTGCCTTGCATACAGAAGGATGGTGGTTCGAATCCTGGCATCTCATATGGTCCCCCAAGACTTCCAGGAGCGATTTCTGAGCGTAGAGCCAGGAGTAATCCCTGAGCACTGCTGATGTGACCCAACAATTAAAAAAAAAAAAGAAAAGAAAGAAAGAAGAAAAAAGAAAGAAAGAGGGAGGGAGTGAAGGAGAAAGAAAGAAAGAAAGAAAGAAAGAAAGAAAGAAAGAAAGAAAGAAAGAAAGAAAGAAAGAAAGAAAGAAAGAAAGAAAGAAAGAAAGAAAGAAAGAAAGAAAGAAAGAAAGAAAGGAAGGAAGGAAGAAAGAACTCGTAATAAGTTAAAATAACCTCTGTAATATTATCTAGGAATCGGTTTAACAAAGGCTAAAGGCATTTTTAGTAAAATTAGAACTCACTTCTAAGAGAAGATGCAAGAAAATGGAAAATATTACTTCTTTATAGACTAGAAAAATATACATTGAGAATATGGTCATCTTACCCAAAGTAATCTACAGATACAATGCAATTCCCATCACATTTTTTCAAGTACACAATGAAAATATTAAAAAGAAAATTATGATCACACTCAGTAGTGCTCAGGGCTTTTTCCTGGCTCTCTGTGCTTTTATGGCAGGGTTTGGGGGACCGTATGGGGTAGCTGGTATTGAATCAGGGTCAGATATGTGCAAAGAAATTTCCTTACCTACTATACTATTGCTCTGGTCCCAAATATTTCTCGAGTTTATATGAAAACCTTCACAAGAATAAACTTTTGTAATAATGAAAGCAATTGTCAGAACAAGATAAGAACACTGCATTCCCAGACTTTACTCTTTATTACAAAATTATAGTGATTGTATTAAGAACAGACTATCAGATTAAGTATAGAACTGAGATCCCACATATAGATCTTCAGATGCATGCACATTTAATTTACCCCAAAGAAGCCGGGTGCATGAAATGGAGCAAGCAGAGCCTCAGCAAATAGTGCTGGAAAAATTGGATGAACATATGCAAAAAAAAAATTAGACCCTTTTTCTCACACTGTACACAATGGTGAATTCAAAATGCATGGACTGAAAGAAAATAATGGCCACTGATATTTCTCAGGTAGTATGATACCTCAGTGACTGTCAGAAAAAGTGAGTGGGTGACAGGAATAGATTCTTTCCACATGAAATTCAGCTGCTAAACATCACACTGTATAAATTCAGACAGAAATGGACCAGCTCCACAACTGAAATAAATCAAATGAGCAGCTATAATCTCTCAGGTAACATTGGGCTATAGGTCTGAAACTCTGAGTCTTTCCTTTAGGAAGGGGATTGGCTAAGCCAGTGCTTCTCAAATAGTGGGGCGTGTCCCCCAGGGTAGGCATGAGGCCCCTGTTTATGCCTCTGTATGTCTCTGGAGCTGAGAGTTGCTGTGTCCTGCTTCAAACTCTGCTTCGAAAAGCCATGCATTGCAAAACATGCTCATTATATCCATTAATCGAGACAACACCTCTGATTTAAAAAATCAGCTCAAATTATTTTATATATTTTTGTTTTGCAGGTTAAAGATTTTTAATAAAGATACTATTTACAGTCGCGTGGGGGGCACGAAAAATATTTTCTTCTTCTTAGGGGGCCTTACAGAAAATAATTGAGAAGCACTGAGCTAAGCCCACTTCCCACCCATCCCACCACCAGAAATCCCAGTAGCCCCACAGCCACGATCAACCTGGCAGAAAAGAGCATTGATCCTTCACTAAGCTACAAAAGAAAATAATGGCTGCTGATTTTTCTCAGTTAGCTAGATCTAAGCTGATATTTATGTGGTATTCTCAGAAAGAGGGGAAGGCAGATTCCCTTCTGCATGAACTACAACAGCCCTGTATCACAAACTACATTCTCCAGCAGAAATGGCCCAGCTCTGCGACTTAACCTTAACAAACTTCCATGCCACCAAATTTATTTCAGATCTATCGATTCTGGGCACTTCAGGTTTTATAGTAGAGCCAGTTCAGTAGCATCACAGGGAAAGTTACATAGTAATCCATCAAGCTCAATGAGACTAAACAATAACACAGAAAGCTTAACTAGGACCAACCACAGTCTAGTAAATCCTAAACACTGACTTTAGCAACACTATGGACTCTATACAGAGATAGCACAATCATTTCTACTTTTTTTTTGTTTGTTTTTTGGGCCACACCTGGTGGTGCTCAGGGGTTACTCCTGGCTATCTGCTCAGAAATAACTCCTGGCAGGCACGGGGACCATATGGAACGCCAGGATTCGAACCAACCACCTTAGGTCCTGGATTGGCTACTTGCAAGACAAATGCCGCTGTGCTATCTCTCTGGCCCCTTATTTCTACTTTTTAAATAAATTTTAATTGAATCACTATGAGATAAAATTACATGTTTGAGTTTTAATGTCCAATACCTATACTTTAATCAGTGTACATTTCCTAAAGGCCCCAGTTTCTCTTTTGCCTTCCTTTCTTTCCACCTCTATAGCAAATATCCACCCCTTTTCTTTTTTATCCTTTAAGACACTGTGGTTGCAATATTTTTAATTATTTTTTAAAACTTTATTTATTGGTTATTGGGTCACACCCAGTGGTGCCCAGGAGTCACTCCTGGCTCTGCACTCAGAAATTATCCCCGGGCTGGCTGGGGAACTATATGGGATGCTGGGATTTGAACCGGATCCCTCCCAGGTTGCTGCATGCAAGGCAAATGCCCTACTGCTATGCTATCTTTCTGGCCCCAGGTTTACAATATTGTTACCGAGTGGGTATTATGTATATTTTTATCTCCTTCCACCTCCCAGTTCTTGTCCAGAGTGATCATTTCCAACTATTATTCTCATAATTGTCTTTTCTCTCTCCTAACTGCAGTCCCCTATTATTTGTAGCAAATTTTCTACCAAGCCCTCTTGGCCCTCATCTCTATTGTCTTTGAGTATTATTATTATACTATTTTATTTTAATATCTCACAAATGAGTGCAATCATTCTGTTTGTCTTCCCCACTTAGCTCAGCATATTTTGCATATTCATCCATGCATAAACAAAATTCATGACTTCATTTTTCCAAACAGCTACATAGTATTCTATTATCCACTACAGTTTCTTTAGCCACTCATCTGTTCTTGGACACTTGGGATATCTCTAGATTCTGGCTATTATGAATAGTGCTGCAATGAACATATGCATATGTCTCTCCTGCATTGTGTTTTTATAAGTCATTTTAACTTGACCCATGTTGATCTAAGTTTTGATAATTCCATTTGCATTTGTGTTGTAAGAAGAAATCTGAAATAAATCTGTTTGTGTCTATAAGGAGGTAGGTTATGGTGGTAGGTGAAAGATTGGAGACACTGGTGAAGGGAAGGCCACACTGGTGATAGGATTAATGTTTAAATATTTAATACTTGAAATGACTGTATTATGAACAACCTGGTAAATCATGGTTCCATAATAAAATTAGAAAGACAACAACTTAAAAATTGATGGAATAAATACCTTGAGAGCAAACATTTTCTATAAATTAAATTGAGAAAAATATAGGCAGGATTCTTCAAGATCTTGACCCCCAAGAAGTCTTCAATGATACAACTTCATTGACAAAAGGGAGATAAGGCAGAAATAAACAAATGGGTCTACATCAAACTAGAAAACTTCTGTAAAGAAATGAGGATTAAAAAAATACACTTTACTGATGGGGTGAAAATACTCACATACCAAATATCAGCCAAGGGACTAATACTCAAGTCATATAGAGCACTCTTGAAGCTCATTAACTAAAAAATGAATGACATCATCCAAAAATGGGGAAGGACAAGGATGTTCCTCAAGGATGACATTGAAATGCCAACATACATATGAAAAAAGGACCATTGGCACTGATAATCAGGGAAATGCTATCAAAAGTCTGGAAACACTAAGTACTGGTGGAGATGTGGAAAAAGCGGAGTCAACTTTCCATTGCTACTGGTGGAATTGTTGCTGGGTTCAACCTCTTTGGAAAATGATTTAGAGATGTTTCAAAAAATAAAGGCTAGAACTTCCATCGACCCTGCAATTTGACTCTTAATCATTTGCCCCAAGAATACAAAAGCTGGAATCTGAAAGGTCATACATATACATCTGTCCTTGCAGTGCCAGTTACAACAGTCAGGATTGATGCACAACTCTAGTATTCAACAACAGATGAGAGGGAAAAAAATGAAGTCTCAGACTTGAGGTATTTTGCAACTTGCATGAAATTCTTGGACTATATGATTCTGAGTAAAATGAATCAGAAAGACAAATGTGAGATTATATCACTCACATGTAAACTATAAAGAAACAAAGCTAGGATTAAGCAACCCCCAAACCACCCTGAAAAAAGGTCAGTAGAACTAAGGGTGTTGGGAAGTAGAGGAAGGCCTGGGGTGTGGACATGAAGTACAACAATATGGGCATAAAGCAATAACAATACTCTATTGTAAAGAAGAACTGTGCCAGGACATCTGGCCATGATTCTCCAGATAGGCCCATTTGCTCCATATGTTCAGGGCCAATGCCCTTAGAGGGGTTTGGACACCACCAGGAGCTGCACCTTAGGTAAAGTTTTGGGCATAGGTAAATCCTTGGGTCCCTCTTCTGCTTTAGAACTTAGTCTTTTTTTTTTCATTTTAAAATTAGTCCAATTATAGTTTAGGTCACATGTTTACAGAAATTTTCTTAGCAACAATGACTCAAATCAAAAGCCCCAACTGAACAATAGACTAGGATAATGGGGGGGGCTCAAGGGTCACACCCCACAAATCCTGGCCTCACCTTTCCTCCAGCATGTTCGGGATTCTGTATGTCCAAGGAGCTCTATAGCCCCAGAAACCCAGGTCCTTGTACCCCAATAACAAGGAATCGATTGTCCTGTGTTCAGTTGCAGGGCAGGTGCTTGAAGGCTAAACCACACCTGGGGAACAGTGCAAGGTTAAGGGGCAAATTTGGGGAGGGCAGGATATGAGTGATAGTTGGCACATTGTAGGGGATAGAATAAGGCTTTGCTATGGCCTTGGGCAAGAACTGTCTGTGAAGAGTAACTGGGACAAGGATTAAGGGAAGGACTCTACTTCCGCTCTGCCATGCTCAGAAAAAAGAGGGTTGGACACATGCCTACACAGACTTTCAGAGGCCATATCCAAGGGACTCAAACCTAATTCTGCAGGGCACATGGGGGCCTACAAAGCTTTGAGGTGGCAGATCACATGAACTCATAGCATTTTCAGGAAATCCCATCACCCCTGAGCACAGATCAAAGGACAGAGGTGCACACCTGTGAGCAGGGCCCCGATGTAGCTCTGGAGCCACCTGGGAAGAGTTGTTATCTCACAGTTTCCAATGCTTGTGAAATAATGCAGGTGTGTGGCTGATCCAACCCTGGCCTAACTCCATACCAGATGCTAAGGGGCCCTGCAATATATCATTAGTCTCTGAATCAACCCCTCTTCATGGATAGAGAGGAACACATAGAAATCTCTGACCAATCACTGAGAAATGAAAGTAGGCACATTGTATATGGCATAGTGCAGAGCCTAGATTCAGTAGCCATCAGAATTTAGCCATGATCCCCCTATCCTTCACAGGTTAGTTAGAATCACTATGTGCTCCATAGATACACCACAAACATCATCTCTTCTATGCATTAGCTGTGACTGCCAAGTAAAATGGAGCACAAAAAGCCCATCAAGGTGTGTGCTGATTTTTTCAGATATTATGCACTTTAGTTTTGTTCCTGCAGGATCCCAAATAAACATCCCACCCAAATAAAATTTAATAATAAATAAAAATAATTTTTTTTTGTTCCTACAAAAGACAAAACTCTGCTTCCAATAAAAATGCAAAGTTGGAGCACTGGATTAACTTTTGTCAGTAGTTAGTTGCAGAAAAGGACTCAAATATGTATCTCATTATTTCTGCAGTGTTCACTGGGTATAAGAAACACAAACACCAATGGTGACAGATTAAATCCACGTTTACAAAAACCTCTTTCTTATGGCCACAGTGACTGGTGAGGGCAGATACTTGTGGTTTGTTTCATTTGATCTATATTTTTTGTGTGTCTGAGCTTAAAACATTTATTTATTTATTTATTTGTTTATCTATTTATTTGGTTTTTGGGCCACACCCGGTAACACTCAGGAGTTACTCCTGGCTATGCACTCAGAAGTTGCTCCTGGCTTGGGGGACCATATGGGACACAGGGTATCAAACCACGGTTCATCATAGGCTAGCACTGGCAAGGCAGATGCCTTACTGTTTGCGCACTCCTCCGGCCCCTGAACATAAAATAATTTAATATTGCTGAATATTAAAGTGTTGTGACTTAATTTCTAGTACTTAAAATGGAATTAAATTTATATGTTCCCTTATGCTAAAAACATTGTTGACACTTAAAATAATATCAAAAGAGAATTATCATAAAAATTCCACAAAGCAGGGCCGGCGAGGTGACGCTATGTGTCTGCCTTGCAAGCGCTAGCCAAGGAAGGACTGTGGTTAGATCCCCCCTGTTGTCCCATATGGTCCACCCAAGCCAGGGGCTATTTCTGAGCCCTTAGCCAGGAGTAACCCCTGAGTATCAAATGGGTGTGGCCCAAAAACCAAAACAAACAAACAAACAAACAAAAAATTTCACAAAGCCCTAATTTAGGATGTTTTGACACTTGCCCCTGAAACTCCTAAATTTAGGACTTCTCAGTTGGGGAGCAGGTCATCTCTGTCTTCTTATTGGATTTGGATCTGATTTGACTTTGACCTTATCCAGTTACAGATGCCTCTTCAAATTCTGATCTAGAGTTGTGTAAATCTAACAAAATAAAGAAAATCAAGATTTATTACTTAATACTTCCTTAATATTCTAAAGATAGCAACTCTCTATAATTCTGCGATTTCTTTACAGTCTAGTTTTAACTCACAACAGGAAGAAAATAGAAAATTGTTGTAAGAAAAAAATACTTTAAAAAAACCATAGTTACAAATGGAGACAATCTAAATACACAAAGAAACTAGAAAAAAAATTATCCAGAAACTTTTTTTAATCTGAGAATTCAGTAAAGTTAGGACATAAAAACAGTGTCTGAAAAACTAAGGTGTTGAGCACAAATCAATAGAATGTCATAAAAGACCTAGAAGAAAATCTAGAAGACTTTAGGTTTAATAATCACTTTGAAGTACAATCTACAAAAGAAACAAAACACTAGTTTGAATTAATTAAAGTTAAAAATTACAAGGGGCATAAAACATGGTTCAAACGTGCTGGAGCCAAACATAAAAAAAAAAGTGGTGGAGCATGTTGTAGGCATGTAAGATCCTCAGTTTGATCCTCAGTGCTGGATGGCTGCCCATGTCCAGTATTATCGGGGATAGCCCTGGCCACCCCATCATCATTGGGTCTGATTCTGTCTGCAAAGGTAGCATGAGGACTGCACAGCTTGGCAGACAATGAACACTTTAATAGAGCATGTATCTGAAGGGTGCTAGGCACAAAAGACTCCTAAAACCCAACAGCAAGAAAACAAATACCCTGACTCTATGGAAGGACTGAAGACCTGACATTAAAGCAGAAACACAAATAGCAAATGACAACTGGAATAGAGTCTCAGGAAGGTGAAAAGGAAATGGAAATGCGTCAGCCTTCGAGATAGGATAGGTGCTTGCATGCAGCCAGCCAACGCTAATTTCATCACTGGTACCAAAGGTCTCCATGCCCCAGGAATGTCTGGGTGTGGCCTGGTAATCCACAACATGACATCCTGGATGATCATTGTTCCAGATGGCCAAGAACCTCGATAGAGAGTCTTTGGTTTCCTTCTAAGGCCTGGAAAAAGTTCCTCTCCTCATATAAAAAACAAAAGGAAAAAATAAGAGATGCCACAACATGCTGTTTAGAAAGTGTCTTGGCTGGAACAGAGAAGACAACTGACACAGTCAAGGAGGGATGCAGAGATGCAGGCTGTTAGGGTGGTGGCAAAACCATTTTGTTGTTTGTTAATGGTTGCAGTCTCCTGCAAACCAAATCAAATATGTATGTATGATTCATCAATTACATATTTCAGTATTGACCCAAATGAATCACAAAATCACATTTATACAAATCCCCCCACAGAGCTGTTTATTGACACTTTATCCTTTTCTGCTGAAAGACTCCATGGGGTGGGTGGACGGACCGGCTATGTAACCTTTGCATAGAGAAGCATTACTACAATGCCATTGACAAGCACACACAGAAAGTCCAGGAGGGGAGCTTTGTGGCTTGTGAGTCATGGAAAGACCTCGATATCAGACCCAAAACCATAAGATATATAGAACAACACATAGGCAAAACACTCCAGGACATTGAGACTACAGGCATCTTCAAGGAGGAAACTGCACTCTCCAAGCAAGTGAAAGCAGAGATTAACAGATGGGAATATATTAAGCTGAGAAGCTTCTGTACCTCAAAGGAAATAGCGCCCAGGATACAAGAGCCACCCACTGAGTGGGAGAAACTATTCACCCAATACCCATCAGATAAGGGGATAATCTCCAAAATATACAAGGCACTGACAGAACTTTACAAGAAAAAAATATATAATTCCATCAAAAAATGGGGAGAAGAAATGAACAAACACTTTGACAAAGAAGAAATACAAATGGCCAAAAGACACATGAAAAAATGCTCCACATCACTAATCATCAGGGAGATGCAAATCAAAACAACTATGAGGTACCACCTCACACCACAGAGAATGGCACAATCACAAAGAATGAGAATAAACAGTGTTGGCGGGGATGTGGAGAGAAAGGAACTCTTATCCGCTGCTGGTGGGAATGCTGTCTAGTTCAACCTTTATGGAAAGCGATATGGAGGTTCCTCCAAAAACTGGAAATTGAGCTCCCATATGATCCAGCTATACCACTCCTAGGAATATACCCTAGGAACACAAAAATACAATACAAAAACCCCTTCCTTATACCTATATTCATTGCAGCACTTTTACCATAGCAAGACTCTGGAAACAACCAAGATGCCCTTCAACAGACGAATGGCTAAAGAAACTGTGGTACATATACATAATGGAATATTATGCAGCTGTCAGGAGAGATGAAGTCATGAAATTCTCCTATACATGGATGTACACAGAATCTATTATGCTGAGTGAAATAAATCAGAGAGAGAGAGAGAGAGAGAGAAATGCAGAATGGTCTCACTCATCTATGGGTTTTAAGAAAAATGAAAGACATTCTTGCAATAGTAATTTTCAAACACAAAAGAGAAAAGAGCTGGAAGTTACAGCTCACCGCAGAAGCTCACCACAAAGAGTGAAGAGTTTAGTTAGAGAAATAACTACATTTTGAACTGTCCTAATAATGAGAATGTATGAGGAAAATGGAAAGCCTGTTTAGAGTACAGGTGGGGGTTGGGTGGGGAGGAGGGAGATTTGGGACATTGGTAATGGGAATGTTGCACTGGTGATGGGTGGTGTTCTTTACATTACTGAAACCCAACCACAATCATGTATGTAATTAAGGTGTTTAAATAAAATATATTAAAAAAAAAAGAAAAAATCAATCTGAGCGATCCCAACCAACCACATGATTTCAGCTTCAGGATGAAACCTGAAAAATTAGTACTTAGAGATAGTGAAGGCTCAGGGATGTCCAGAAATGGGGTGGGGAAGAGATAAATGGGGCCACTGAGAGGGTTCTTAATGGCAAGACAATGGTGTCCTTGTGGTTGGTTGCTGCTGTCACTATTACAGCACAGGTCACTGAGGACTCTCATTCATAATAATGGATCTTAATGGGAGTGTGGTGGCCTGAGAGTTAGGGATTTAGGCAGGTAAAAGAATGTCTGCAGGAGTGAGACCTTCAGACAAAAACAAATAGTTTATTAGAGAGTGCACAGGACAGAAGGCAGCAGGGAAGCACTCCCTGGACAGCTCTTTGTTATCTTAGGATTTTTGGAAAGGGAGCTAGTGAGGCTTATTATTGTTTTATAACCAGTGAGCCTAGGGGCCAGGTGAGCCTGGTGTGTGTGTGGGTGAGTGTGATGCTTGGGGGTATGGGCATGTGGAAACTGGGTAACAAAGAGACAGAGACTGGGGCTGCACTGCTCACAGATTGTTCTCATGGATTGCTTTCCTGATGGTACTGGAGGGGATTTAAACACAGTAGTTAAGTTGGAACTTCAACATCTATCATAGCTCATCAATTGTAACATCTATACTATAGATAGAGAGATATTAAAAACCAAGGAAAGTGGAGGAGGTGAGCACAGTTTGAGAATTATGCATTTTGCTTTCCCCCACCATGGAACTTAAACTTCTTTTTATAAAAGGTCATGAGTTTCTCAAATGAGGTACAGAATCGATACTCAATCTACAACAAGCTATATACAAAGAGGACCTGTTACACTAGCAGTCCAGGAGGCAAAGTGGTAGATATGTCATGCATGGTGGGAACAGGGGTGGTGGGAGAACAACGCTGAGGGAAAGAGAAGCAACATGACAAGGAGAGGGGTCTTCCAGCCACACAATCCCAAGAAATGGAGGCAGCAGGGTCCTTTTTCATTCAGAAGAGCCATTTTAGGTCAGTGTACCCCAAAAAGAACATAGCCAGCCCACTTCACTCCACAGCTGCACATTTTTTATAGTCAATGAGCCTCACCACACAACACATAAAGATACCACCACACAATGGTCACAGTGAGGAAGCAATGCAGAAGACCAGAACGCTTAGTGAATGAGGTTGGTAGTTCAGAGATTCAACTAGTATAAGTCACCTATATAGCCTCTCTGATAAGAACTTAAGGGAGAAAGTGTTGAGTATGTTTAAGGAATTAAAATAAACCAGGGAACACACATTCAAAAAGACTCAATGGGATATGAGAGTAGAAATGAGAAAACTGAAATGACAAACTGAAAAACTTGGTAAGCAAATGAAAAACTCACTAGAAGGCCTCACCAACAGAGTAACAGCTGCTGAGGACAGAATCAGTGAACTCCACGATGAGCTGCATAATGCCTCCTGGCAATAGCAGAAAATGGGGGGAAAAAAGTCTTAAACAGAGGATGGAAAAAATAGCCTCAAAATAAATGTACAGACAATATAACTTATAAATTCAACAAGAACAACATAATAATCATTGGAGATATCATAGAGTTAGGAAGAAAAACTTTACAAAGAAGTAACAATCAAAAAAACTATTGCTGAGAAGTTCCCAGAGCTGAAGAGTGCATGCACCCACAGCATGGATGCCTGAAGAGCTGAAAGATTATTTTTTGTAATTAAATAATGTCCACCTGTATGCACCAGAGTTCAATTTGTTCTGAGATATGACAACTAAGAGTAAGCTGCATGGGGTTTTGTTTGACTGTTGGTTTCTGGTGCAGGGGCTGAAGTACACTAGGAGTAGAATGAGCTCTATCCTCAAGTAATGTGCCAGGTTTTTGTATTGACATAGGTTCTCATCTGGGTAAAATTTCCAGGTGCACTGTGGCTGAATTGTAAGTAGAAGTATATTTAATTTCACAAGAATCTGTCATGCAGTTTTGTGAATCAGTGTAGGATGATTCCTGTGGCTCTCTCCTGCAGTGCTTGATGCCACTAGGTTTGGGTTTGGGTGATGTTCCTGGGAGGGAAGGAGAGAGGGAGAAAGGGAGGGGTGGACTTTTGTCAGAATTTGCTCTGCCAGAATGAGGGACCATGGAACCCCCTTTTCAATTGTGTGCCTATTTTGTTTTGTTGGTTTGTTTTATATTTTCCGGTGTTGTCTATTCTGGTATTTTGTCTCTTTTTTATTAAACTGGTTATTCTTCTGGTTGTTGAGTTTGAAGAGTTCTCTGTATATTCTAAATGCCAATCCTCCACTTCTTTATTCTCTTATTTGTAATATCACCATTTATTTTGAAGGCTGAATTTTTTTTTCATGTTTGGTGTTTTTTTACTAATATTGATGTTCATTTACCAAGGCCTGTGCAAGCCTGTCTCTGATTCAAGAGTTCAGATTCGATGGGGGAACTGACTGACATAGCTCTGATTCCTTGTATGGTGCAGCCATTTGCTAATTCTGCCCACCCTTAAACCCTTGCAAAGTGTTTCCACTTCCTGATGTGAGGGGAAGGCTAGATGGAGGCTTGCATCTGTCCCAAGAAGATCACAGCAGAACAATCAGAGATGGCATATGGTTGTGCCTGTAGGGAAGGTGAATAGAAGCATAAGGACATTCAGAGACAGAAGAGCAGTCCCTGGACAGGACAAAGTCTGATCTCAGAGGAGATCATTCAATCACAGCAGCAGGGGTAGCTTTAGAAACAATAGGGTAGGGTGGCAGTGGAATATATACCTGACCCCTTGCAATAAACGCTTTTGAACAGCGTGAGTTGTCTTAAGCCTCCTTCTTTCTAACCTTTCAAGTTTACCTTACAGATCGGCTCTGCTCGAGAAGACCCACGAATTACTAGCGACCTCCATTCTCATATCCCCGCAGGTCGGGGATCTACCATCGGGGGTCGCAGTCTTGGAATTTTGTGCCATCTTTTTGCAAGAATTTGACACATTTATGGGATTCATCTTAATGTAGCCCCTTTAGTTCTTCTTATAAAGATGATTTATTTTAAATTAATTTTTATTTTGACCACAGTGGATTACAAAACTTTTACACTGCCAATGTTGTCCTCCTTCCACCCCTGTTCCCAGCATGAATTTCATATCCCCCTTTTTTGCCCCCCCCCAGTCTGCTAATATAAGTGGTCCCCTCTGTGTCTAGTTTATTGTAGATTGGGTATCGATTTTGTTGTTGTTGGCTTTGGACTTGGTGTTTAAGTCTGATAATCTTCTATTTCTACTCGATGTTCCTACAACTGTTTGGTCATAGTACACCCTATATTTCTCCTTCAATTTGTGAGGCAGTACAAGATGGTTCAAGTTATGTGGTTCTGTTAGAAGGAAAGGAAAAAAGGGAGGGGTGAAAATCAAACAAGCGGAAAAAAATGGGAGAAGTTCTTCTAGAGGCTATAAATATCAATTTAAGAGAAGGGGAAAAGGAAGAAAAAAATAACAATACAAAAAAAGAAAACAAAAAATCCAGATAAACACCACAGCAATAAGCAACAATAAACACCGCAGTAATAAAGACAACAACCAAACAATAACCACTGCCCTGAGATAAAAACAAAACAAAGCACAAACAAAATAAAAACAAGCAATAACAGCTATAACAAAAAATTAATTTGTGCTTTTTTTTGCATAGTCACAGTAAATATTAGGTAGAATAGGAAGGGAATTCCCTTGGCCTAATAGATACAGGGTTTCTCTGACTTTGAATTATATTGTCATGGGAATAAATACAGGCTTCATACATGCTGTTATTCTCTGGTCAGGGCCTTTTGTGATGTCTGGAAACTTTCCGCTCAGTCGTAGATGACATATCAGGCCTCTGTATCTATAGATCTTGGTATTTGTTCAGGTCATAGGATGGAGCCTAGGATGGAGTTTTCCTTTATGTTTCTAAAAATTCTGTTCCATCACTGTTGTTTTAATCAGTCTTCTGTAGTTGGTGGTCTTGTTTTTTCCACTGATCCTAGAACAAAGCCTAGGATAGAGTCTTTCATTATGTTTTCAGAAGTTCTGTTCAGTTGCAGTTGTCTCAGTCAGGCCTCTGGAATTAGAGATCTTGTTGTTATACAGGTTGTAGACCAACGCCTAGATGAGGGTCATTTTTATTGGTCCTGAGATAGGTTCTGCCCAGTCATGGTTGTCACTGTCAAGCCTTCTGTATTTAGCGATGTTGGCTTTTGCACAGATCAAAAAGGATGATGTGTCTTATGATTTCATCTTATCGTTACGTGGTGAGATAAGAAAACCAAGTTGTTGCCATTTCCTCCTTGTCAGGATGTCTTATCAAAACTGGCGCTTGTTGGTGACAGAGCAGTGTTAAGAATGTCTCAGAGGGAATTTGGTTCCTGGAGCTCTTGTGAAGAACTGTGTCAGTTCTGTGTCTAAGATCTAGTGTTTGGAGTTGAACGGTCACTGTCTAATTACATGGAGTCTAAGCTGGGACCACATGGCATATGTTCAAGGTGGGAGGTGCCCAGTATGTAAAATGTATGAGTTCTTATTCCTAGTAGATAAGAGCTTGTTTCTATACATAAAATTTCCTTTATTTAAAATTTTCCTGTGCAAAAGGAAATGGTACTATATTACATTGCTTGTGCATTTGGGGAGAGAGTATCAGGCTCCATCATTTCTGTGCTCTGGTTTTGACCTGAATTTTAATCCCAGGCAAGACTTTTTCTTGTAAGTTTTGTACCAAGCAGAACCAAAACAGATTAAGTTAAGGAGGAGAAGAAAGCAAAACAAGACAATATATATGTGTGTGTGTGTGTGTGTGTGTGTGTGTGTGTGTGTGTGTGTGTGTGTGTGTGTATAATGGAAAAAATAAATAACAATGAGTTTAAAAAGTAATTAAGGGAACAAAGTGACATGGAAGTCTCTTGAATATTAGCACACAGAATATGTAGAACATTTTTTCTACCAACTAGTTAAAGAAAAGTTTCATCTCTTGTTTAGAAAGAAAAAATTGTGACTCTGTTACAACATTCTTCATCTTCACAGAGTGGTTCTGATGTCAAACATTTTGGAAATATAATACTATGAGTGGTTTTCAGTGGTTCTGTATATTAAACATTACCTAATGTGTTCAGAGGAAGTGAAAACTGTGTGATCAGCTAGACCAGTAATACATACAGCTCCTTAAATAGATACTGGCTGAAATAAGGAAAGTCATTACTGATGGAAGATGAATTTGCCATCTAAAATTTCCTACCCTGCTGTAAGATGAAGGTGGGCTGAAGGAAGTCATCTTTCCACAGGCCTTTCCCTATAGAACAAGCCTCTATAAAACCCAGAAGAAATGTTTGGGCTCACAAAATAGGGTTCTTGTGCCAAAAGGAAAACTCAATTGTTGAGAAAGGCAAGTTGCATAATGAAATTTCTCAGTGTTTCCCCTTTTACTTGGTTTTAGGAGTAATAAAGGAGAGACTTAGTGCTATTCAGCTAGAACTCACTAACCAAGGTCTTCAATTTCTTCTCTCCAGACCTTAGCTGAACAAGGTCACTTTGAGAAGGATAAAACTGCCTACGTGCAAAAGTGCCCACACAACTCTGGGTTTCTGTATATAGATGTTATCAACCTACACTTCACAGAAAAACAAGACACAACATCCTGTAGCACACTGCTTTCCTACAGCAGGGATTCAGTAAGCCTCTGTAGTTCAAAGAAAATTTGAGCATACTTAGAGAAGGATTTACCCAGAATTTAGTTTTTTGAAGCAAAAAAAAAAAAAAACCAATACTATGTTTCTCAAAAAAGATATGAATTTCAGGAGTGGATGCTACCCTGATCAGCCAGTGGTGCATGGATGCACATCACCTCAAAGATCAGAGACCCTCTCCCCAAAGCAAAGCACAGCAATGCAAGTAAGCAGACTCCACCCCAAAGGGCAGAACCAGAGGAACCATGCATTTATCCTAGTCAACAAACCACAGCACATCATGTAGAAAAAAACACACATACATTAAAATGGGGAAGCAGCTAAGGCTTCCACTTGCTTAGAGAATAAAGATGGCAGCTCTGAGGACCCTAAAAAGTACCAACCACCTATTTAGCTTCACAGATAAGGACTTTAGAGAAGAAATATGGAGAATATTTATAGAATTCAAAGAAATCATGGAAAAAATTAATTAACCACAAATAAGAATCAAGAAGATATGAAAGTAAAAATTAAAAAACACTAACTTGAAATAATAGGACTGACAAACATGGTCAGTGAAATGAAACCTCATACAAATGAAGAGATTAGAAAAGAGCCTTAAAACAAATGATCAGACAATGAAAAAAAATCTTCAAAGAATGTGAAGAGATAAAATAGAAATCTTTGATAAATTCAACAGAGAAAACAAAAAGAATCACTAGAGTTCCAGAAACACAAGAAGAAAATCTCCATGAAGTAGCAACAGTCAAAGACATCATTGTAAAGAAACTTCCAGAGATAAAGATTAAAGATAATGCAACCAAATCCTGCATACCCAAAGAATACCAGCTAAAAGAGATCCCCCCAAAAATCACCCAATGGTACATCCAAGTCACAATGACAAATCCCACAGATAGGAATAGATTACTGAAAACAAGATCAAAAGTTATATTCAAATAAGCATCCTTAAGATTTATAGCAGTACTCTCACAAGAAGCCCTCAAGGCACAAAGAAAGTGGTGGGATATAGTGACAAAAGTCACTGAAATTAATGCTTAATGAAGAATAAAAGCCAAACTTACCTTCAGGTTTTAAGGAAGGATACACAGCTTCATATATAAACAACAGTTCAGAAACTTTTTTCTGGTCACACCTGGCAGTGCTCAAATGTTACCTTTGGCTTTGCGCTCAGAAATCGCCCGTGGAAGGCACAGGGGACCATATGGGATGCCGGGATTTAAACCACCGTCCTTTGGAATGTAAGGCAAATGCCCTACCTACATGCTATCTCTCCGGCTCCAACAGTTCAGAAACTTTACAGACTCAAAACCAGCCTAACTGAGAAAGCCAGAGTGATAGCACAGTGGTAGGTTTTGCATATGACCAACCCAGGATGAACCTGGATTCAATCCCCAGCATTCTTTATAATCCCCCAAGCCTGCCAGGAGTGATTTCTGAATGCAGAGCCAGGAGTAACCCCTGTATGCCACTGGGTGTGGCCCAAGCCCCTGCCATAATAGACTAACTGAAAGGTCTACTTTGACAGGATATACCAACAAGACATCAAACACCTACGCAGGGGTCTCAAACTCATGGCCCGCGGGCTGTTTGTGGCCCTCTGTACAACATTTTGTGGCTCTGCCCTAGAGGAATCTTGTTTTGTTTCGTTTTAGTTTTTTGGGTCATACCCCCCCCCCAATGTTCAAGGCTTACCACTGACTTTGCACTCAGGGATCACCCCAACTTTGCCTCCTGTGACCCCCAGGTAAATTGAGTTTGAGACCCCTGAACAGAAAGATGACAATAAATCACATGACTATTATCTTTCTTATCCTCAATGGACTAAATGCACTAGTTAAGAGACACAGTGGCAAAATGGATCAAAAAGCTGAATTCAATGTATTGCTGCCTACAAGACACACATTTGAATAGTTGGAACAAACATAGGCTCAAAATCAAAGTTCAGAAGACAATGGTCTAAGTAAACAATTACATTATAAAGGCTGGATAGACGATAATAATATCAGAAGCCAAAGGTTTTAGACAAAAAAAGTTATAAGGGACAGAGATGGAAACTTCTTAATAAACAAGGTATATGTATAACAGGAAGAAATCACATTCCTGTACATGTATGCACCCAATGAGGACCAGCAAAATAATTTAAACAACTCCTGACAAATTTGAAGGAAGACAGCAATAGCAACAAAATAGAGAGACATAAATAATTTCCTGTCACCCTTTGATTGATCAGCAGGCTAAAACATAGCAAGAATATACTAGCTCTTAAAGGAGAAATGTAAGAGAGTGGTCTATTGAATATATATGAATATATATATATATATATATATATGGTTCTCCATCCCCAGAAAACTGGTTACAATTCTCGAATGCACATGGATCATTCTCAAAAATAATCCACATGCAGATCCATAAAACATGCATCCATAGCATCAAGAGGATAGAAATTGTATGAACTACCTTCTAAGATCACAATGCACTAAAATTAGAAGTGAACTATAGACAAACTGGGAGAGATTGAGTGTTTTTCTACTCTCTGTCTTCTGAAACTATCCTGAGAGGGCTAAGAAGGGCCCAGCAAAAACTGCCTCCTAGAGGCACCCACGCAGAAAGGCCAAGAAGTCTGGGTGAGTGAAAACTGGTTACCACAGGTGCCCCATCAGAAAGGTAGATCCTTTGTCTGTGAAGGCAGGCGGGAGGGGTCTGCCGCTGCTGTGAGATGACCAACTGGAAGAGAATGAGGGGACCTGTCACCTTTGTGTGTTTCTCTACTCTTCAGTCTCCTGAAACTCTAGAGGGCCAAGAAGGGCCCAGAAAATTGTCTCCTAGAGGTGCCCAAGCAGAAAGGCCAAGAAAGACTGAGTGAAAACTGGCTACCAGAGGTGCCCAATCAGAAAAGTAAATCCTTTGTCTGTGAAGGCAGGCGGGAGGGGTCTGCCCCTGCTGTGAGATTACCAACTGGGAGAGACTGAGGACACCTGTTGCAATTGTGTGTTTCTCTACCCTTCAATCTCCTGAAACTCTCCTGAGAGGGCCAAGAAGTGCCCAACAAAAACTGTCTCCTAGAGGCTCCAGAGAGCACTGTTCTACTTCACTTCACAGCCAAGTGCTCTTTCTAACTAATGAACCCCACCATAACACACAGAAATAAATCACAGTACAAGTGTGATAATGGGGAAACCTCTCAAACAAACACTATGCACAGAGAATGAAAATGATAGCTCTGTTGATCCAAAAAAATATGAACCATCTGATTAATCTCTCAGATACGGAGTTTACAATAAAAAATTGTAATAGAAATCCTCGTGGAAATCAAAGAAAACGTATCTCTAGCTGAACAAAACACAAAGATAGAAATCAGAAAACTTCAAACTGAAAGAACATATCTGATAAAAACAGTAGCTCAACTGAAAACTTCAATGGAAAGCCTTTCTAAGAGGATAACAGCAGCCAAAGAAAGAATCAGTGAACTGGAAGATGAAATGCAGAACAACTCCATACAGCAGAAGAGATTGGAAAAGAACCTTAAGGCAAACGATCATACAATGGAAAATGTACTCAAAGAATGTGAACAGATGAAAATAGAAGTATTTGATAAATTCAACAGAAATAACATAAGAATCCTTGGAGTCCCAGAGGCCCAGGAAGGAGATCCTCAGGAAGAATCAAAAGTCAAGAATATCATCACAGAGCTAAAGACTGCATGCAGTCAAATTCTGTATGCCCTAAGTGTACCAGCTAAAAGAGACCCAAAGAAAAACACCCCAGGACACATCGTAGTCACAATGATGAATCCTACAGATAGAGACAGAATATTGAAAGCAGCAAGATCAAAAAGGGAAATTACAATCAAAGGAGCATTCTTAAGATTTAGATAGACATGTCACAAGAAACTCTCAAGGCCAAAAGACAATGGTGGGATATTGTGACAAGACTGAATGAAATGGATGATTCACCTAGAATACTGCACCCAGCCCAACTCATTTTCTGGTTTGAAGGAAGGATACATAGTTTCATGGATAAGTAACAGCTCAGAAATTTTACAGATGCAAAACCAGCTTTAAAGGAAAAACTGAAAGGTCTACTATAAGACAAGACAGACCAATAGATGCACCAAATTTATACACAAAGATTATATTAAATCCCGGGACAGAGATGGGCACTTCGTACTAATCAAGGGATATGTGCAATAGGAGAAATCTCACTACTAAACATATATGCACACAATGAGAGACCAGAAAAATATCTAATAAAATCATTGACAAATTTGAGAGGATATAAGTAACACAATAAATGTGGGAGACCTCAACATGGCCCTGTCAACACTTGATAGGTCAACCAGCTTGAAACCCAACAAAAATATACTAGGCTTGAAAAGAGAAATGGAAGAAAGATATATGTAGGACACTCCATCCCCAGAAACCTGGATACACATTCTTCTCCAATGTACATGGGTCACTGTCCAGGATAGACTACATGCTGACATATAAAACATACCATAAAATCAAGAGGATAGAAATTTTGCAGGCTCTGAAATTAGATATGAACTACAAAGTGACACAGAAAAAGAACTTTAACAACTGGAAATTAAACAGCCTACTACTGAACAACCAGTGGGTCCAAGATGAAATCAAAGAGGAAATCAAAACTTTCCTGGGAACAAATAACAATGAAGACACAAACTATCAGAATCTATGGAACACAGTAAAAGCGGTACTGAGAGGAAAATTTTTAGTTTTGCAAGCACATATCAGCAAGGAAGAAGGGGCATAACTGAATAGCTTATATGTTTAGGAGAGTGATTTCTTCCTGCTGAACTTATCCCTTAATTAGTACAACATGTCCAACATGTCTCTTACAACTTTTCTGAGTATAAAGTTTATGCCATCTGATATTAGTATGGCCACTCCAGTTTTTTTAAGGGTTTTGTTTGTTTCATTGATTGATTTTGAGTCTATGATTTTTGAGCCTTTGATTTTTGAGTCTATGTTTGTTCTAACTATTCAGGTGTGTTTCTTGTAGGCAGCAGAAGGATGGATTTAGTTTTTGATCCATTTAGCCACTCTGTCTCTTAACGGGTGCATTTAGTCCATTGACATTGAGAGAGATAATTCTCATGGGATTTAATGACATTTTTGTGTAGAAGTTTGGTGTGTCATATGTCATATCTTAAAGTAGACCTTTCAGTTTTTCTTTTAAGGCTGGGTTTGCGTCTGTAAAATTTCTGAGCTGTAGTTTATCTGTGAAACTATGTATACTTCCTTCAAACCTGAAAGTGAGTTTTGCTGGGTGCAGTATTCTAGGGAAAGCATTTATTTAATTGAGTTTTGTCACTGTGTCCCAGTGTTTCTTGTGACAGGTCTTCTGTAAATCTCAAGTTTACTCTTTTGAATGTAATTTTCCTTTTTGATCTTGCTGCTTTCAGTATTCTGTCTCTGTCTGTGGGATTCATCATTGTGACTAGGATGTGTCTTGGGGTGTTTTTCATGGAGTTTCTTTTAGTTGGTACTCTTCGGGCATGCAGGATTTGGTTGCATGTATTCTTTAGCTCTGGTAGTTTCTCTGTAATGATGTTCTTGACTGTTGATTCTTCCTGGAGATTTTCTTCCTGGATCTCTGGGACTCCAATGATTCTTAAGTTGTTTCTATTGAGCTTATCAAATACTTCTATTTTCATCTGTTCACATTGTTTGTGTAATTTTCATATTGTCTTATCATTTGCTTTAAGACTTTTTTTCAATCTCTTCTGCTGTATGGAGTTGTTGTGCATCTAATCTTCCAGCTCACTAATTATATTCTCAGCTGTTGTTACCCTGTTGGAGAGGCTTTCCATTGAGTTTTTCAATTCGTCTACTGAGTTTTTACACCTGTTATTTGACCTGTTCTCTCAGTTTGGAGTTTTCTGATTTCTATCTTCATATCCTCTTGCTTCTTATTATTGTTTACCTCAACTCGATTTATGCCTTCTTTGAGTTCTGTGAATATTGTCCATATTTCTTCTCTAAACTCTATATCTGAGAGACTATCTAGGTACTTGGCCATTTTCAGGTCATCAGAGTTGCCATCTTCATTCTCTATGCCTGATGTTGTTCTGTTGATTCCCCATTGTCACACTTGTATTGTGGATTTTTCTGCATGTTGTGGTGGTGTTAATCAGCTAGGTGGAGTGTGCTGCCATGAAGCTTTGCTTCGCAGCTGTGCTTTTTTGGCTCCACCCCTTGTGTCTGGGACAACTCACCTCAGGAGAAGGTGAGCCCGCAGGGAAGGATGCCAGTGAAGATCAAAGTTCCCAGGCCGAAGCAACCAGAACAAAGTACCCAGATGTCTGCCGTGCTTAAGAGGCCCAGCAGAGTCAGCTATCTCTACAGTCTCTGGGCAGGGAAGACTCACCTCAGGACTTATTTTCATTCCTATTGCTTTTTTGGATGGCTTCATTAGTTTTACTATTCACTTTTGTTAGTAAATGCTCATCTTATAAATTACATATGTTAAAATCAATCAATAAGCAATTTAAATTTAACCTACCATAACCACACATTTGAAATTCCCTTTTAGTGAGAGGTAGCGATATAATAGGCTAGAAACTTAGTTTTGCCTTATGAATGAATGCTTATATTTTATAAAAATTCAAAGAAAGATTATAAGAAAAGTAAGTGAAGCTTAATTATTTATTTTTAAAAAATTTAGAACATTTACTACTGCAATGTGGTTATTAGTTTTAAATACCAAAATATCCCCTATAACATCTACCACCACATATTGTACCTCATTATGATCTTGCATAATGAAAATTTTAGATTAGACTTTTAGCTCTCCTTGAAGAAATAAAATCAAGTAGAAATGAAACTGGGCCAGAGAGATATTACAACAGGTAGAATGTTTGTGTTCCATGTGAATGACCTGGATTATAGCCCTGGCACTCTATATGATCCCTTGATCACTGCCAGGAATAATCCTTGAGCACACAATCAAGATAAAGTCATAAGCAACTCCAGGTATGGTCCAAAACAAGCATAAATTATGAAATTAAGACTTTATTGTTTATACTGGTAGTGTATGTTGAAACACCTCTTTGGTTGGAATGAGATCATACAAAGTAAAACTACTGGCAGTAGAAATCAACTGTGAAAGAGATGTCTCTCTCTATTCACCAGAACAGAAACAAGGTGATTTGCCTAATTATATATATAAATTACTGGTAATAATCATGTACCATGAACTGTAAGATAACTTTTCTGCACGAGTTCTGAGTACTGAGCATTTTTCCAGGATTTCTCAAGGAAGCCTGTAAAATGATTCTCTAGAAATCCTGGAAGCTTCAATGTATTTACAACTCTTTTAAAACAGAATGCCACATTTTTGAGGAATTTATGAGTTGACAATGGTTTTTGGAGATTTTATGCTTTCTCCTGCTGTCAATGCCCTATTTCCTTTCATTGTAATCTCTAACTGATTTGGATGCCAGCTAAGAAAAGTCAAGTTTTAGGCATTTCCTCAAAGAAGAAATACAGATGGCCAAAAGGCATATGAAAAATTGCTCCACATCACTAATCATCTTGGAGATGAAAATCAAAACAATAAGATATCACCTCATGCCACAGAGACAAGAACAATCACTGCTGGCATGGATGTGAGGAGAAATGAACTCTCATTTACTTCTGGTGGTAATACCATCTAGTCCAGCATTTCTGGAAAACAATATGGATATTCCTTTAAAAAACTGGGTGTTGAGCTTCTAGATTATCCCGCAATACCACTCCTTGGGATATATCCTAGGACCACAAAAACACAATACAATAATTCCCTCTGCACTTCTATGTTCATATCAGTACTATTTGCAGTACTATTTGTAATAGCAGAATCTGGAAACAACCATATGCCCATATGCCCAACACCAGTTATGTGGCTAAAGTATCTGTGTACACATATACCATGAAATTCTATGCAGCAATTAGAAAAAAATTGAAGTCACAAAATTTCATTATACATGGATGGATATGGAGACTATTATGTTGAGTGAAATAACTCAGAGGAAGAGAGATAACATAGAATATTCTCACTTATCTGTGGTATTTAAGAAAAGTAAAAGACAGTATAATAATAATAGAGACAATAGAGATGAGGAATGGAAGGACCAGCTCATGGTATAATGCTTATCACAAAGAGTGTTAAGTGCAGTTGGAGAAATAATGACACTAACAACTACCAAGATAATGATAGAGAAAGAAATACAATGGGTTGGGGGAGGAGGAAAATGGAGGACAGTGGTGGCAGGGAAAAATATAAAGACATTATGGGAGGAATGGTGGCACTCTGGTGTTAAATATGAGGCTACCAAACTTACTTTGCAAGTATATCCATCTTGTTGGGTGTAAAATTCAATCTTACTGACTCAACCAAACATAAATAAATGTTTTCTATGAATGCGTCCAAGAGCTATAGATATAGAACCAAACTCAAACATATATTTTCCTACTATATCAAACATATATGTCCCTTCTTAAGTGTGTATGCATTTATATATACATATATATGTGTGTGTCTACATATATATATATATATATATATATATATATACAGGTCTAGGGAGCTAGATCAAGGGATTGGAGCACATGCAGTGTCTCTGTGTTCAATTCCTAACACCACATGATCTTTCAAACACTGCTAGGTCTGGCACAACAATAAATTTAATCAACTATAATTTCAGCAGATAATAGTAAATGACACTACACATGAAGAGGAATTCTGTCATCTGTCTCTTAATATCAATACTAAGTCTTTATCAACAATGACCAAAGGAGAAACATTTCTTGTCTAACTGAAACAAGTTAATCTTTGTCATCAAATTTCTGAGCAACATACTGCATGTATAATAATTTAAATTACAATTTAATAATATTGGTACATAATAAAACATATTTATATTAAAAAATTCATTCATAAAAGTACATCAGTATTACTTTAACAAAACATTTGAAATACCTATACAAAATAAACTACAAAACACTATATTTAAGAAAATGAACACAAGAAAATAGAAACATATCCTCTGGTAATAGATTGGAAGGATTAAGGTAATTAAAATGGTAATACTCCCCAAAGCACAGTAGAGATTCATTGTACAATTCAAAAAGAATACTATGAGATTTTTTTTAAAGAAATAGATCCAACACTCCTACACTTCTGAAGTTCATATGGAACAAAAGAGTCCATAATAGTTAAAACAATCTCTGGGAAAAAGAAGATAGGCACTATTACTTCCCCAACTTCAAACTGAACAACAAGGCACTAGTAATTGAAACATCATGGTATTGGAATAAAGACAATGGAAAGAGTTCAACATCCTGAACCATCTCTTCAGGTATATGATCAGTTAATATTAAAACAGGAGAAAAATATGAAGTGGAGCAAAAGGATGCCTCTTCAGTAAGTGATGTTGGAAAATAGATCAGCTATATAGATAAAAAAGACAAGAA
The DNA here is from genome assembly GCF_024139225.1 of Suncus etruscus. Classification (NCBI taxonomy): domain Eukaryota; kingdom Metazoa; phylum Chordata; class Mammalia; order Eulipotyphla; family Soricidae; genus Suncus; species Suncus etruscus. Next base: position 20,773,612 of record NC_064858.1, read on the forward strand.
TTCATAATTCTTTCTAAAGCCATGCACAAACCTCAATAAAAATGGATTAAAAACCTTGATTTAAGACTTGAATCCATAAGGAACACAGAAAAAATGTAGGCAGAACTCTTTAGAACATAGAAACTAAAGGTATAGTCAAGAAAGAAACATCACTGGCCAAGCAAGTAGAAGCAAAAATAAAGAAATGGGAGTACATTAAATTAACAAGCATCTGGACCTCAAAATAAACAATCACCAAGATACAAAGATGGCCCTTGAAGTGAGAAAAATATTTACCTAACACTCATATGATAAGGGAGTAATATCAAAGATATATAGCCACTGGCAGAACTTTACAAGTAAAAAAAAATATCCAACCCTATCAAAAACTAGAAATGGAATGAACAGAAATGTCCTCAAAGAGGAAATACAAATGGCCAAATGTACATGAAACAATGCTCTACATCACTAATCATTAGAAAGTTATAAATCAAAACAACAATAAGATATCATCTCATACTAGAGAGACTGACACACATCAAAAATAATAACAACCAGTGTCGTCATGTGTGTGGTAAGAAAGGAACACTCATTCCACTGATAGTAGGAGTGTAAATTGGTCTAGCCCTTCTAGAAAACAATATGGACATTCCTAAAAATTCTAGGTCAGATCTTCCACCTGACCTAGAAACTGCACTTCTTAGACCAGGGGTCTTCAAACTTTTTAAAGTGGGGGCCGGATTACGGTCCCTTAGAGAGCTGGAGGGCCGGACTATATGAGCTACTAATTCCTACTCACACTGCACATATCTTATATAAATAAAATGAAAACCATTTATAAATAAACAGATCATGCACCAGTATTTCAATGGGAACTGTGGGCCTGCTTTTGGCTAAAGAGATGGTCAATGTCCGGTTCCATATTTGTTACTGCCAGCGGTAACAAGTGATGCAAGTGGGCATCAGTTAATCTTGATCTGGTTGGAGATTTCAGATGTTTCATTCTTGAAAAAGTCTGTTCACAGGCATAAGTGCTACCAAAGATGGTTACCATTTTGAGTGTATGGTTCCTAATATTTGGATATACAATGAGTGTATATGCTGGCAGGTATCTTAGCAACCAAACAGCTCTCACTGCTGGCGGGCTGGATCAGACTCCTCTGCGGGCCACATGTGGCCTGCGGGCCGTAGTTTGAAGACCCCTGTCTTAGACTATATCCCAATGACTCAAAATCAAAATGGAGAAAATATATTTGCACTCCTATGTTCCTTGCTGTACTTTCCACTATAGCCCAAAACTGTAAACAACCCAAGTGTCTATTGGCACTATATTAAATAGGTGACTGGGCAAACTATGGTACATACACATAATAGAATATTAGTCATTAGTGTAGGATTCTGAGATTCCCTCTTTCCCCATAAAAGTTTCTGCTCTTGCTAAACTGCTTTGGAATAACCCCCTTGTTAGCTTGTTAGCTTGTGGAAGTGTGACTTTCAGATAAGAGTTAGATATAAGGGGAGACACAAGACCCAGAACACGACTCCCACACTTAACAGATCAGCCTTGTAACATCTGAATTATATATCATGTAGCATTAGTATTGTGAAGCCCTTTTATCTACTTTCAGGACCTGTATATTCAGCTCTGATGCATGGATGTGATGGCTATTTAACCCAAGTGGAAAAGTGACTCTGGATCCTTGACTGGAAGCCTGATCGCAGGTGGAAGTCTTGAACCTTAGCTAGCTAAGCATATAAAACCCCGCTTTGTGACTTGCATTGCCAGGTGGTCTCTGTCTTATCACCAGACTGATAGCATGAAGCCAACATTAGAAAGCATAAAGTAATGAAATTTGCTGTTACATTGAGGGACCTGTAGTATATAATGCTGAATGGTATTAGTCAGAGATGGAATCTTCTCTCACCTATATGGAATATAAAGGTATTTGTATATCAATATACAAATACAATGGAAATAAAGAACATAAAAGGTCTTCAATAGGAAACATTTTACTTGAGAAATCTGGGAGATATGATAGGGTGGGGCCAACATGTATGGTGGAAGAAAGTGTCTAATAGGAGGAGGTAATGCTGAAAGGTAGTCAAGAGTTCCACATGAAGTTCTATCAGCAGCAGTACAGTAAAGAAAAGATCAAGAACTTATTAAATATTTAAAAAGTGCCTCTTGTAAAAGCAAACTTGTAGGTGGGAGGCAAATGGGGGGCATTTGTAGAGGGAAGTGGACACTGGTGAATTATAAATAACTATAATTTTATTGTCGCTTAATAAAATAATTTAAAAATTGTTCTTCAATGTATTACACAAGCCTATCGAGGCTTCTGAAACTAGTGAATCTTCTCTTGACTTACACAGCTCAATGTTGCCTGGGGGACCAAACAATTCAGGGACTAGAAAGCAGGCTTTCTGTATCCAGCATGCAATTTGTACATTGAGCTTTCTCTCCTGTTCTAAGAGCGTAATCTTAAAAATTCCATATATAAGTGAGATCATGTGTCTTTCTGTATCTTAATGTATCTATTTCTTACTGTAATATCTTTTAAGTTCATCAATGTTATTATAAATGACATGATTTCTCTCTTTAAAACTTGAGTAATATTCATATATAAATCACCCATTCTTTATTCTTCTCTGTGGATCCTTAATTTTATAGTTTGGTAAATAATTTTTCAATGAAGATGGCATGCACAGATATCTTCAAGAGTGTTTTTAATTCTGAGTGGATATACAGTCTTATTATGATTTATGTTTAAATTTCCCTGAAGCTGCTGCTGTAATACAGGAGAAATAGATGTTTGGCCTCCAGTTTACCAGATGCTGTTGCACCAGAAGCACGTAATTTGGCCTTCACACAAAGTTCACAATCCCAATCCCTTGGAATTTTCAAATATGGAGAGTGAGGAAAAGTCTTAGTGATGTAAAAGAGTCGATTTCTTGAATTAAATAAAAATGAAGGGGCTGGATTGATTACAGCACAATGTGTAAGACATCTGCCTTGCAATCAGCCAACCTGGGTTCCTCAGTATCTCTCATATGGTCCTCCGAGAACCATCAGAAGTAATTCCTGATTGCAGAGCCAAGTGTAACCCCTAAGCACTGCTGTATGTTGCCCCAAACCAAACAAATAAATAAGGAGTTTAACAGCTGGCTTGCCTGGAGAACAGCCATTGGAACAGAAATTTTAAGTCCACCCCTAGATCTTAAGAAAGGTTGAGTTCAACCAGTAAGTGATGCAACTGAGCATTCCTAAGAAATGAAACACCACAAAAGCCTAGAAAGAAGGGGTCAGGAGCTTCCAACTGGGTGAGCTCTCCCTCTATAATCAGTCTGTATGCAAGTGTGTAAATACTCTTCCTGATTTCTGTGAGCTGCAAGTGAAAGAAAAGACACAGCAGATGAGGACACTTCTGATTTACAGACATTTGGTCAGAAGCACAAGTGAAGAAGTTTGGGTTTGCTGGTCAAGATGGGCTTTGGAAATAGGTGGGCACTTGGAATTCTCAGGGAGACTTGGCATTCTCAGGGAGACTTGGCCCATCACCTGTGGAATATGTTGGGATATTTAGGTAGACTGTCACAACAGATCTGAATTGCGCTGTCCTTATATCTAATCATAGAGAAGTGATTTCTTAAGATAATCAAAGAGCTTGGACTAAGGACCATGTTCTGCTTTCTGAGGGGTGAAACAAGGTGGGTAGGGAGACCAAGGGGGGCAGTAAAGGTTTTCACCAGGGGTCAGTGGAGAGAAAATTTATCCTGTTCAAAGGACTGCTGCAAACTCACGCACATTCCAGATTTTTCTGTTCTTGCTCTGTACATGAGGCTGGTGATGCTGGATCCCAGGATAGTAGAGTTTATAAATTTAAAAACCAAAGCCACTTTAGGGAAATAACTCCAATAACTCTTTGTTTTAGGTGGGGAAGGGATAGGATGTGCCTCAGCCAATCAGATTAGGAGAAAATAACCTGACGTGTCTCAGCCAATCAGGTTAGGAGGAAAACAGAAAAAGGAGAAAAACAGGATAAGTGTTCTGTTTAAGAGAAAAACAGGATGTATGCATTGCCTTAGGGAAAATAACAAGATGTGTTCTCTGTTAAGCTGTGTGTTTAGCTGCACTGCTCTGCCCAATATAACCCTTACCCCACTTGATAGTCACCTTCCTCCCTCCAGCTCCACTGGTGGTGGCCTTTGTGCTACCTCCTCCTCCATTCTTTGATGGAGTGAGCAGTGGAGGGAGATGAATTAGGCATGGCTGGAACTATCTCTTAGATCCTCCAGTGGCTGGGCTGGGCCAGTGAAATGAGGTCTGCAAGAATGACACAGTCACTAAACACAAGGATCCGCCAGTTCTCGGTTTTCCAAGGAACTTGACTGTACTTTGGAAGCGATGGTGGGAGGGTGGAGTCCTGGACCATCTTTGAAGGGTCAAAAGTGCAGCTAAAGGGCAGCATAAGGACAAAGAAAAGGCCTTTAGTGTCTGTGAGCACTAGAAAGAACATTCACAAACGACACCTAGTGGTAATCTGCGAAACTACATATTGGTCGGCAATAGACATGCAGCATATGAAAGGCACCAGCGTCAAACAGGACACTCAAAGGACAGGGTGCAAAGTCCCAACCAAACCTGACAGTAGGTCCAATTGACCTACTCAACAATTGACAAAGGCAAGCACAGGTGACCTGCTTGAATAACCCTGTGGCTGGCCTGATGTGGCTGCTTCACTTCCAACTTTTGCTTGCATGGATTCCAGTGAGTGTGACTTACTCTGGGACACAAAGGAGGTAGTGGATGGGACTCAGTGAGGCAGTCAGACTTTCCAAGCTCCTCACAACAGAGAGATGTGTATAGTGGGGGCAGGATGAGGGCACCTGGCCAGTGTCCTCCGCAACCCCCCTTAGCCACTCGCCATTATCAGGTGCATTTGGGTTGAGCTTTGCTGCCCTGGAAAGGAAGCTAATGGGCAGCAGCTCTGTCAGGTTCAGCCAGCAGGCACCAGGAGCTCACAAGATTTTACAAGTTTTGCATCTACTATCCCCACTTTGGAGCCATTAGAAACCGACTCTTAGGACCATTTTCTTGCTTTAAATGAACCGAATCCAGATCTGGAGGGACCATAAGTCTATACTGGCCTTAAGGGCTGAGTCAAGACTGGTCTACTTGCCAACTCTGAACCTACACTAATCCTCATACAGAATCTTTCCTCAACCCACTCAGGAAATGGTGGGCAGGTAAGAATCATTTGAACTAAGAAGAGTGATTGGGCCAAAGAGATAGCACAGCGGTAGGGCGTTTGCCTTGCAAGCGGCCGACCCAGGACCAAAGGTGGTTCAAATCCTGGCATCCCATATGATTCCCCATGCCTGCCAGGAGTGATTTCTGAGCAGAAAACCAGGAATAACCCCTGAGCACCTACGGGTGTACCCCAAAAACAAAACAAAAATAAAAGAAGAGTGATTGTTTTCTCAAGATTCCATTCTGGACAGCTAACTAGCTCTTTTACCTACAAGAACTGAATCTTCTGCACATTAAAACAAAAAAAAGTCACCTTTTGAATATGATTTTTATAAGTTTTAATAAGCTGATAGACATTTCATGATAAGATTAAGAAGTCTACAATCCATATAAATGAACATTTGATATACAAGAGCAATAGTGTGATAGGTACTGCTTGCTTGGATTCCAATTATCTGTGGGGTTTACTTGTTTTTTACTTATCAATGGGATTTACTTGTTTTTCATATCCATTATACATATAGTATACAATAATTTTATTATAATTGGGAAAGCTTCTTATTGCTTTCCATCTCTGTCAGGTAGATGGAAGCACAACTCTTAATCGTGGTAATCTGAACACTGCAGTTACCATAATTCCTGTAAAACATCCCATAAGTGTATCTTTGTACTACATAAGTACTCTCTTTAGAAAATTATATAACAGCCAGTATTTAAACGGTACTAGTGCAATAGCAGATAGTTTTCTGTGAGCTGTTGGTCCAATACTGACATTAAGAAAGCATTTAAAAATATATTGTACTGGGCCCGGAGAGATAGCACAGCGGCATTTGCCTTGCAAGCAGCCGATCCAGGACCAAAGGTGGTTGGTTCGAATCCCGGTGTCCCATATGGTCCCCCGTGCCTGCCAGGAGCTATTTCTGAGCCGACAGCCAGGAGTAACCCCTGAGCACCACGGGGTGTGACCCAAAAACCAAAATAAATAAATAAATAAAAATATTGTACCATCAACTAATTAGTGAAATTAAAAATTAGAAAAATACTACTTTTTATAATTAAAAATTAAAAAATTAAAAATTAAAAATTAGAAAAATACTACTTTTTAACACTTTAGAATAAATTTAACAAAATATATAATTCAAACTACAAAATTCTGGAAAACATTATCCAAGAAGAACCAAAGAAATGGAGAGTCCACAAAGGAAATAGTTCCTAGGATACAAAAGCCACCCACAGAATGAGAGAAACTATTCATCCAATACCTGTCAGACAAGGAACTAATATCTAAGACAGGGGTCCTCAAACTTTTTAAACAGGGGGCCAGTTCACTGTCCTTCAGACTGTTGGAGGGCCAGATTATAGTAAAAACAAAAATTATTAACAAATTTCTATGCACACTGCATATATCTTATTTAGAAGTGAAGAAACAAAATGGGAATAAATACAATATGTGGCCTGCAGGCCGTAGTTTGAAGACCCCTTATCTAAGATGTACAAGTTACTGACAGAACTTAACAAGAAAAAAACATCTAACCCCATCAAACAATGGGGTGAATAAATGAACAGACACTTCCCCAAAGAAGAAATACAAATGGCCAAAAGGCATATGAAAAAATGTTATACATCGCTAATTATCAGGGAGATTCAAATCAAAACAACAATGAAGTACCATCTCATGCCACAGAGACTGGCACACATCACAAATAACAAGAACAATCAATGCTAGTGGGGATGTGGGGAGAAAGGAACTCTCATTCACTGCTGGTGGGAATGCTGTCTAGCCCAGCCCTTATGGAAAACAATATGGAGATTCCTCAAAAAAAAAACTGTAAATTGAGCTCCCCTATGATCCAGCTATCGTACTCCTAGGGGTATACCCTAGGAACAGAAAAATGCAACACAAAAATTCCTGCCTCACACCTATATTCAATGCAGCACTATTTCCAATAGCCAGACTCTGAAAACAACCAAGATGCCCTTTAACAGATAAATTTCTAAAGAAACTGGTACATATACACAATGGAATATTATGCAATCATTAGGAGAAATGGAGTCATAAAATTTCCTTATTTCCTGAATGAAGTAAGTCAGAGGGAGAGAGAGACACACACACAGAATAGTCCCACTTACCTATGAGTTTTTTTTAAAAAAAAAAAAAGACATTGTAATAATGCCCAGAAATTAGAGCCAGAAGGACAAGCTCACGATATGAAGCTCATCTCAAAGAGCAGTGAGTGCAGATAGAGAAATTATACATTAACACCTACCATGACAATGTTAATGAGTGAGAGAATTAGAATGCCTGTCTTGAATACAGGCAGGGGGTGTGGGAGGAGGAAGATGGAAAGCATTGGTTGGTGGGAATGTTGCACTGGTAAAGGGTGTGTGTGTGTGTGTGTGTGTGTGTGTGTGTGTGTGTGTGTGTGTGTGTGTGACTGAAAACCAACTACAGTCATGTTTGTTATCATGATGCTTAAATAAAGATACTATTTTTCAAAAAGAAATAAGATAGTTCATGTTAGTAGTGATTCAAGATGACCAATATTGCCAACATGTCATTTTCTCTTTGCTTAATGTACAGATATAAAGCAATCTCCATAGAAAGACCAGAAATATCTGTGACTGCCATAGACTCTAAATACCCTATGGAAGAAGCAGAAGGACCTCATGATGAATATGGAGGAGAGAAACTGACGTGGAACAAACTTTCCTTGAGCCATAAAGATAGAGTGAAATTGACAGTTGGAGAAAAATTTGAGAGGATGGAAGAAGTGGCCCAACCATGCCACAGAAGCACAGCCAACTGCTGTCTGTAGAGGTTCTATTGCTCCTAGGAAAATCAGAAAGTCATTTCAAATTAACAGGACTGGAACAAATGGAAATTCCCCATGTAAAAACAAATATCTACTCCATACAAAAATATCTACTCCATACAAATCAACAGCATGGCATTGAAACATGTTAAGACCTTTCTCGAAAAGAATGCTTAATAGTATTCCCTTTAAATTGAAAAGGAGGAACATTAAACAACATGAAAACACAAAAGTCTAAAACTCATCAAAAATAAGAGTCAAGTTCAGAGTACTCTAACAGTGTAATGGTGTTTCAGACACCACTTCAATCTCACAGTAAAAGTTAGAAGACAAAACTATTAAAAAGATAATAGTTGAAATAATTTTTTAAGAATATGGGGTCTTAACTACATGGATTATATATAGGGAATATATATAGGGAATATGGAGAATGGCTTAATGAGATAATATTTTAGCTTAAAGTAAGTTGTTGTAAATTGTTTTATGTAAATCTAAGCATTCCCACAAGAAAAGCTGCTCATTAATATGCAGAAGGAAAGGAGAAAGGAGTCAAAACATACCACTCCAGGACAGGTATACCATGGCAGGCTGGGAAAGTGGCAAGAAACCACTAATGCTGAAGAGTAGGTTGAGGTGATACAAGAAAAAAAAAAGCCTGTAAGAAGAAGCAAGAGCAGGGCCAGAAGAATCTTAAAGGAACTTAAAGTTAGGGGTTCAGGAATGGGCCAGCCACAAGTGGAATCAATAAATCTGGCATCGAATCAGCAGTTTCCTGTGGTTGCCTCAATGGTAAAACCCTCCATTTCCATCTAATTCAAGCATCTTATCACTATTTTTTTCAACACAATGCTGTGTATCCTAGCCACAGTAATTAGGCAAAAAGGAAATAAAGTTGTAAAGGTAGAAATAAACTTATCACTACTTGTAGATGACATAATGTTACAGATAGAAAAATCCTAAGAAATTATTAGAAATAGTAGAACAATACATTTAAATGGAGGCGATCACAAAGTAGAATTAAGTGCACATTTCATTTACAATCACATCGAAAATTATCATGTACTTAGGAATAAACTTAACAAAGAAAGTGAAAGAACTATACCCAAAATCCTCACTGTTAATGGAAATAAGGACATAAGGTGTGGATAGACAATCTACATGAATTGGAAGGATAAACATGGTTAAAAGAAGAATCTAACCCAAAATATTATAAAGATTCCATGCAATTTCTATAAAATTTTCAACTGCATTCTACAAGAAAATAGAACAAATGCTATTAAAATTAGAACCCTGAAAGATTCTAAGATTTGGTTTCTCTTTTTTTTTTTTTTTTTTTTGAACACCTGGAGGTGTTCAGAACTTACTCCTGAACTCTGGGCTTCATTTATGGCTCTGCACTGAGATCTCTCCTGATGGTCTCAGGGGACTATATAAGGTGCTGGGAATCAAACTGTGAGTGGGTTGCATGCTAGGCAAGCACCCTACCTACTTTACTATCTCCCCATACACTCAAAGATTCTAAGATCTAAAAACTCACATTATTTAAGTGTTGCTGATATCTGGTAATCCAATTATCACACATGGAACAGATTTATACTTTATAAACGTTTCCATAAAGGTCAAGCTTTATTTTTTACTCAGCTTTTCCTGTAACATACTCTATAAACAGTGCCCAGGACTTTAAAAGGAGGCCTTCAGCAACAGGAGGCAGAGGCTGCTGAGAGAGAAAGGGGCAATCAGGAAGCTGTGAGCAGACAGAAGTCTGTGTTCTGGCTAACCCTTGCCTGCTATGGATAGTCTCTTTAAGAAGCTCATCTAAGAAAGTATATTTTACAGTTTATTGTCCTCAAACCAAATTCAAACTAGGATTTGGTCAAATCGAAGGCCTTCCTGGAATTGGTTAATTACTGGCAAGTTTGATTACTTCGGATCATTTGTTCAGAAGTAGCAAGGCCCCAGATCTGCCTTTACCACATGAAAACATTTATCATCCTCCCACCAATCTGCGGCAGGACACAGTTGTTAGACTTATTTTGCCAAGCATGCTGATTGAAGGCTTTCTAATGAAAGCTCCCACTCATGGCATCTGTTCTTCATCATCTTAATCTGTGGTCATTTTCCTGAAAGGCCAAGGATAGCCAATGTATGCCTAGACTGGAAATCAATATGCCTCTAACCTCATGTGGCCTAGCTTTTATGAATAACATCCATGGTTTTGTTCAGAACTGTTCCACCTTGCTCTGATTCTTGGAAAAACAGAGATCATCCCTAGTGTCAGTTTCCCAGATGATTCTGCTGAGCAGGAAGCCAGGAGCTATGTTATAATGTACTGAACATAACTGTCACCAATGTGCTGCTGGGAGACTGTCTTTGACATAAGTAGCTACAAATAGCCCTGCTGGAATGGGGGTGTAATAGGGAGAGCAGTGGTGACACTTCTTGTGGTTCCCAAATGTGTTTTCACTGAAGAGAAGTTTTAGAGACAAGGTTAGAATCTTCTAGGTGCTGACTTATCTTCTAGTTAGACACACAAGAAGGGCAGACAACTTTTTTTTGCCTTTGCTTTACATTACAATGGTCCAATATTTGGGACTTTCAGGTAATACCATGTAAAGATGATTCATTAATTTTACAGTCTATGGGTACCTTACATTTGATAGATTTACTTTTGTATATTTCCTGTTTATAATCTCAGTTAATCTATCCAATAAATATAGTAAGTAGTGTTGCAAATCAAAGAAACAATCAATATAAATAAAATAATTAAGAAATATGATTTATTCTCTGGTACTTATTGGAAATCTAAGAATAAAATTTGAATAGTTAAGCCTGTGGATAAGCCCTATCTAATTATATTTTGTCCTCTTTTATGGGGGCCTTAATCTTTTGGTTTTATTCTCAGATCTTAGGCCTCCTGATCTGATAATGTAAGTAGCTTCTCTAGGTAACACAAGCAATTTTCCCTATGACAATCTGTAAGACTTAAACTGTACCAGGCACCATTCCAAGTTCTGAGAAGACAATAGTGAATAAAACATAAAAATTTCTGCTCACCCAATTTCTATTTTAGTTGGGAACAGAGAATTGAACATTTTTAACAGAAGAGGAGTATCTTTTCTATTAAAAACTTAAAAAAATACTGAAGTGCCTATGCAAAAAAAGCAAACAAAAATAAAAAGAGCACAAACCATTGTCACACTAGCCCTTCTTCCTTTGTTTATTTTCTTTTTCTTCTTATTTATTTTTTCTTTTTCTTCTCTTTACTCTTTTTCTTTTTCTTTTTTTTCTTCTTTTATATATTTTTATATTTTTTTAAATTTTCTTTCACTCTCATGGTTATTATATGATGGTGGTTGTTTTTAGTAACTGGGTGCCTTTTTTTTGCTGGGTTTTGTTTTGTTTCGTTTTGTTGTTTTGTTTTTCTTCTTTCTCCCTTTTATTCTTTTAAATTAATTTTTATAACCCCTAGACGGAATTCTCCCAGTTTGGGGTATTTTGTTGTTGTTTGTTTCTTTTTTCTTTTTTTCCCCAATAGAAAGAACCACATAACTTGAATCACCTTGTTCTGCTTCATAAATTGGGGGGAGAAAAATTGCAGTGTACCAGGACCAGTCATGTGAACATTGAGTGGAAATAAAAATTAGTCAGACTCAAACACCAAAACCAAAGTCAACGACAACAGAATCAATACCCAATCTGCAACAAGCTATACATAGAGAGGAGCAGTTAACACTAACAGACTGGGGGCGGGGTGAAGAGGGAAGATGGGTTGCATGCTGGGAATAGAGGTGGAGAGAGTGCAACATTGATGGTGGGAATGGCCCTGATTCATTGTCACTATGTACCTTAAATATTACTGTGAAAGATTTGTAATTCACTTTGGTCAGAATAAAAATTATTTTTAAAAAATACTGAACTGCTGGGGCCAGAGTGGTGGTGCAGTGGTAGGGCTTTTGCCTTGCACATGGCTGACCTAGGACAAACTGAGCGATCCCCCAGCATCCCATATGATCCCCAAGTCAGGAGCAATTTCTGAGTGCATAGCCAGGAGTAACTTCTGAGTGTCACCTGTGTAGCCCCCAAAACAAAAGCAAACAAAAATATATCGAAGAGCAATTTAAACACTATGAACTGCCAGATCCAAAGGATAAAGTATGAATAAGAGTGATTAGTAGTCCAGTATTAAATATTGCTGTCAAACTCAAAGCTGCTTTGTACTTCAAAAGCTGCCTTGTTTCTCTGACCATCCACCCTCTCTCTGCTTGACAAAAACTGCCTTTAGATTTGCAATCTGTGGAATTTTGCCTTTCAGAATTTCCCCCAAGCCTCCAGATTATAGTCATTTAAAAGTTATGCTACTGATTAATAATGGTATAGAACACGTTGTGTTTATTGTATTTATTTTTTAATATAAAATCTTTAAACACCATGATTACAAGTATGATTGTAGTTGTGTTTCAGTCATAAACAGAACAGCCCCCTCACCAGTGCAACATTCCTACCACCACTGCCCCCCTTCTTTCCCACACTGTATTTGAGGCAGGCACTCTACTTCTCTCACTCATTAACATTGTCATGGTAAAAACTATAACTTGTTTCCCTAACTGCACTTACAACTCTTTGTGATGAGCTTCATATTGTGAGCCTATCCTTCTGGCCCTCATCTCTGTTGTCTCTGGGCCTATTTACAATGATGTATTTAAATTTTCTTAAAACCCAAAGATAAGTGAGAACTATTCTGTGTCTATCTCCCTCTGACTTATTTACACAATGTAATAGATTCCATGTACATCCATATTTAGGAAAATTTCATGACTTCATCTTTCCTGACAACTACATGATATTCCATTGTGTATATGTACCACAGTTTCTTTAGCCATTCATCTGTTGAAGGGCATGTTGTTTGTTTCCAGAATCTGGCTGTTATAAATAATGCTGAATATAGGTATGAGTAAGGGCTTTTTGAATTGTATTTGTGTGTGTGTGTGTGTGTGTGTGTGTGTGTGTGTGTGTGTGTGTTCCTCAGGTATATCCCTAGGAGTGATATAGCAGGATTGTATGGGAGCTCAATTTCCAGTTTTTTGAGGAATCTTCATATCATTTTTCATAAGGACTAAATTAGAGGGCATTCCTACCAGCAGTAAATGAGAGTTTCTTTCTCCCCACATCCCCGCCAGCACTAATTTTTCTTGGTCTTTGTGATGTATGCCAGTCTTTGTGGTGTGTGATGATACCTCATTGTTCTCTTGATTTGCCTCTCCCGGAAGATTGGTGATGTGGAGCATTTTTTCATGTGCATTTTGGCCATTTGTATTTCTTCTTTATCAAAGTGTCTGTTCATTTTTTCTTCCAGTTTTTTGATGGGGCAATATGCTTTATTCTTATAAAGTTCTTTCAGTACCTTGTATATTTTTGATATTAGCCCCTTGTCTGATAGATATTGGGTGAATAGTTTCTCTAATTCTGTGGATGACTTTTGTATCCTAGGCTCTATTTTCTTTGAGGTGGAATTTTCTCAGCTTAATGTAGTCCCATATGTTTATCTCTGCTTCCACTTGTTTGGAGAGTGCTGTTTCCTTCTTGAAGATGTCTTTAGTCTCAGTGTCATAGTGTTTTACCTACTGTTTTTCTAAATACCTTATAGTTTCATATATGATATCAAGGTCTTTAATATTTTTGGACTTTATCTTTGTGCATGGTGTTAGATGGGGGTCTGATTTCATAGTTTTGCAAGTGGCCAACCAGTTGTGCCAACAGCACTTGTTGAAGAGGCTTTCCTTGCTCCATTTTGGATCTTGCCCTTTATCAAAGCTTAGTTGATTGTTTGTCTGAGGAACATTCTCTGAATACTCAAGTCTATTCCACTGATCTGAATCTGTCTTTATTCCAATACCATACTGTTTTGATAACTATTGCTTACAGTTTTGATAACTATTGCTTTGTAATACAGTTTAAAATTGGGGAAACTAATGCTTCCCATATTCCTTCTCCTAAAGATTGCTTTAGCTATTCAAGGGTATTTATTGTTCCAAATGAATTTCAGGAATGTTTTATCCACTTCTTTGAAGAATGTCATGAGTATCTTTAGAGAGGTTGCTTTAAATCTGTACAATGCTTTGGGGAGTATTGCCATTTTAATTATATTAATCCTGCCAATACATGAGCAGGGTGTATGTCTTCATTTCCTTCTGTCCTCTCTTATTTCTTGAAGCAGGCTTTTTGTAGTTTTCTTCATAGATGTCCTTCACTCTTTAGTTAAATAGACTCCAAGATATTTGAGTTTGTAGGGCACTAATGTGAATGGGATTTTTTAATGTCCATTTCTTTTCAATCATTATTAATGTATAAGAAGCTCATTGACTTTTGCGTGTTAATTTTGTAGCCTGCCACTTTGCTATATGATCTATTGTTTCTAGAAGCTTTTTGGCAGAGTCTTTAGGGTTTTTAAATACAGTATCATGTCATCTGCAAACAGAGAGAGCTTGACTTCTTTCTTACCTATATGGATGCCCTTAATATGTTTTTCTTGCCTAATTGCTATGGCAAGTACTTCCAGTACTATGTTGAATAGGAGTGATGAGTAAGGGAAGCCTTGTCTTGTATCACATTTTAGGGGAGAAGCTTTTAGTTTATCTCCATTGATAATAATATTTGTTATTGTCTTGTGGTAGGTGGCCTTGACTGTATTGAAAAAAATTTCTTTCATTCTCATCTTAATGAGAGTTTTTATCAAGAATAGATGTTGGATCTTATTGAATGCTTTCTCTACATCTGTTGATATGATCATATGATTTTTGCTTTTCTTCTTGCAGTATATTCTCCAGAAACGTTCTGAGCCCATCTTCATCACCCACATAAGATCCATTCAGGTCTTCCAGGACCAATGGCTCAGGAGAGTAATATTGCAAAACAATTGTCAATGACTATATTTAAACATCTTCTGAAGAACATACAGATCAAATGCCCTCTGCCTGCATGTGAACTATCATATTTCATGGAAGCAAGCCAGGCAAATTGTAGAGGAGTGTACCATTTGTGCAACTTTACATTAAAAGAAACTCATTTAGCTGTAGCAAACCCTTGAGGTTTACAGACTAATGAACTTTGGCAAGCGGATGTTACTCATGTAGACTTTTTTCAAATAAACCCTATTTATATGTAAATGTGGTCACATATTTTCAATTTATATGGGCCATACCTATGTCTTTGCAGAGAGCTATAGCAATCTGTAACATTTTAATGCAGTGTTTTTGTGAGGTGGATTCCATATTGCATTGAGACAGATAATGGCCCCACCTACACCAGTAAAACTTTTGAGTTCTTTTGTAAGGAGTGTCAAATTAAACATCAAGTGCATACCCCATAATTATTTTGAACAAGGCAAGGTAGAAAGGACACACAGGACTCTAAAATCTCAATTACTAAAATACAGAAAAAGAGGTTTACCACTGACAGGCTTTTTATCATTAAATTTATTTACATTAAATTACTTGAATTTACCCCAGGAGAATCTTACACAGCTGCTGAGACACTTTAAAAAGGATGATCAGTTGAAAAAAACAATTCACACTCCTATTTGGAATAAAGTTGATGATAAATGGATTGCTAGTAATCTCCTCATGAGAGTAAGATGATATGATTATGCCAAATGTCTTTTATATGCCACAAATAACAAATTTGCCAAGAAATTTTATGCCTTGTTAAGACCTAGATACTCCCAAAGGGAAAACCTGTGATTGCAAACCGTCCCTCAGATCTAAGACAGACAGACATTCGAGAGAATAAAAGCAACAGTAAAATTGCTGAAGCCTGCTCAATAGTTGACAAAGGCATTGAATTCACCCATTATAATCTGACTGAGACTGTTGTTAACAATAGTGACCAGTACCAGGTCCTTGGTGCAATACATGAGAGAGTGTAAATTGCTCTCACTGGACTTCAAAATTTGGAATACTCTTGCTACATGAACTCAATACTTCAATGCTTGTATAATATTCCAAATTTTTATAGAGATTATTTAAGAAAAACATTAACAGGTTAAATTATTTGGACATAAAAGCAAATTAGCAGAAGAATCTGGAAATATTATTACAACCTTGTGGGATGGATCTCACAGCTTTATCAATCCTAAAGACTTTAAGATAGCTATTGGTCAGCTTAATGTTTGCTGGACACAATCAATAAGATCCTCATATACTATTAATATTTCTCATAGATAGACTACACTAGGTATTAATCAAAGTTACTAGGCAAGAAATATCTTTGGAGGGATGTACTGGTCATCCTATGGACAGTGAAAATTCTAAACAATCTGGGCAGGAGCACAATCAGTTTAATGAGTCTGTTATTTATGTGCTTTTTCCAAGGCCAGTTCAAATATATATCCTAATGTTGGTGGCAAAATCTTGGGTTTTTGAAATGTTTACTTATTTGTCTTTAAATGTAAAATCTACAGATAAAAATTTACATTAAAAGATTGCTTTAATTTATTTTTCAAAGAAGAGCTGAGAGACAATAATAAGGTTTATTGCAATTTTTGCAACACAAAGAGGAATTTTATTTGTTTGTTTGTCTGTTTGTTTGAGTCACACCCAGCAGCACTCAGGGGTTATCCCTGGCTCTATGCTCAGAAATTGCTCTGCTTCCTGGGCCGGAGACTGTCGATAAAGCTGACTCTACTGGGCCCCTTAAGCACGTCAAACATTTCTGAGGCTTCCCCCGGCTTGCTCCAGCCTGGAAACTTTGATCATCTCTGGCATTCATCCCATGAGAACTTGCTTTGGCAGAGGTGAGTCTTCCCTGCTGGAGTCTGTGGATAAAGCTGACTCTGCTGGGCCACATATGCCCACCTCTTAAGGGGTTGAAGCAGAGAAGTGCAGCTGCACACTCCACCTAGAAAATGAATACCACCACAACATGTAGGAAAAAAACCCACAAAACAAGCATGACAATGGAGAAACTACGCAGATCAACATCAGGCATAGAGAATAAAGATGGCAACTCTGATGACCCAACAATGGCCAAACACCAAGGTAGTCTTTCAGATATGTAGTTTAGAGAAAAATTTGGAGGATGTTCACAGAACTCAATGAAAGTATGGAACAGAACACTAATAAGAATCAAGAGATTATGAAGACAAAAATCAGAAAACTTCAAACTGAAATATCAGATAAAATAACAGGTCTGAAAAACTCAGTAGACGAATTGAAAAACTCAATGGATAAGCTCCCTCACAGGGTAACAGCACCTGAGGATAGAATTAGTGAGCCGGAAAATGAGATGCACAACAATCCATACAGCAGAAGAGATTGAAAAAAAAGCCTTAAAGCAAATGATCAGACAATGGAAAAATTACTCAAATAATATTAACAGATAAAAATAGAAGTCTTTGCTAAACTCAACAGAAACAATTTAAGAATCATTGGAGTCCCAGAGACCCAAGAAGAAAATCTCCAGAAAGAATCAACAGTAAAGAACATCATTACAGAGAAACTACCAGAGCTAAAGCATACATATGACCAAATCTTGCATGTCCGAAGAATACCAGCTAAAAGAGACCCCAGAAGAAACACCCCAAGACACATCCTAGTCACAATATTGGTGTATAAAAAGACAATTGATATTTGTGTGCTAATTTTGTAGCCTGCCACATTGCTATATGTATTTATTATTTCTAGAAGCTTTTTGGTAGTCTTTAGGGTTTTCTAAGTAGAGTATCATGTCATTTGCAAACAGTGAGAGCTTGACTTCTTCCTTTCCTTTCTGGATTCCCTTGTTATATTTTTCTTGCCTAATCACTGTAGCAAGTACTTCCAGTACTATGTTAAATAGGAGTGGTGAGAGAGGACAGCCTTGTTTTGTACCAGAATTTAGAAAAAAAGCTTTTAGTTTTTCTCCATTGAGGATAATATTTGCCATTGGCTGGTGGTAGATGGCCTTAACTATATTGAGAAAGATTCTTTTCATTCCCATCTTGCTGAGAGTTTTCATTAATAATGGTGTTGGACCTTATCAAATGCTTTCTCTGCATCTATTGATATGACCATGTAATTTTTATTTTTCTTGTCATTGATGTTATGTATTATGTTGATAGATTTACAGGTGTCAAACCAACCTTGCATTCCTGGGATGAATCCTACTTGATCATAGTGAGTGATCTTCTCAATGAGGCATTGGATCCTGTTTGCCAGGATTTTGTTGAGGATCTTTGCATCTGCGTTAACCAGGGATATTGGTCTGTAATTTTCTTTTTTGACAGCATCTCTATCTGGTTTTGGTATTAACATGATGTTGGCTTCATAAAAGCTATTTGGAAGTGTTCTTGTTTTTTCAGTTTCATGAAAGAGTCTGGCCAGGAATGGTAGTAGTTCCTCTTGAAAGGTTTGAAATAATTCATTCTTGAATCCATCAGGGTCTGTATTTTTGTTTTTGGGCAAATTTTTGATTACAGTTTTAATTTCTCAATAGTGATGGGGGTGTTTAGATATGCTATATCTTCTTTATTCAACCATGGAAGGTTATATGAGTTCAAGAATTCATCCAGTTCTTTCAGGTTCTCATATTTAGTGGCATAGAGTTTCTCAAATTAGTCTCTGAATACCCTTTGAATCTCTGCAGTATCTGTAGTGATCTCCCCCTTTTCATTTCTAATAGGGGTTATCAAGTTTCTCTCCCTCTCTTTGTGAATTTTGCCAATGATCTATCAATCTTGTTTATTTTTTTCAAAGAACCAACTTCTGCTTTCTTTGATCTTTCAGATTGGGTTTTTTTTTTTTTTTTTGGTTTCCACTTCATTGACTTCTGCTCTCAGCTTTGTTATATCCTTCTGTATCACTATTTTTGGTTTCTTTTGTTGATCATTTTCTAATTCCATAACCTGCATCATTAAGCTATTCATGGATGCTCCTTCTTCTTTCCTGGTGTGTGCTTGCAAAGCTGTAAATTTTCCTCTTAGTACTATGTTTGCTGTACCCCAAAAGTTGTGATAGTTTGCGTTTTCATTGTCATTTGTTTCCAGGAAAGTTTTTATTTCCTCTTTGATTTTATCTCAGACCCACTGGTTGTTCAGTAGTAGATTGTTTAATTTCCAGCTGTAAAATTTATTCTTGTGTGTCCCTTTGTAGATAGGAAAGAAATGGACATTAAGAAAGTTACCCCATTCACATTAGTGTCACACAAACTCAAATCTCTTGGAGTCAACCTGATTAAAGATGTGAAGGTTCTATACAAAGAAAACTATAAAACACTGCTCCAAGAAATAAGAGAATACACACAGAAATGGAAACACACACCCTGCTCATGGATTGGAACGATCAACATAATTAAAATGCCAATACTTCTAAAAGCATGGTACAGATTTAATGTGTTTCCTCTAAAGATACCCACGACATTCTTCAAAGAAGTGGATCAAACACTTCTGAAATTCATTTGGAATAATAAACACCCTCGAATAGCTAAAGCACTCCTTGGGAAAAGGAATATGGGAGGCATTACTTTTCCCAATTTTAAGCTGTATTACAAAGCAATAGTTATCAAAACAGCATAGTATTGGAATAAAGACAGATCCTCAGATCAGTGGAATAGGCTTGAGTACTCAGAGAATGTTCCCCAGACATACAACCACCTATTTTTTTATAAAGGAGCAAGAAATCCAAAATGAAGCAAGGAAAGCCTCTTCAACAAGTGCTATTGGCACATTTGGTTAGCCACTTGCCAAAAAGTGAACTCAGACCCCCAGGTAACACCATGTACCAAGGTAATATCCAAATGGATTAAAGACCTCCATATCAGATCTGAAACTGTAAGGTATGTAGAACAACATGTATGTAAAACACACCATGACATTGAGACTACAGGCATCTTTAAAGAGGAAACAGCACTCTCCAAACAAGTGAAAGCAAAGATTAACAGATGGGAATATATTAAGCTGAGAAGCTTCTGTACCTCGAAGGAAATAGTGCCCAGGATACAAGAGGCACCCACTCAGTGGGAGAAACTATTCACCCAATACCCATCAGATAAGGGGCTAATCTCCAAAATATACAAGGTACTGACAGATCTTTACAAGAAAAAAACACCTAACCCCATCAAAAAATAGGGAGAAGAAATGGACAGACACTTTGACAAAGAAGGATTACAAATGGCCAAAAGGCACATGAAAAAAATGCTCCACATCACTAATTATCAGGGACATGCAAATACAAACAACTATGAGGTACCACCTCAAGCCACTGAAATTAGCACACATCACAAAGAAGGAAAACAAGCAGTGCTGAGAGGGATGTGGAGAGAAAGGAACTCTTTTTCACTGCTGGTGGGAATGCCATCTAGTAAAACCTTTATGGAAAGCAATATGAAGATTCCTCCAAAAACTGGAAATTGAGCTCCCATATGATCCAGTTATACCACTCCTAGGGATATGCCCTAGGAACACAAAGATACAATACAAAAGTTTCTTCCTTACACCTATATTTATTGCAGTGCTATTTACAATAGCCAGACTCTGGAAACAACCAAGATGTTCTTCAACAGAAAAGTGGCTAAAGAAACTATGGTACATATACACAATGGAATACTATGCAGCTATCAGGAGAGATGAAGTCATAAAAATTCCCTATGCATGGATGTACATGGAATCTATTATGCTGAGTGAAATAAGTCAGAGGGAGATAGATAGGCATAGAATAGTCTCACTCATCTATGGGTTTTAGAAAAATGAAAGACAATTTTGCAATAATTCTCAGAGACAAAAAGATGAGGCTGGAAGGTGCACCTTATGAGATGAACTCACCACAATGAGTGATGAGTGCAGTTAGAGAAATAACTACATTGAGAACTATCCTAACAATGTGAATAAATGAGGGAAGTAGAAAGCCTGTTTTGAGTACAGGTGTGGGTGAAGTGGGGAGGAGGGAGATTTGGGACATTGGTGATGGGAATGTTGCAGTGGTGAAGGGGGTTGTTCTTTACATGGCTGAAGTCATACAACTACAATCAGATTTGTAATCACGGTGTTTAAATAAAGATAATTTAGAAAACAAAGAAAAGAAACAGAGAAGATCACTTTGGAAAAAACAGAAATACACTGAGTAAATTAATCCAGAGAAACATAAAGTAAATTAATTGCTGACTAGAAATGGAGGGGTTTTTTGGGATAAATATTAAAGATAAAATAATTATCATTATTGGGAAAATATTAAGAGATGGCAGGTTTCTTTCCTGAATTATTAAAATGTTTCTAAAGTGACTGACAATGTTTATATAACTAAGTAGCTAAAGAAATAAAACATCACTAAACATTAAAATTAGGTGTATTTCATGAAAAAAAGAAATTGCTCCTGGCAGTCTGTAGGGACCATATGATATGCCAGGATTCGAACCACTGTTCTTTTGTATGCAAGGCAAACGCCCTACCTCCATGCTATCTCTCCAGCCTCAAAGAGGGATTTTTTTTTAAAAGAACATATATATGGAAATTACCATCTGTGCTGTTAATAAATTTGAAATTCTTTTTCTATGATGGCAAGTGAATGACAAAACTACAACAACCCTATGGGAACTTTCCTTTAGAAGACTTCATTTTGTCACAATTCATCACTGAGTTAAAATACAACTATGAAAAATACAATTTATCATTAGTTTCAAACCATTATGGTGAACCTAATAGTGGTCACTTTACAACCTACTCTAAAATGCTGCAAGACAATTTTGGATTAAATTGGATGACCAGAAAATTACAGAAGTCTCCAGTGCATCACAAAAGTCTTTAGCAGCTTATGTTATTTCTTTATCTTTCACAGAGACCTATAACGTCTGATTCAACAATTTAGATTTTTCAGGTTTCCAGCTAACTACCTCCTTTCCCTTTTACTTTCTATTAATGTTCTACTAATTTTTCCACAGAAACAGCTGCAGAATGAGTTTGAAAACTCTGGACTTCCACTATGGTGGCCCTTGTGGTGATTTTCTAACATGCATTTTATATTATTCACATTGCATTTAATTATGTCTATAGCATAATACTGTTTTTCCTCCACGGAGATTTCTGGAAAAACCTTCTGCATATAATAGCTATTGTTCCAATGTCCAGCTTACAAGTGTATTATGCTATCCCATTTTAATCTATTGTAGTCTACTAATATATTATTCCTTAATTTGTTTTTAGAATGGAATCTAGAGCACAATTTTGGTGATTCTATACTTCTTATTATGGACTCCTTTGGTGCTCTTTGTTGTTACTCAAAGTATTATAGATTTACTTTTCATGACTGCAATAAGTATACTCCATGCTCATTATGCTCATGAAGTTCTCTTCCAGATATGTTTTTCTTCACTCTTGTATGAATTTTTTGTGATTTTGAAATAATTTTTCCACCTGGCTTGCCAGCTATTATATTTTGAAGTGCTTTAACCCGTTCCATCTGGGGTTTTCATTTGTTACCTTTGGATCTATTGCAATTTAAATATTTGTTAAAGTGTGTGTGTGTGTGTGTGTGTGTGTGTGTGTGTGACTGTGTATGCATATGGTGGCCACCTTTATTTTTGTTCATTGTTTGTATTGTATTTTGTCAGTCTATATTGTATATATTTCATATAGCCTCTTCTCTCTTTACTGATTTGTTCTTTCTGCTGAAACTAAACCTTTCTTCCCTCAGCCCTTAACTTTCTGTATGCAGAAACTCCCTCCTCAGGGACGAAGAGATAGCGCAGCAGTAAGGCATTTGCCTTGCAAGCAGCTGACCCAGGATGGACGGTGGTTCCAATCCAGGCACTCCATATGGTCCCCCAAGCTAGCCAGGAGCAATTTCTGAGTGCAGATCCAGGAGTAACCCCTGAGTGCTGCAGGGTATAACCCAAAAACCAAAGAAACAAAAAATAATAATAAAATAAGATAAAAACTCCCTCCTCTTCCAGTCATCTCCTCCATGAACTGAGACAAGCTTCTGATTTGGCTTTTTTGAAGAGACCAACAGCTTTCAGAGTGTTGCCTATCAGTAACAGTTATGAAACATTTGTTTAGAGTCCTCAAGACTCCATTGCTGGCTAAAATGGCTTCCTGGAGTCTTCTTTCTTCAAGATCTTTTCAAATGGACTCAAAGAAGATATTTACCTCTTTTGTGCATTCCTCATAGATGTATTTCTTTGAGTTGTATATGCCTTTACTTCCTATTTTCTTATGTAATTATAGTTCTCCCCTATTTTTAATTTCACTTATAGGAATATACTTTAGATAGCTTTTTCTAGCAGGTTTTTAAATTGAAACTAAGTTATTGGTTTTGTTGATTTGACATCATTTTCCCATTAATCTCCTTTGAATTTTATGTCAAGATTTTTGGATGGATGCATTAAATCAGAAAAATTGTAGGTACAGAAATTAGTTTCTATCCATTAAAAATGGAATCTCAAATATTTCTTGAATAGGGAGGTTCTCCACCTGAAACATCTTTCCTTGGTAACTTGACTTAGCTCCCATCACTCAGATATCAGCAGAACTCCCCTGAACTTTGAACCTTATTTTTGGATCTGTCATGGTTTTTCTGCATCTTCCAAAGGAATCAAACATCTTCCAGGAACAGGCTCTGCATTGTGACATCTTCTTGTTGTAAAATGGGCTTTCTTGCCATCCTGGTTATGACTTGGAAATCAACTTCATCTTGCCTGCAAGGCAGACTTTCTTACATCACCTCCTAAGATCTCTATCTGAAAATTACACTCCAATTGCATCAGAAAGTCTATATAATCTAGCAGATTGTTGATTTATGAATTCTAGCTATGCCATCTATACTACAAAGAAAAACTTTTTGGGAACTTAAAAGAATAAACTTTGGGGTTTATGAAATTATCTTGTCTGGAGCCCATAGTTGGTTTCTTGACTCATTTTTTTTTGGATAAAGAACACACTGTTTTTTGGCTTGAAGATTTTCTTTTCATTTTTTTCTTTTTGATGCACATATGCAAATTACTGCTATTCATTTAATTTTAAATTTTTCATTGCCTTTTCAGAGCGTATTAGTTATTTACATTTTGTTTGAATTTTTATAGAATTAAAAAGGCCTTTGTATTAGTCCTCATATGTATCTTAATTCATTTTCTTTTTTTTAATAATATTTTTTATTTAAACACCTTGGTTACAAAGATGATTGTGGTTTCATATAAGGGGACACCCCATCACCAGTGCAACATTCCGCCCACCAATGTCCCAAATATCCCTCCTCCCCACCCCACCACCATCTATACTCTAGAAGGCTTTCTATTTCCCTCATAATTCTCATTGTTAGGATAGTATGCATTGTAGTTATTTCTCTAACTAAACTTATCACTCTGTGGTGAGGTTCATGAAGTGGGCTGTAACTTCCAGCCTTCCTCCCTTTTGTCTCTGAAAATTATTGCAAGAATGTCTTTCATTTTTCTTAAAACCAATAAAAGAGTGAGACCATTCTGCATCTTTCTCTCTCTCTGACTTATTTCACTCAGCAAAATAGATTCCATGTACATCCATGTATAGGAACATTTCATGACTTCATCTCTCCTGACGGCTGCATAACATTCCATTGTGTATATGTACCACAGTTTCTTTAGCCATTCCTCTGTTGAAGGGCATCTTGGTTGTTTCCAGAGTCTTGCTATGGTAAATAGTGCTGCAATAAATATAGGTGTAAGGAAGGAATTTTTGTACTGTATTTTTGTGTTCCTAGGGTATATTTCTAGGAGTTGTATAGCTGGATTGCATGGGAGCTCAATTTCCAGTTTTTGGAGGAATCTTCATATCGCTTTCCATAAAGGTTGAACTAGACGGCATTCTCACCAACAGTGGATAAGAGTTCCTTTCTCTCCGCATCCCCGCCAACACTGCTTGTTCTCATTCTTTGTGATGTGTGCCAATCTCTGTCGTCTGAAGTGGTACGTCATAGTTGTTTTGATTTGCACCTCCCTTATCATTAGTGATGTGGAGCATTTTTTCATGTGCCTTTGGCCATTTGTATTTCTTCTTTATCAAAATGTCCATTTCTTCTCCCCATTTTTTGATGGGAAAAGATTTTTTTTTCTTGTAAAGTTCTGTCAGTGCCTTGTATATTTTGGAGATTAGTCCCTTATCTGATGGGTATTGGGTGAATAGTTTCTCCCACTGAGTGGGTGGCTCTTGTATCCTGGGCACAATTTCCTTTGAGATGCAGAAGCTTCTCAGTTTAATATAATCCCATCTGTTAATCTCTGCTTTCACTTGTTTGGAGAGTGCAGTTTCCTCCTTGAAGATGCCTGTAGTCTCAATGTCATGGAGTGTTTTACCTGCATGTTGTTCTATATAGCTTATGGTATCAGGTCTAATATTGAGGTCTTTAATACATTTGGATTTTACCTTTGTACATGATGTTAGCTGGGGGTCTAAGTTTGCTTTTTTTGCAAGTGGCTAGCCAGTTATGCCAACACCACTTGTTGAAGAGGCTTTTTTTGCTCCATTTAGGATTTCTTGCTCCTTTATCAAAGATTAGGTGATTGTATTTCTGGGGAACATTCTCTGAGTACTCAAGCCTATTCCACTGATCTGAGGGTGCCTTGGTTTTGTTTTACCATTGCCTTTTCATCTGGCTTTTTCCCCTCCTTCTGGGGATAGGGCTTTGTTTTGTTTTGTTTTGTTTTGTTTTATCTCAATAAGTGCTAATCAGGATGCCTGAGCTGTGAGCTGGCATCTAGGCTTATGGTTCCACGTGGTGTAGTGACTGACTAGCTTGTGGGCGAACAGCTTGCAGTGTGAGTTTTTTGCCTGCTAAACCCTTCATATCTGTGTGAATTATTTATTGTGGAAATTGCTACTGAACCAGCTTCTCCTATCCTACCCGAATAGGGAGTATGGGATTCTCCTTTCTCTCTGAGGATGGTGGAACACTCAACCTACCATTCAACAAACACTTCCCCAGTTTTCTTTTTCCCTGACCTATTATTTTGTTATGTAAAAGCTCACCTAGATTACAGAGCCTTCCTTCACCTTGTTGGGTGAGGTTCTTGATAAAAATGAAAGGAGGCTGGCTTTGGGCTTGAGAGAGAATGAGGACATGGCATAGAGAGCACATGGTAGAGGCTGCACATGGCACAGAAAGGCCATGAAGCAAAAATCAGATTAATTCCAATGAAACTTTAATTCACTCTCTTGGTGTATTATTTTTCTGCTGCTAACCTGCTTCATCAGACCCATCTGCCTGAGGGGTTAAATAGATACATGGTCCCTAGGATGCTCTCACCCAACTCGTGGATATTTTTATTTTTCTTTTACAAAGGATCACTAACTTAAGTCCAAGACTGAACTCTAGTTTGTAGAGCCTCCACCTCAAAAGTAATAGTTAGCACCTTCTCATCTCTCTTCACTCTCCCATACATTCCATAGATAAAGCCTTTTGATTTATATATGTAAACTCAGACAGGATTTGCCTTTGGGGGGATTTGGATTATGATTATAATATACCATCTAAGTTCATTCAAGTGGCTGTGAGTGTTTTTTATGAAGAAATAATGTTGTGCAATAATGTTAAGTAAATACAACAGAGCAGAGAGGCCAGGGGGACAGGGCTGTGCAACATAAGAAAGGGTCCAAGAGATAGTACAGGGAACATGATACTTAACTATCATGTGGCATATCTCATTTGATCATCAGAACTGTCATGATCCCCTTATCCCTACCAGACTGATTCCTCAACACATCATCTGGACTCCTCAGAGTAGGCTACTATGGCCACGGGCCAACACTCCTGTAGGTACATTCCATTCTCTCTGTCCTACTTCTGGGTGTATACAGGGTTCCTTAGTCCTGCAAGGGTGTCTCCTGGTCTGTGAAATGAGGGTGGAGGTGGAGGTGGTTGCTATCACTTCAGGAGGAAGTTTCTCAGCCACTGGCTCTATCCCATGAGAGGGAAAATTTTTCCATGGAGCTGCAGGTTGAGCTCAGGCTCCATCCAGCTATGAAAACGTCTTCCTTATGGGCAATGGGGGCAGAGAGTACATCATCATCCTATCCAATCAGGAATTTACTCATGGGGTGCACACAGCTGTGGAAGAGGATATTCCCCAGGGTGAGGGAATATGGCCCATATGTGCAATATTTACTGGCTTTCACATCACTTATTACTCTTAGATCGGATCATTTTATTTTGTCGTAAAGGCACCATTTCATCATGGCAAATGGCAGAGTACTCCACTGAGCAGAGTTTCATCACTATGAATGACAGAGAAATACTCCACCCAGAGGATGCTTTTCTCATTGTAAAGGACACAAAAGTAATTTGCTTTCATCACATGGTTTCACCAGTATGTTCCACCAAGCACACAGTTTCATCACCGTGAACAGATGAAAAGTGCTCCACTGAACACATAGCATAGCTGCTTTTCCCATCTCTGATAGTGGGCAGTTTTGTGCATTCCATATTTTATCTGCTGTTAACAGTGGTGCTATGAACAAACACAGGGTAAAAATACCTCTTTGTATGAGTGATTTCCTCTCCTTCGATAAATGACTGGGATGGCACTGCTTGATCATATGGAATTTTCATATTCAACTTCTGGAGATGGCTCAGGAGCTATTCTAGACACAATTCTCAGGAG
Organism: Suncus etruscus; assembly: GCF_024139225.1. Taxonomy (NCBI): domain Eukaryota; kingdom Metazoa; phylum Chordata; class Mammalia; order Eulipotyphla; family Soricidae; genus Suncus; species Suncus etruscus. The sequence continues at coordinate 20,801,245 of NC_064858.1, forward strand.
TCACTTCTAAGAGTGTTCATGGAGACCATGTGATGTTGAGACTTAAATCCACAGCTCCCACACACAAAGCATGTGATCTAGCCCTGCGAGCTACTTCCTCAGATATATTTTTATTATCTTTAAGGAATCACTACACTGTTTTCCATAGTGATGTCACCAATTTATATTCCCATCAATATTGCCCCAGGAATTTTTTTCTATCCACATCCTTGTAGCATTTCTAATCTTGAGGGGTTTGTGTGTGTGTGTGTGTGTATGTGTGTGGTACTAAATCTTGTGCTGATAGTGTCATAGCCCTATTAAATCTCATCTTCTTTCATTTTATTTCAGAGAGAAAATAAGCAGTTCCATAGAGTGAATCATGACAACTTTTACTCTCTTTGTGTGTGTGTGTGTGTGTGTGTGTGTGTGTGTGTGCCATACCTAGCAATGGTAAGGAGTTAATCCTGGCTCAGGGCTCAGAGGTTGCTCCTTTCAGGCTTGGAGAATCATACGGGTTGCTGAGGATCAAACCTGCATTGGCCTTGTGCAAGGCAAACACCCTAGTAACTGTGCTATCACATTCCAATCCCAAAACTTTTGCTCTTAATTTTCGGGTTTGATTTTGTTTTTCTCTTTTTGTTGTAGATAGACTACATGGACTAATGTTGTAGTTTGAAAAAATCAGTAGCCTAAACAAATCACAAATCTCCAATTTCTTCTGAGTATCATTGCCGAATGATATGTATATATTTTTCATTTATAATAAGCAACTAGCTCTCTTTTCTACTTTTTAATAATTCTGTTGGTTGAGGAAACAGAGACTGTTCTCTGGACATTTTCTGGCATTACAGAGACATGAGGATTCTGATCATTTGGCACTGAAATACAAGACAATGGTCAGTTATTCATTTAGAAAATTTTATCTGAGGATATGAAATTGCCTTTATTGCTTACTTGCTATGATTGGCATGTGTTGGTTTTGCTGTAACTAATCTTCCATCTGTTGGAAGTCAGTGGTTGAATTGGCTTTTTCTTTCCTGTTGCGTAAATAACTTACTGAATAGAATTGCTGTTGTATCTATAAAAACATGAATAGCATCTCAAGACTATTTTTTATGGCAGTTCATTTTATCTAGGCATTCAGGAACCAGAGTGATACTATAGTGGATAGGATGTTAGACTTGCATGCAAAAACCTGCTGCTCAGATTTTGATCCCTGATATCCTATATGGACCTCCTAAGCCTGCCAGGACTGTTCCCTGGTTAGAGCCAGGAGTAAGCCCTGAGTGAAACTGGAAATGCCCCCTAAACATACAACAACAAAAGACATGGTTCATGTTTGCTCATCCTTCACTGATAATCAGTACTATCTAGAACTAAATTTACTGAGAGCAAAAGCCAATGTATTAAAGGGTAATCATAGCCACCCACGCCACAGCACTAACTAGGTTCAGAGTTCTGTGGGTGAGTCCTATCTCATCTGAAGTTGGGATCTATATGCTACAGAGAAAAGGGTTTGATCAAATCATTCTGGGGATTTTGTCAGGAAGGCTTTAGTGTTCTTGTAAGAGCAGCACATGTATAGAGCCTTGCACACACACACACACACACACACACACACACACACGCACACACAAAATTGAGGATGCTTCTGTACAGGTACCCATGAACACATACCCACACAGCTGTGCACACTCTCATGCGTGTGTATATCAGGGCACAAAGCATTCTTTTGCCCAACCAGGTACACAATTAACCCTAGCCATGTTCTGAGACTAGTCTTGACAAGCTTGTTCTTTATAAAGATAGTCTGATAGGGATGCAGTCTTGGAGTGACTTGAACTGGGTTGTACTCAGGATAGCCTTTATCCCTTGAGATAATTAATTTTCCTCTGCTCTCTTTTACTCTTGTAGTCACACTGGAATCTCTCTCCTACCCACATGGTTCTTTCTCAGTTAACATGATTGTGGTTAGAGAGTGTACAGATTCTATTTGAGCATTGGTCACTATTAGTCATTATTTTCCATGGCAAACATATGCCTATGTTCGTTGAACCTGTTCAGCTCACAGGTCAGCTGTTCCTTCAATCCAACAGAACTCAAGCCAAATATGTTATGATAACCTGGGGGTTGTATGTAACATTTTCAGAGATGACACAGAGAAAGACCACTGTGTTCTCTGTGAATTGCATCACTGTTTTCTTTTGCTGGCTCTTAATGCTGAAGAAGCTGTCAATTAGTCTGGAACTGGTGCTTCTTTCAGCTCAGCTTCTCTTCATTTGGAAATTCTGGGACAGTTTGTGTAACTGGAGTCTTCAGAATATTTGTATCTTAATGTAGAAACAATGTCAAATGTAGTGTTGTCAAGTTTTTATTTGTCTTCCAACCCAAATTAGGTGCCACAGGGTTGGCCAAACCTGTGGATGTTTGAAGATGCTCTCAAATCAAGCTGGGTCAGTTTCCAGACAAATGTCAGTGAGGGTTGCTGTGTTACTGCATCTCCTTTACATCAGAGAACAAAAAAGAAAGGATATATGAGACTCTTTGGAGGTTCCCTGGAAGTGTATCTACATCCTGTGAGCTCCATAGAGCTGGAGACTTCTGATTATTTTTATCCCTAGGAGCTAACAAAGCTTATAGTCAAATATATCAGTAAATCATCTCAAAGGAAAAGCTAGACAGACATTTAACCTAAGAAATCCCATTCTTTTCTCTCAGTAAAGGGAGCCTTCATGAAACTTGTGAGGCTGGTGTTAGAAACCCAGGATTCAGGTTTGACTTCTTCGTCTTTTTCTTTTTTTTCTTTTTTTTAAATATAATTTTTATTTTAATCATAGTGGCTTACATATCGTTGACAATAATATTTTAGGTACATATTAACATAAAATCAGGGGAATTCCTATCACCAAATTGTCCTCCCTCCACCCCCGTTCCCGTCCTTCTTCCCGTATCCTCTTCTCTTACCCCCGGGGGCTGCTAGAATGAGTGGTCCCCTCTGTGCCTAGCTTATTACTTAGTAGTCTTACACCTATTTGGTCTTGGTACCTCCCTTATTCCCCCCCCCCAAATTGGGAGGCAGGACTAGATAGTTCAAGTTATGCGGTTTTGCTTGAAGAAGAGAAAAGTAATAACCTGGAGAAAAAAAAAAGAAAAAAAAAAGAATCAGATACTCTGGAAATGGGTGAAGTCCTTCTAGAGGCTTTCATCCTTGGTTTGAGAGACAAAGGGGAAAAGGAAGGTGAAACACCACAACAGTACATAAAGAACTGTCAAATAAAATATAAACAAACAAAACAAACAAACAAACAAACAAAACAAAACAAAACGGTAAGCACCATATAAAAGCCATGGTATTGAGATAAAAAAAATGTGGCAGAGCACATAAGAAAAGAAAAGAAGAAAATAAATAAATAAATATAAATGGAGACATCCACTTCAATAGCCAAACCACAACAATAAAATCAACAAAAAATAGTTAAGTAAATAATAATAAAAATTGTTTTGTGCTTTTTTTCCCTCCAGATGCACAGTAAATATTGGGGTCATTTGAAAAGAAATTTCCTTTGCCTAAGAGATACAGAGTTTCTCCATCCTTGAAGTATATTGTCATGGGATTAACTATAGACTCCTTTCAGGTTCATTTACTCTCCCCTTGGTGCTTTGTGGTGTATGGAAGATTTCTGTTCCATCCTGGGTGATAATATCAGACCTCTGTATCTAGAGGTCTCGGTATCTGCACGAGTCAAGGAGTTGAACTTATGATTATGTCTTTCTTTGTGGGTCTAGAAGTTCTGTTCCCTCAGTGTCATTTTAATCCGTCTTCTGTGGTTGGCGGTCCTGGTCTTTGCACTGATCCTAGGAAGGGGCCTGGGATAGCATCTTCCGTTATGTTTCCAGAGGTCCCCTTCCATTGCAATAGTCTCAGACAGACTTCTGAAACTAGGGATCATAGTTGTTATGCAGGTCGTAGCTCACACCCTAGACTAGGGCTTTTTTTTTTTTTTTTGGCCCCAGGATACATACAGTCTGGCCATGGTTCTGTCAGCCAGTCATCTGTAAATCTCGATCTTGGCATTTGGATAGACCAAAGGGTGACAAGTCTTCTGATTTTGTGTTATCATTAGCTGGTGAGGTAGGATAACTTGCTCTTAGGTCAAGTTGTTCCCAGATTCCTCGTTGTCAGGGTATCATATTAGGGCTGGAACTTTTTGGTGTCTGAGCACTATTAAGGATGTTCCGGATGGGATTTGTTTCCTGTGGCTGTTGTGAAGAAGTGTGTTTTTTCTATGTCTGTGGGCCAGGGTTCAAGGCTGGACAGTTGGTGTCTAATCACCTGGGGTCTAAGTTGGGTCCATGTGACATATTTTCAAGGTGGGAGATACCCCTGTATTGTAAACAAGTATAAGTTCTTATCCCTAATAAATAAGAGCTTGTTTTTATATGTAAGATTTCCCCTTTTTTTAGTGTGCCTTTGCAGGGAGAAATGGTACTACATTATATTGCCAGTGCATTTGAGGGTGGAGCGAGAAGAAAACGAAAACAGGTCACACACCCAAAAAAGATGAAAATAGAAATAAAAATATGTGCTCACGTATATATATGACAAGAAAAAAGATTTTTAAGAAATGAAGTAAAAAATTAATTAAAGGAACAAAGTGATACAAGAAAGCAGGTAAAGAGGTAGTGTAATACAGGTCTTATACTTATGATGGTAGTATAGGTTTCCCCATTGTCTTTTGAGATTTTCTTGTGGTTTGTGGGTTCCCGGGCACCTTTTCATCTCCTAACCTGACCTTCTTGATATTGGCAAAGATTTGCTGCAGGGAGGACTTGGGAAGAGTTCATGCATTGGGGGATACTTGTAGAGCTAAGTCCGATTTCAAGTAACAGTCCACGTTAGGAAGGGTTGGTAAAGAGGACCACGCAGCATGAGTCAGCAGGGAAATTGGTTGCCTTTTCTTGTAGGGGGCAAGGTGTGGGTTTGACTGGTTGTCCCTTCGCTTGGGTGCTGGGTACTGGTTCACTGGGGTAGGAGGTCATTCTTGATGCCTAATGGAATAGGAACTGAGGGTGAAGAGTTTTATTTGTGGGGAATCTGGATGGGATTGCGGAGTGAAGGGATAGTCGAATTTTCAAAGAGGTGAATGGGGAAAGTATATGGAAGGGGCAGGAAAGAAAAGAGAAAATAAATTAAAAAGAAAAAGAGAGAAAAAGAAAAAAAGAAAAAGAAAAAACTGTAGTGAGAAGAGTAGAGAAAAGAGCGAGGGAATGCTAGTTTGTTTGAGTGTGTTTGATGAGTAGGGCCTGTAGTATAAGTCTATAGGTCACAGTTGCTGCTTCGGTGGTCTGGGTGGTCACGTGCTTCAAGTCCTAAATGAAGGTATTACCTAGGGATAAAAGAAGTATTAAAGAGTTTTATTGGGACATTCTTGTAGTGCAAGCTGGGTATGGTATCTCGTGTGATTGAGCCCAGAGATGCAATCTTAATTTGTCTACTTTGTATCCAAGAACGCCTGTGGACAGAAAAGTCTGGCCTGTTCCGGGGTCTTAGGGTTCCCTTGAATGGCCGCTTTCCACCCACTCCAGTCTGCGACCTCCTGCACCCACTCTGGCCTGTTCTGGGAGCTCAAGGTTCCCTCAACTTCTTTTTCTTATAATCTGCATATTTATTTAACCTTACCTAAAAGGTCTATGAATATTTATATAACAAAGAAATTTCTTGGGGATGCAAATCTGACTAAAGTCTTACTTTCCAATGTTAAGTGTCTTTTGGATCAGATCTAGTCATTGTGATTTACAGTGTCCTACCGTCCCCACCTCAACAATATCTGGCTTCAGACTTTGTCTGGAAACAAGCTTGTTGGTCATAAAGCTCTGTATTTTTCAACAGAGAAGCCAAATCTATAGCTTTGAAAGCCAAGAAAATAGTGCTGAAGAGTGTCCACAGCATACAAATGATTGCATTGCCCTAAGTTCTATGGTTCCAATGGCAGCCCCATATACCCTCAGTAGAATGCCCTTTGGATAAACCAGCTGGACTTCTCTCCTATCATCAAGTTCCCCCTGAAGACTGAGTCTGCCATGACACATCACCAGACTGAGACCTATGTCACAGACCCTGATGAGAAAGCTGTTCAAGGCCATTTTAAGATCACTGACATGGGAATCCACAGTTTACAGCCCATAGTGGTGGGTTCCCATTTGAAAGTTCCCTCTTGGATTAGAGTAAAAAGTTGGTTTTTATGTGCCTAAAAAAAAGAATGAAATGAAACACACAGCATACCTGTGAGAGGAATGCTGCCTGGTACATATTATATAGGTCTGTTACTATTTTATCTTTATTATAGAAACTCATCAAAGTATGTCCCAATATGCTTTTTAAGCACTATAAGTATAAATTATACTTCTTCTTTTCTTGAAGGGGGAACAATTGGTAGTTCTCAGGGCTTACTGCTTTCTTAGGATCACTACTCTTGTTGCTCAAGGGACTTTATGGAATGTTAGGTATAAAATCTGGATCATCAACATGCAAAACAAACACCTTAACTACTGTACTATTTGTCTCCTGCATTGTTTGAATGAATGACTCAGTTATTACCCAGAACACAGGCAGTGACTCTCTGGGACAGTAAAGTTTGCTGTGTACTTACTATGTTATGTTGTAATGTTATATCATCATATCAGCCCAGATCTTCTTGGCTTTCTGGATGGGGAATGGTGGATAACAGGTCATGATTAAAGATAGGGGATGAGGACAGAGTGCTGTGTAAATTGAGCAAAGATCTTAGCAGAGGCATTATTATAGCTAAATAGCAGAAGAAAGCCATAGCAGCTGGTTTAGGGGAGAGAGAACCTAGACTGGACAACTAGGGCTTAACTGCAAAGGTTTGAAAAACCAGGGTGAGGAAGAGCTCAGGGACTGAGAGCTGCAGAGAGGCCAGTTCAGCTTGTGAAAAACTTTCTTGGTTACTTTGATAAATTTCAACTTTATTCTTAGATCAAGGCTTGGTTAACAAAATTATTTACTTTGTGAGGCAAGATCATTTTTATTTAAACAACTTAGATATTTTATATTATAATATATTTATATGATATATACCTAGATATAGGATATATATTAATATATGTACTATATATAATATAAAATATATGTGTGAGAGAGAGAAGAGAGAGGTATTCAAGAGTGAGAACAGTTTGAAAGAACAAAAAACACCTGATAATATTGATTAGAAAAGTAACTTGAGGAAGTCACTGATGCAAATCAAAACAACAATGAGGTATCATCTCACGCCACAGAGACTGGCACACATCACAAAGAACAAGAACAATCAGTACTGGAGTAGATGTGGAGAGAAAAGAACTCTCATACACTGCTGTTGGGAATGACCTCTAGGTCAGCTTTTATGAAAAACAATATGGAGATTTTTTCCTCATAAAACTGAAAATTGAGCTCCCAAATGATCCTGCTACACCATTCCTAGGGATACGCTAGGAACACAAAAATACAATTCAAAAATACTTTTCTCACATCTATACTCATGGCAGCACAATTTACAATAGTCAGTCTCTGGAAACAACCAAGATGCTCTTCACCAGATGAATGGTTAAAGAAACTGTGGTACATATATACAATGGAATATTATGTAGCCAGGAGGAGACATGAAGTCATAAAATTTATCTATACATAAATGAACATGTAAACTATTATGCTGGGTAAAATAAGTAGAGGAAGAGAGAGACACAGAATAGTCTCACTTATATACGGGTTTTAAGAAAAATAAAAAAGATGAGGGCCAGAGATGAGGGCCAGAAGGACAAGTTCACAATATAAAGCTCACTCAAGGAGGGGTGAGTACAGTTAGAACAATAACAACTACCATGACAATGTTAATGAGTGAGAGAAGTAGAATGCCTGTCTTGAATACAGGCAGGGGGTGTAGGAGGAGGGAGATGGGGTGCATTGGTGGTGGGAATGTTGCACTGCTGAAGGGGGTATTCTTTTTGTGACTGCAACCCAAATACAGTCCTGTTTGTAATCATGATGATTAAATAAAGATATGAAAAAGAAAAAAAGTAGCTTGAGGCCCAGCCCTGTCTTCTAGCAACTGAGTTACTGCATAAATTAGGGACTCAGGAATGCCATTTTACCCTCAGGTCAAAAGGTCAGAGAAGCGCCAAGACATAGAGAAGGCTTCTAGATACCCCAGCTGGGCTCCACTCAGCTTCAGCTTTATGTGACTGACACATTATAGAAACTGAGGCACTCAAAAGTGCCATTTTGTTCTCAGAGAAGGAGGCCAAAGAAGAACATGGCTGCTATGTCTGAAGTGCATTTCTTCACCTCTTAATACTTCACAGTAAGCATACAAAGACATCCTAATCTAGTCACCCTACATTACAACTCCACACAAGAAACACCTCCAGACCACAATAGTGGTCTCCTCTCTTTGTCTCTGAGAATTATTGCAAAAATAATATTTTATTTTTCTTAAAGCCCATAGATGAGTGAGTCTATTCTATGTCTATCTCTCTTCCTCTGACTCATTTCACTCAGCATAATAGATTCCATGTACATCCATGTATAGGAAAATTTCATGACTTCATCTCTCCTGACAGCTGCATAATATTCCACTGTGTATATGTACCACAGTTTCTTTAGCCATTCATCTGTTGAAGGGCATGTTGGTTTTTTTCAGTGTCTGGCTATTGTAAATAGCATGGCAATTAATATAGGTATGGGGAAGGGATTTTTGTATTGTATTCTTGTGTTCCTAGGGTATATCCCTAGGAGTGGTATAGTTGGGTCATATGGGAGCTCAATTTCCAGGTTTTGGAGGTATCTCCATATCGTTTTCCATAAAGGTTGGGTCTAGACGGCATTTCCACCAGCAGTGAATAAGAGTTCCTTTCTCTCCACATCCCTGCCAGCACTGTTTGTTCTCGTTCTTTGTAATGTGTGTCGTTATGTCAGAATTAATCTTGTAAGGGCATTAAGCTGAAATTATAGTTAAATCTTCAGGTCAGGGTATATCAAGCCCACAGATTCCTGAAATGGCAAGTTTAATCTCTTAAGATGTGGAGTTCTGTTGGACTGGGCTGAGAAGCTGAACTTTGATGAAAAGGTTTTCTGATTTTAAGGGGCCAGAGTTATTTCTTGATCCACATTTTCAAGGAAGGTTGATTAAATCTTGGTCTTGAGGGAATGGGTCTTTGAGATGGTATAAAAACAGGTTGTTTCCTGAAAAGTTTCGTAAATGTTCCATTTTTCTACATTGAAAGCATCTGGCCTGCACTAGAGAAATTTGTTTTGGGACCCTCACCCTGTTGCCAGGGAGATAATAAGGAGCCGAAAGACAGTATCTCATCCAATGAAATCCCCTGCCACACCTCAGGCAAGTTCCAGGTGATGAATCCTATTCTACTCAGTATTCATTCTCCACCCAGGCCTCCACCCTGGTTCTTACTAATAAAATACCTGGGTCTCAGGAAGGCATCATTCTCCTCTAAGTCTGGTCTTCCTTCACTAAGCTACCTTCCTTCTTAGAAGTGGAAGGCTTTGTGTTGAAATTCCTGACTTACATGTTGGAATTCTTGAACTGGTTTTTACCCCCCTTTCACTCTGTTTTATTTCCTACATCAGCATTTGCTTCCAGACTCTCCAAGTCCTGCTTTTGGAGCCTGAGGCTTCCTTCTCAGATAGCACCTGAAGCAGTGATGACTGGTGCGATGTTAATTCCATGGTTTCTTAAGTGGATTTTACAGGCCTGGGTTTTAAGCTTGCCTCTACTTGGTTCAAAGTTGTGACAATGGCTTGGTTTTTGGTTAAAGGACTCTGGATCTTTTTCACACAAATTGGTACCTTCTTTCTTACAACTGTCAAGATAAAACATACTGATGTAATTTTCGCATTGGTGTCTCTGATAGTGGTTTTCCTTGTTATTTTAGTTCATATGCATCATGAGATGAAAAAAATGCGGGCTGAATACTCTAATTTCACACTCCAAGTTTCTGAAGCGCTTTCTAATGTTTCTAAAAGGCCTGTAAAGCCCAAAACTAGAAAGGCAAATCTGAGGATCACAGGTGGTCAAGCCAAAAGCCCTGAGGTCGTTATTCCTCCCCCTCATACTAATGATATCCAAAAGAGCCTCTGAAAAAAATTCAGAAGTCTCAAACTCACGGCCCACGAGCCAGCCCTCCCTACAACGTTTTGTGACTCTGCCCTAGAGGAATCTTTTCTGTTTTGTTTTGTTTTGTTTTAGCTGTTTGGGTCACACATACACACCCCAATGTTCAAGGCTTAAACTGACTTTACACTCAAGGATCACCCTGACTTTGCCTCCTGCGGCCCCCAGGTAAATTGAGTTTGAGGCCCCTGTGGTCACCTGATGATATTGGCTTGCAAAGAGAATCAAATTCCAAAATGGCCCAATCAGAAGCTGAATCAGAAGGCAGACCTGTAAGAGTCTCACCTAATCCTTCCACAATAGCTATTTTGAGTGTGTGGAATAGACTCACTTTCCCTACAATGGCTACTTATTAGGGAGATTTGTATTAATACAGAATCAGAAATAAATCTATGTTACCCATAATGTTTCTGCTAAGATATCAAAAAATCTCTCACCAGGTCAGACTGCTATCTTGGAAAATTGCAATTTGTTTCTTTTCCTTTCCTGGCAGTTTGATTTGTGACAATTTCATTATATTGTAGCTTAGAATATATATTAATTTTGTAAACTTGATACACAATTCTCTTCCTGAATTTGGAAAGTTATTGACTATCATTTCTTTATCAAGGTAAAATTATATTAAATTAAAGATTAAACTTTCTTATTTTAAAATTTTTGTGCCACACTCAGTGATATGCATGGATCACTGCTGGTGGGCTCTGGAGACCATAGATGGTGCTGGGAATCCATCACCATCTTTATGCAAGGCTTACCAAGCTATACTGTCTCCAGTTCCCTATTAATTTTATAAAAGATAAAAGTTCCTTTAACTTTAACAAGAAATACTTTGGGATTTTGAAAAATGCGAACTCTCTACCCTATAAAATTCTATTTACTCGAGTAATGTATAAAAATGTGGTTATTTACATTTTTACATAATTTCCCTAAAGATTCTTTTAATAGATATTCTGAGGATTAAAGTGAAAGAAACAGCTGAATAAGGACTTTGAGACTCAGAATCTACTTGTGGAAGGTTCTAGATGAGAATATATCACTCCATCGTCTATTTCTCCACTAATGGAGGCACATGGGCTCTCTTATTTTACTGGGTTTTATAGATAATTCTCCAATACATGTCTATTGTTTGACAACATGGGTGGCCCTTGAGGGTTTTATGATTTGAAATCAGAGGAAGACAAATGTTAAATTACTTCACTCATTTATTGACGAAGAAACCAAGCAAATTAATAAGTAACATGAAACAAACTCAAAAATAGATGCTAGGCAGAGTGTAGCAGGGGCTGGGGTAGGAAACAGGTAAAAGAGTCAGCTGTATGCTGGTACATGGAAATCTGGCTTCAGTGATTGGTATGGTACTCACATATATCCAACCAAATCCTTATCTGGAACTAATAAAAGTTGTGCTCCAATATAATTCAGAACAAACATCTTACTTAAAGTTAGGAGATTATTAGTGGCACTAAAAACGACAGCTCTTACTCAACTACCATTTTGTGATACTTAATTTTTCAAAAATTCCAGTGCATATGAATGTCTTTTTATGCTAGATAGATTTTCACATATTTAATTATGCTTCCCTATTACTGGCGTTTATGAGGAGGAAAATGAATTTAAAACTTTCTTTCTGGTAATAGTAAGTGACAGATTATTTTAGTGTTAATTAAAAATCAGCTGTAGGGCTCCAGGAATCAAACTTCCTCTGGGACATTCTTAATACTGCTCTGACAACAACATGCTCCAGTTTTCACATGACATCATGGCAATGAGGAAATGGCAACAACTTGATCTAAGAGCAGGTTGTTTTATCTCATCACCTAATGATAAGATGAAATCAGAAGACATGTTATTCTTTTATCTGTGCAAAAACCAGATCGCTGACTACAGAAGACTGACTGTGACAAACATGACTGGGCAAAACTTATCATGGGACCAATAAGAAAGACCCTAGCCTAGGCTTTGGCCTATGATCTGTACAACAACCAAGATCTCTAATTCCAGAGATCTGACTGAGCAACTGCAACTGAGCAGAACTTCTGGAAACTTGATGAAAATCTCTATCCTAGGATTCATCTTGCAAACACCAAGACCACCAATTATAGAAGACTGATTAAAACAACAGTGTTGGAACAGAACTTCTAGAACTGTAAAGAAGGACTCTATCCTAGGCTCCATCCAATGTCCTGTGCAAATACCAGTATCTCTAGTTACAAAGGCCTGATTTTATCATCCACGACTGAACAGAAAGTTTACAGACACCACAAAAAGACCTAGGGGTGATTAAAAGAGCATGTACAGAGCCTGTAGTTATTCCCATAACAGCATGCTTCAAGAGAGGTGAAACCCATATATCTTAGGCCAAGGGACTTCCCTTTCTAATCTCCCCAATATTTACTGTGCCTATGCAAAAGAGGGGGGAAGGAAGCAAAATTTTTCTTTTTTTTTTTTAATTTGGGCTTGTGATTATTGCTTGGTTGTTGTCTGTATTGCGGCAGTGCTTTTCTTTTCTTTTCTTTTCTTTTTGTCATTGTAGTTTTGGTTTTGGTTTTCTGTTTCCTTGTTTGTTCTTTATTTTCTTTTTTCTTAATATTTTTGTCTTTTTGTGATGTTTTTCTTCCTTTTCCCCTTTCTTCTCTTAAGTTGATAGTTATAACCCTCTAGATCAGGGGTCTCAAACTCAATTTACCTGGGGGCCACAGGACGCAAAGCCGGGGTGATCTTTGAGTGCAAAGTCAGTAGTAGGCCTTGAACATTGGGGGGTGTGATCCAAACAACTGAAACAAAACAAAACAAAAAAAGATTCCTCTAGGGCAGGGCCACAAAATGTTGTACAGAGGGCCTCAAATGGCCCGCGGGCTGCGAGTTTGAGACCCCTGCTCTAGATGGACCCCTCCTGGATTTGTTTGTTTGTTTTGTTTTTTCTTTTGTTTTTTCTTTGCCTTCAAACAGAACCACATAACGTGAATCATCTGTTATGCCTCATAACCTGGGGGGGGGGAAATGGATGGTACCAAGACCAAACAGTTGTATGAACATTGAGTAGAAATTTAAAAATTGATCAGTCTTAAACACCAAATCCAAAACCAACAACAAAATTGATACCCATTATACAAGCTAGACACAGAGGGGACCACTTATACTAGCAGCCTGGGGGCAAAATAGGGGGATATGGGATGCATACTGGGAACAGGGTTAGAGGGAGGACAACACTGGTGGTGAGAATGCCCTGTGTTCAATGCCCCTATGTACCTAAAATATTACTGTGAAAGATTTGTAATTCACTTTGGTCACAAAAAATTATTAATAAAAATCAGCTGTAGGAATAATTAATATAATAAAAATCATTATTTATTAGTTCTAAAATAGAAACATATAGAAGTGGTTCTGTCTCATAGCTTTGCTCTAAGAGACTGGAGTAAGTCAATACTTTGCACATTAGGAGTCTAACACCTCAGAAACCCTAATAGGTAAAACTCACCCCCAAGTGGAGTGTGTGCTCAAGTTTGGCACCATGCCATTCTACTCTTCTCTGTGAGTATTCCAGAACCAATAGATGCTGGTAAAACTCTGCACCCTCCACAGTGTACCTGTGATTTTAAATTTGACTTCTGGTTTGGTCTCCCACTTTGAAATAGGAAGTTTCTGAGGTATCATGTTCTCTGATGAGACTCAGCATAAACATTGAAAAGCGTTTTAGTGAAATTTTGTAAGTCACAAATCACTTGGACGCTGTGGAGCTCTGGACACTGTTGGTAAGTCAAATCTGGAAACCATGGTGCCCACCTTTCTGCAACCTTTCTGTACCCAGGGATCTTTGTAGCTCAGTGACTACAGTCTGAGGCTATGGTCTGGCCACAGCCATATGACTTTCAACACTACAGGAGTGATTCCCAGCACCTTAGCAAGGATAACTCTTAAGTACACAGCAGCTACATGAGTGAGCTCCAATGAGACAGAGGAAGAGGAAATCAGGAAACAGTGTGCAATCATTCCAGCTACCTCTATAGGCAGAACCAGGACACTGCACTTTTTCTTCTTCCCCCCTGAAACATGGGATCTCCTCTTGAATATCAAATATGTTTTAAATCTCTATTCCCTTATTGATTTTTGCTTGGGGGCCACATTGGGATGTATAGGATATTTTCCTGGCTCTGCACTTAGGATCGATCCTGGTGGGACTTAGGGGATCCTATGAGATGCTCAAAATAGAATTCGTGTGAGTTGTGTGTAAAACAAGTGCCTCAACCACTCACCGTACTAAACTTCTGCTGACTCTACTCACCTTATTATTATTATTACTTTAAAAAATAATTCACCATGAGATACAGAGCTAAGAATTAAAAAGTTTCTGATAGCTGAATTTCAGTATTACAGTGTTCCAACACTCATTCCTTCACCAGGATAAATTTATTGCCACCAATTTCCCCAGTTACTCTTTTTTTGTCCCACCCCTACTTCAACCTACCCCAGAATGCCCTGTGGTAGATACCTTTCTTTCTCTGTCTCTATTTTCTTTTAGGCAAAAGGAAAATTTTTATTCTCCTACTATGGGTTTTTAATACCCCACAGATGAATGTGATCATTCTATATCTGCTCCTCTCTCTCTGACTCATTTTGCTCAGCATGATACTCTCCATATACATCCATGTTTAAAAAATTGTATGTCTTCACCCTTCCCAACACTCCATTGTGTAGATATACACAGTTTCTTTATTCACTCATCAGATCTTAGTCACTTGTGTTGTTTTCAGATTCTGGCTATTGTGAATAGTGCTGAAGTGAACATGGGAGTGCAGATGCCCTTTCTTCATTATATTTTAGGCCCCTAGTGTATATTCCCAGGAAAAGTATTGGAGAGATATTGCTAGGTCAAATGGAAGCTCAATTTATGTTTATTTATTTAAATAAAAAGCCATATTGTTTTCTAAAAAGGCTAGACCAGTCAACATTTCCATCAATAGTGAATGAGAGTCCTTTTCTCTTGGTATCCATACCAGCATTGGTTGTTCTTGTTCTTTTTATTTTGTTTTTGTTTTGGATTTTTGGGCCCACATTCAGTGACGCTCAGGGGTTACTCCTGGCAATGTGATCAGAAATTGCTCCTTGCTTGGGGATCATATGGGATGCTGGGGGATCAAAAAGCAGTCTGTCCTAGGCTAGCACTGACAAGGCAGACACCTTACTGCTTCACGCCACTACTATGGCCCCAGTTCTTATTCTTTGTGATATTTTACAGTCTCTACAGTATGACAGTCTCATTGATGTTTTGATTTACATCTCCCTGATGATTAATGATGTGGAGCAGTTTTTCATGTGTCTTTTGGCCATTTTTATTTATTTCTTCTTTGAGGAAGTTTCTGCTTAGCTTTTTCCCCCAGTTTTTGATGGGCTTGGGTACTTTTTTTTCTTGTGAAGCTCCCTACCAGTGCCTTGTATATCTTAGCTATTAATCCCTAATCAGATGAGTATTAGTTGAATAGCTTATCCTATTTCATGAGTGGTCTTGGATCCTGGTCATTGTTTCCTTTGAACACCAAAATTTATTATTTTGTTTGTTTGTTTTTTGGGGCCAACCCCGGTGACACTCCAGGGTTACTTCTGTCTATGGGCTCAGAAATTGATCCTAGCTCAGGAAAACATATGGGTGCTGGGGATCAAAGCAAGGTCTGTCCTGGATCAGCTGTGTGCAAGGCAAACACCCTACTGCTGCACTATCGCTCCGACCCCAACCAAAATTCATTCTTTTGTTTTTTATTTTTATTGTGGTCAAGTGAATTAAAAATCTTTCACAGTAATATTTAAGGCACATAGTGACATTACCATCATTGTTATTCTCCCTTCACCCCTGTTACCAGCATGCACCCTATATCTCTTTCCTTTACCCCCCCATAATGCTAGTGTAACTGGTCCCCACTTGTACAGCTTGTTGTAGATTGGGTATTGATTCTGTTGTTGTTGACTTTGGGTTTGGTGTTCAAGTCTGATCATTTTTTATTTCCACTAAATATTCATAGGACTGTCTGGTCCTGGTGCCATTCATCTTTTCCTCCTTAAATTATTAGGCTGAACAAGATGATTCCAGTAATGTAGTTCTGTTGGAGGTATAAGAAAAGATAAAGGAAAAGAAAAAAAAAAAGAGTTTTCTGCCAGCATGGGGTTTGGCAGACCTCCGCCAGGCCAAAGGCTTTTTTAACCAGGCCTAGCAAGAGTGCGGGACTTGGTCACCCCAGAACCCTGCTACCTCTGTCCTCCAGAACTCCAGGGCTTCCTGTGGGCCACATGCCTGGGCAAGCCAGAAAGGTGGGTCCCTTGGAGGAGCTTAAAGATTACCCTAGGCTGTCCCCATTTCCCACCTGGCTCCAGAGGGAGGGTTTGGGTAGGGGCTTTGAACTTCCAGCCTTCCAGCTCTTGAAGGATCTTTTCCCTTCCTGGGAGCTGGGAGTTTCTGCCAGCATGGGGAATGGCAGCAGAAGAGGTTCTGGCTTCAGGAAGTCCCAGGCAAGTTTCCTTACTAAACCTCTCCATTGTGAAACCTCATAGAGGCAGAACATATAGACAAATATTTGGATATCATTGAGTTTAATCTGTTTGTCATATTCAGAACGCCACCCAGAAGCTTATTTTATTTCTTTATTCCCTCACTCCCACCTACTATTACCCCACATTTAACCATTTTCTGTACTAATGATTTTTGTTTTGGCCAAGGTGGATTGCAAATCTTTCACAGTAATGTTTTGGGGGGAGTCTGAAGCTTCAGCAGGCAACACAGGGACGACATGGCTCCATGTAGTAGGCTTTTGACCAAGCTTAGGGGAAGATGCAGCCTCGGCTTCCACCCACAGCCTTCTCTCTCCTTCCTACTTGTCCCCAGGATTAACACTGGCTGCCTGCTCAGGGTTCCAGCAAGTGGGTTCTGGTGAGGAACAGTTTAAAGTAGACTCCTGGCTTCCTCGTTCCTGCAGGGAGCGGGGAGGGAACTGGTGAACTTCCTGCTTTCAGCAATTAGGAAGCAAACGCCTCTTGGAGAGTCAGAAGCTTCAGCAGGCAACACAGGGATGATATGGCTCCATGTGGTAGGCTTTTTGGCCAAGCTAAGGTGAAGATGAAGCCTTGGCTGCCCCCCACAGCCTACTCTCTCTCCTGGTCCCAAGGGTTACCCCTGGCCACCTGCTCAGGGTCCCAGCAAGTGGGTTCCAGTGAGGAGCAGTTTAAAGGAGACCCCTGGCTTCCCCGTTCCTGCAGGGGGCGGGGAGGGGATTGGTGAACTTCCAGCTTCCAGCAGTTAGGAAGCAAACACGTCTCGGGGAGTCAGAAGCTTCAGCAGACAACACAGGGATAACATGGCTCTATGTGCTCTACACTTTGCAAAATCATAGACCAAAGTGGTGTCTCAGAAACAACATCCTTCCTCTTGACTATTTCTAAAACATGAAAAGGACATGTGTATCTTCTTTGTATATCTCAGATGTATTCCTTTAACATCTATTACTCTTTTTGAATATCTTTACACAGTGACAATTTTGTCCACTGGTTTTGTTATTTGATTGTTTGTTTGCTTTTCCCCCTGAGTTCTGTTTTATAAGCAATACTGTTAGAAGAGTATCTCTGTATAGAATGTATGTTTGAACCAAGTTATGGGGAATGTTGGGCTTTATTCGTCAGTCCCCGGATGCACCAACAATACCTTGTGGCATTGTTTCTAAACGCATAAGCACATTAAAATGGGAAAAATAATACATATGCAAACAAGTTCTTATCTAATAAATATGGGAATACAAATTTGGTAATGCAGTTAGGCCTTATAACCATAACATTGGCATAATGATTTGGCTTAGGCCTCAGAAGAATGGACATCGACCATACACACCTGAACAATGGTTACCATCTATGGAAACAACCACAATTGTCTATAACATTACCAGGATCCAAACCTCTACCAGGGAAGACCTACCACTGCTCTGGCATTGACTTACTCCAAAGAGTGCTCTCAACAGCCAGACGACTCAGCAACAAGCTGCTTTCAGGGCAGATCGCTCCGCATCTAATGGTGTGCTGAAACTAGGGGATGCTCCACATCAGCCTGACTTCGATGAAAGAAATGCATAGAATCCAGAATCTTTAAATATAGAAACCTGATACCAACAACAGCTAAAGTGTGAAAAAGTTTCAGGAAACGGAATGACTCAGGTTGGACAGCCTGGTATGCCTGGAGCCCAGAGTCAGTCTTATGCCAATAAACCTTGGGGGTAAGGCCTTCTTGTAATCAGGCCAAGAATTTTTTTTCCATTTTCCCCATATTTTTCTGGGCCTATGCAAACAATGGCGATTGCCACTGTCACACCTATTTTTTTACTATTTTTTACTATTTTACTATTTTTCTTTAACACTTATTTTAAGAAAAATAAACAATTTACTGAAATTAAAAACAAATAACTGTAGTAGAATGCCTGTCTCGAATACAGGCAGGGGATGGGAGGGAGGCATTGGGAAGGGGGAATGTTACACTGGTGAAGGGAGATGTTCTGTTTGTGACTGTAACCCAACTATAATCATGTTACTTAAATAAAAAATATATTTATAAAAAAAGAAAAAGAAAAAAAACTAGGAGGAGTCCGTCTAGGTGTTATAAATATCCATTTAGAAGAAGAAAAGGAAAAAAGAAGAAAAAGGTAACAAAACAAAAACAACCAACAAGGCAGTAACAAACAAAAGTACAAAGAAACAAAAAATAAACAAAAACCCAAAACCAGCAGCTACAAAAAAATAAACAAAAATCCCAAAAAACAAAAACACAACAAACAAAAGTCAAAAAAACCCCAACCAGAAACTACTTAAAAAAGGTTTGTGTGCCTTTTTCTTTCTTTCTTTCTTTCTTTCTTTCTTTCTTTCTTTCTTTCTTTCTTTCTTTCTTTCTTTCTTTCTTTCTTTCTTTCTTTCTTTCTTTCTTTCTTTCTTTCTTTCTTTCTTTCTTTCTTTCTTTCTTTCTTTTTTTTTTTGTTGTTGTTTGCAAAGGAACAGTAAATATTGGGGACATATCCTAGGCTTTGTCCTAGGATCTGAGCAAAAACCAAGACCACTAATTGTAGAAGACTGATTACAACAACAGTGATGGAACAGAACTTATAGAACTGTAAAGAAAAACTCTCTCCTAGCCTTCATCCTATGACCTATGCAAATAACAAGATCTCTAGCTAGAGAGGCATAATGTTATCATCTACAACTGAGCGAAAAGTTTCCTGGCCCAATATAAAGACCTTGGGGTGGAGCTGGAGAGAGAGCATGGAGGATTTGCCTTTCATGCAGAAGGATGGTGGTTTGAATCCCGGCATCCCAATATGGTCCCCTGTGCCTACCAGGGGCGATTTCTGAGCATAGAGCCAGGAGTAATCCCTAAGTGCTGCCAGGTGTGACCCAAAAACCTAAAAAAAGACCTTGGGGTATAAAAATAAGTGTGTATGGATCCTGTAGTTGTTCCCATGGCGTATGCTTCAAGGGAGGAGAAACCCTGTATCTCTTAGGCCAAGGAAATTCTCGTTCTAATTTCCCCAATACTTAACTGTGCCTTTGCAAAATTCATTATTAAATTACTCTCATTTAGTTTTCAGATCCTTAAGAACTATAAAAAGTTCACAAAGTGTGGTAAACTTTTTTGTGTGTGTGGTTTTTGGGTCACACCCAGCAGTGCTCAGGAGTTTTTCCTGGCTCCGTGCTCAGAAATTGCTCCTGGCATGCACGGGGGACCATATGGGATGCCGGGATTCTAACTGATGACCTTCTGCATGAAGCCTTACCTCCATGCTAGCTCTCCGACCCCAAGTGTGGTAAACTTTTCAGCTATCAAATCTTAGGAGAGTTGAATCTATAACTCATTTTTCTTTTTTTATTTAAAATTCATTAGAATTTTTCAAATGTTTACCACTTATATTTTGATATTCTTATTAAATTTGATAAATGAGTAGTGAGAGATTATAAAAGTATCAAAAAAAAACCACCCCCACTGCACAGTTTTATCTTATTGCCTACATTAGCCCTAGGCACAAATTATTAGTAATGAAAATCACAAAAAAGTTTATTATTTCTCAAAAGTGATGCAAATCAAAGTCTTGCATTATTGCAGGTAAACTGCAAAGCCTCCACAAGGATCCAGATATAATATCACACAACCGACCTTTGCTTTCCTTGCCCTCAATTCCAGACAAGCCCACACTGGACTTAAATATCTTCAATACCTTTTAACTCATTTCTTTTGAAGCAATATGTTCTATCTGTATCGAGTAATAAATCACCACTGATCCCAAACCAACTGTTAAGTCCAGGAGAATGATGCGCCATTCAAAGACACCAAGACCACAGTCTCATGCAATAGCAGGGGGTTTATTTTCTTACAAGCATGCAGGGGCTGCGCTAGAATCCAGCATTAGCCAGAAACTGCCAGCCTTGAGCCATGAGCTTACAAGCTGTATATAGTATTTCAAACAATAGAAAGGTACAGTAGATTGATTTGCTTTAGGAAGTACATGACATCTGGCATTTGCTCAATCACATTTTTGCAAGGTTCAGGTGCAAGCTTACAGGGTTAACACGACCAGGTTAGAACCATGTCAGAACAGAAAGAGTTGAACTGTAACTAGGTCTACAAGTTCCCACAATTGTGAAGGGGGGTAAGTTATCAGGGCAGTCAGCAAACTCAGGGGAAACTTTTCCTTTACATTCCCCCCTTTTCTTTTGTTTGATCTCTAATCCTAGAGATCTTGGGCTATTTGATTAAGTGCCTCATATTGCTGCCTAATAATTATTAATTTTACTGCTTCCACTTGTTGAATGAAAGCAACTAAACGATTAATGATGCAAGGTTCAATAGTCAGTAATAGCAGCAGGAGCACAAGCGGGCCTGTAATGGCAAATATTAGAGTTGTTAGCCAGGGGGACTGCTTGAACTAGGACTGAAACCAATTGTCTTGAACCCGGGATTTTTGTTCCCTTTTGTCTAGCCTTTCTTTAATTCTCTCCATAAATGCCTGTACGACCCCAGTGTCTTTGAGGGCCACGCATAGCCCACTTTCCTGTTTAAAGAGGAAATTTAACCCCCTTTTATTCTGGAGCACAACTTCTGACAGGGAAGTTAGCGAGTCTTTGAGAGCTTGAACTAAGGTTTATTTCTCTTAGGTCTTGCCTGACGGCTGTTTCAAGCTTACTGATTTGATCGGCCCCCCTTAAGAGCACAGTTGTTCCTGTTTTAATTTTAGCAGCTAACCCCATTCCTAGGATGACTGCCAGGGTGAGGGAAACCAGTTCTCGAGGATAGAGCAGCTACTAAACCTTGCCTTAAAGGAATTAGAATTATAATATAGCACTCTGGGCAGCTTTTGAATTAGCACACAATTTCTTTTTATGCCCCCTTCCCCAGCTGCTCTTCAAAAAGTGTGATTCACTACTAATCTGGTTATCACAATCCAGTCCCAACTGGAAGGGAGCTTCCAGTATGCCTGACCGGTGGTTTTACAGTCCCATGCTGTCATCTGGTACAGTAGGTGATCTTCATTTTGCCTCGGTCCAGGAAGTTGAGTCAGATGGATATGCAGGGGGGGGTCCTTTGAGGTCTCAGATAGTCCGTCCAGGCCACTGACCACCCGGGCTGTGGGCTTCTGAGAAGTATCTGAAAAAGACTTATGAAGAGGTTCTCGGGGGGGTTTCTTACTTGTTCTGTATCTAAGAGAACTGTCTCTTACACCTGGCGTGTAACAATTAATGATAACACAAGTTAAACAACAGAAATCAAAGCATCATAGCATTATTAACAAACAGCTCTGAATTATTTTTAGTTAGACTAATGTTTGCATTTATAATTTATGATCTGTTCCTGTACAATTAATGAGAATGCTTTTACACATAGGTTACTTTACTTTATTTTATTTATTTTTTTTTTCAATTTTTGGGCCACACCCGGCGGTGCTCAGGGGTTACTCCTGGCTGTCTGCTCAGAAATAGCTCCTGGCAGGCACGGGGGACCATATGGGACACCGGGATTCGAACCAACCACCTTTGGTCCTGGATCGGCTGCTTGCAAGGCAAACGCCGCTGTGCTATCTCTCCGGGCTTGGGTTACTTTACTTTAATTATAAAAATTATTTTTCTCTCCACCTCTACCCTGCACCTTACCAGATATTTGAAAAAATTTTGGCTCCTTCCTTTGCATAAACACAATATTACTGGAGAAATCTCCATTTGGGGCACTCCCAATACTCACAGAGAATTTTTGAGGATAGGGTGGGAACACAGCAGGTTTGTCACGTCACAATTACTTAGGCTAGGCTGATGTAAGAACGAGTTGGTTCGAGGATGGCTGTTGTCTTCTCACCCACTGCAGGATTTTCCTAGAGGTAGCCTGTTCCACTCCTCTTCAGGCTTGGAAGAGACTCTGACCTCAAGTTCTTTTTTCTTGAGACTGAGGGTGGAAGGTGAGAGTGGCCGTGGCCAGTTAGTGCAGTTAGTCCAGAAACTCCTAGGAAATTTCCCATTTCCTTTTTCAGGCCATTCATCTTGATGTCTTCCTGGTTTTGTTAGCCAGATGCCTAAAGGTGCCTGCTCGTCACACCACCTCAAGCCTGATTATTTTCCCAAAAGAGGGCTTTGGGGTCCCCTTACTAAGATTCCCTGTTTGCACGGGGATTACTCCTCATGCAGAGAGGAAATTTACCTGTTTGTATTTTATGCAAAGCAAACTGATGCCATGACATAAAAACGATATTAAAAGGTGCTAGGAAGAGAGAAAAAGCTAAACCTGATTATTGTTTGGAGGCTTTTACAATAAGATTTTTCATATTATTATTAATTCTTTAAACCATGACTATATTCACAAAGTTCCTTGTGATACACTTATTAATATTTTTGGCAGCAAATAAATTTACATACAGAGAGTAGAAGTTTGCTTATTCTTTTGGGCTCAGCTTAAAGCAGAAAACATATTAGACACCAGCAATTTACATTTTACAAAATTTTCTGGCAGACTTTAGACTTTTAAAAAATTTTACAATTAACAATCACTATTTTTTAAACCTTTAAACTGAACCTCAATATTTTAACTTCTTGATTATTTTCTTTTAAAACCTTTATATATTTTTAGGTGTTTATAATACTTCATTATTATTCCATTTTTACCCAACAACATATGAACACTATAACATGGTTTAAAACATTTGAACTTTTTTTACACGAAATACTGGCTAATTTCTGAGTTAGAGGCATTTTAATAATAATAATAATAATAATAATAATAATCCGACTTAATCTGATAGTTTTTTCTTGGTACACCTCCTTAGTTCCTTTTACACATTCTTAAATTTTTCCTTTCTAAATTCACTCTACAAATTTCCTTCAGTTTTACCAACTGGCTAGTCTTTTTCAGAGTTTTTTTTTTTCAGTATTAAATTTATATCTTTTTATTTTGCATAACCACATATTTTCCTACATAAATAATATTTGATAAGACTTTTAATTAAAATATTAAACAAACTTTTAAAAGCTATGCTTTCATGTGTATTTCATGTTAAAATTCCTATATGCCAGATTTGACAAAATTTTTAGACCAAAGCAAAACATAAATTTTCTTAAAAGTATTTTAAATTTACAATCTAGAGAAGTTATAGTTTTTAAAGTTTGATCCTTCCACTTAATTTTCTGAACAACTTAGTACATTATTCAAAATGGTTCTTTTTTTTTCAAACATAACATTTTACAGTTTCTAAAAATTTATTTTACAATTTTTTACTGCTCTATAACTTATCATAGGTCCAAATGAATTTACTACAAATTTACCCTGTTTATTGATGAAAATGCCAAATTTATGACAGTGTTCAGAACATATTATATCTTAAATTCCAGTTACCAAGTTACTTAAGCTTTACAAGATGCAACTTCAGCAGGTATTGTAACCATTCAAGCACTACAGTATAACTTAAGTTATAAAAACTTTAGAGATATTAAATATGAATAATTTTACTTCAATTTTAAAAGGTCTGCACTTTATACAAATACCTAAAACTTTTATTTCTTTTATTTTTCCCAATTAGAAAACAAATTGCTAGAATTACTTTTATCTGACAGGACCAAGTTTTCTTTGTTACACTTAGTAAAGACAATCTAGGCATTTTTACATTAAGACCTTAAAACCACATTAAATTTTATATTGTTATCTAGATTTAGTTATTTCAACAATATTTAAGCGTTCACAAGATTAACAATATTATCAAAATGTTAACCACAACATTTTTACACAGTTTTGGCCTCTTAAAATTAATATTATTTTTAACAGAAATAGAAATATAAAAATTTGTATTATTTCCACATTACAATGCTGTTGGAACCTGTTTCTGAACTGATTGATAATTTCTTAGAGTGGGTGAAATTCCTTATGGCAGGTGGCATTTTCCAGTCTGTATTAGAACTCAGTTTCATCAGAAAAGTTAATTACAATAATTTGCAACATTTCCCACCAAACTATTTATTCTAAGAAACCTTTAAGTCAGAGGAATTTTTCAAAGAGATTTTAAAGACCCAATTTTTTTTTTCTTCTGGACTCCCAGCCACTCCCAATTTCTTTTTCGATATGTAAACCGGGGGGGGGGGGAGAGTTGGGTAAGTTTTCCTTTCTTGGATAAGCTCCAGTAAATAATTTTTTTAACTGACTAATTTCTTAGCTTCCCAGCCAGAAGCAACAAGACGGCAGCTCTCAAGATTTTTCTGATTTTTACCTTTTTGGCTGAGGTGTTTAGTCACAAAGTCCAGCCCCTCAGGACAAATTTAAGTCCTGCTGGCCAGCAAAGAGGCAGAGTTTGCGACCACCACCTTGCCCTGTCCCTAACAGAGCCTGCCTTGAAATACAAAAACACAACGAAACAGAAAATAACAAGGAAGTATAGAAATTGCCACTTAACACCAATTTTTGCACCTCTGGGAAGTCGCCAGCAAGAGACCTTGGACTGAGCAGTTTGAGCCTGCTCCGTGGTTGACTGAGAAAAGGCAATAGATAATAACAATCAAGAAATCAATTATCACACAGATTCCCCACACATTCTGCCAAGCACTTCACCACTCACACTGACCGGTCTTCACTCTCACTTTAAAATTTACAAATTTCTTTTGCTCTCTGGGCCATGCCCAATGAACTTCACACCTCTCCAGGACTGGGAGGGATTTTTATCTTCCAGTTTTGAAGAGAGAGATAGGAGAAAATGAACCAGAGAAGTGGAAAGCCAAAAAATAAAACCAAAACTAAAAATTAGATCAAAATGAAATCAAACCAACCTGAAGGATCTGCGAAGGGCTCACGCCCACTTTGGAAAGCCCGGCCGGGACTTGCACTGATCCTTGGAGCTCCGTGGAGTCTCCTACGTTTGGAGCCAAGATTTCTGTTCCCTGCTGAGGAGGCCTCGCCCGACCTCCTCCCTGATGAGAAGGGCCCCTCTGGCCACTTCTCCCTAGGGCTCCTTAATAAAACAAGTCACACAAGACAAGGAGAAACAACTCACACAAAACAGTAGACAGACAACAGAATCTGACCTAGGTCCCGATACTTGGGCAGTTTACCAATGTATACCCCACTAAGGGTCATACATACAGAAGGGCTCCCGAGCGTCCTCGGGATCCCCAAACCTCACTGAGGCGTCCCTCAGATCTGTGACCTGCGGCCCTCTAGACACGTCTGTCAGCCGCCACCGAGAACCCTCACGGGCTCCTACGGCAGTCACACTGCCCAAACCAAGTGCACATTTTACCTCTTAGGCGCCGGTGTTCTCAAAACCCCGAGGTGAAGCGTTGATGTCCCTGAACAGGCGTGAATATCTCGCTGGGGGCCTCCAATGTTAAGTCCAGGAGAATGATGCGCCATTCAAAGACACCAAGACCACAGTCTCATGCAATAGCAGGGGGTTTATTTTCTTACAAGCATGCAGGGGCTGCGCTAGAATCCAGCATTAGCCAGAAACTGCCAGCCTTGAGCCATGAGCTTACAAGCTGTATATAGTATTTCAAACAATAGAAAGGTACAGTAGATTGATTTGCTTTAGGAAGTACATGACATCTGGCATTTGCTCAATCACATTTTTGCAAGGTTCAGGTGCAAGCTTACAGGGTTAACATGACCAGGTTAGAACCATGTCAGAACAAAAAGAAAGTTGAACTGTAACTAGGTCTACAAGTTCCCACAATTGTGAAGGGGGGTAAGTTATCAGGGCAGTCAGCAAACTCAGGGGAAACTTTTCCTTTACACAACCTTTCTGTATCTTCCAATATTGATCTCTCTTTTCACTCAACCTATTTCCTGCCTTTCTACATGAAAATCCTTTTCTAGAAGATTGCACACTGCAACTTCACAAATTCTCTTTACGAGAGAACATTAGCAGTTCTTTCAACTGTTTTTACTTGTTAATGTTTTCCACATCATAAATGTTCTTTACATTGGACTAAAACAACTAAAAAGAGAAGCTCAGATAATGGTTAAACATTGTTGGGTGAATGAATGAAGAAATGGTGCTTACTGCTGAAGAAAAAAGGAAAACAAAGTTATGCACAAAATTTGGTTTCTAGAATACATTATAGGTTTCAGACAAAACCATTGTTACTCTCTGTTTTGTACTTGGTATCGGGATGAATATAAGGGAAGTGATGGAGAAATATTTATCTTACTTAACTGTATGCCACAATATAATAATTATTAAATGTCCTCTAAATTTAGTAATTTAAATTACTAAATGGCTTATAAAATGGCCTCTTGGCTTTCCACCTACTTGGATATTCACAAGGTCAAACTAATGAAAAGTTCAAAATTAATCTAAATATAGCCATGTGTCAAACTTGTCAGCCCTTCTTCCAAAGTTAATGTACGAAAACAGTCTTTATTATTGTATGAATGTTCTTCTCCAACAAACATACATGGAGCTTTGTAAATAAAAAGGTATTAGGTCCCTTTTACTTCAAACAATTTCAAGCTGCTTTCTGAAGGCTCTTCAAGGAAAAGAGCAAATTCTCAAAAGCAGCCACAGGTGCTATTGAACGCTCTATGTGGGAGTGAATTTACTTAAATTGTAGTTAAATTTAATTAGGTCTCTGTGGCTAACAGTTACACCCCAGACACCTTATTTTTAAGTACTGTGTTTCAAGACATGTCAACTACACTTGGAATTTTTTTCTTCATTGGTTAAATGTGCTTTCTTTCAAGTTTTAGTAATTATTAGAAAGAACCTCTGAAGTGACAAAATATGTATTCTAAGTCAGGATAGTTCTGTGTGTCGCTATCTGTCAACTCATGATTCTCATTTTTTTTTCTCAAGTATTTTTCCAGGTTTTCTTTGAAAAATATCTACAATTTAGAACAGTACATATAATAGTAAAAGGGAAATCTATTTGATAAATGATGTTGGGAAAGTTGGAGCATCACACGAAAAGAACAAAACTAGATTACTATTTAACATTGTTCACAAACATTAATTAAAAATAGACTAAAGACTTGCAAGACCTGAAGCCATAAAACAGAGAAGGAAGCTCAGGCCATGTGCTCTCTGACATTGACATCAGAAGTATCTTTGGGACTTTGATGCTAACAGCAAGGGAAACAAAAGGAAGAGAAACAGATCTAAATAGAGTGTGTTGCACAGCAAAAGTGGCTGCCATCAAGCCTCACATACTAAAAGATGGTATTTTAAAGTCACACATGTGACCAGAAGTTAGTGTCCAAAATGAAAAAAGAATGTGTACAACTCAACAACATAAGAGCAAACAGCTTGATTCAAATATGTACAGAAGATCTGAATAAACACATCTTTATTTTTATTTTGGGACCACACCCAGTGACTCTCAGGTGCTACTCCTGGCTATGCGCTCAGAAATTGCCCCTGGCTTGGGGGACCATATGGGATGCAGGGGATCCAACTGCGGTCTGTCCTTGGTTAGCATGTACAAGACAAACACCCTACCTCCTGTACCAGCCCCTGAATAAACACTTCTTCAAATAAGAGATCCAGGAGGTAATAGGTCCTGAAAATATGATCCTACCTCTTGTAGAGAAATGAAAATGCAAACAAAAATAATCCCCTCAGCTCTGTGACAAAGATAATATCAGAAGAATACTTGTTCACTTTTTCTGGAAATGTCAGTGAGTTCTGCCAGTATTGAAAACAATGCAGGGTTTCCTAAAAACATCTTAAAACAGAAACTCCAAAACACCCAGCCCCCCAAATTGGGGGGTATTGACCAGAAAAGAATGCACAAAACCTGATTAGAAGAGATATATGCACCTTTATCACACTTACTGCAGAATTATTTACTGTAGCAAAGAGCTAGAGGGACCCATGAACATGTGGCTGAATACAGGCATCGGCACACAAACACACACACACACACACACACACACACACACACACACAGGAATGCTACTTGAAGATAGATATGTTGCTGATGACATTCTGTCATTTGCTATAAGATGGATGGGGATCACACTGAGTGAGAGAAGTCAGAGACAAGCACCTCACAAGGAATTCACTTGTACGTTTTACCAAAACAGCAAATAAAAGTGAACTAAAATAGAACTAAACTATCAGAGTAAATTGGTGGTTATCAGAAAGGAAGGAAGAACAGGGGAGAATTAGTTGGGAGAAGGATTAAATGAAGGACAGGTCAGTGGTGAATGTAATGTGGCTTATTCACAGGCTGGTTTAGAATACTTGATATGATCTCACAAATGAAAATAGCTTTAATGAAAAAAATAGTAAGAAAAATGAATTATGTCCTCTGCACTCCTATGTTAATGCCCTTTGCACTCCTATGTTCACAGCAGTGCTTTTTTATTTTTACAATAGCCCAAATTTAGAATCAATTCAAAGGCCCAAACAGAGATGAGTGGCTAAAGAAACTGGTACATTTACACAATGGAATACTACTCAGCTATTAGAAAAATGAAGTAATAAAATTTGCCTAGATGTGGATGTATATGGAGACTATTATGTTGCGTGAAATAAGTCAGAAGGAGGCTTAGATAAAGATGTATAAAAATTTAAAAAAAAATAAAGGGATTTAAAAAAGAAAAAACAAGAAATAAGTCAGAAGGAGAGAGATGAACACAAAATAGTCTCACTCATCTGTGTGATTTAAGGAAAATAAAAGACAATATGGTAATAATACCCAGAGAAAATAGAGATGAGGGCCTGAAGAACCAGCCCATGATATGATGCTTACCACAAAGAGTTGTTAGTGCAGGTAGAGAAATAACTACACTAACAACTACCATGACAATAATATACAGAGAAATACAATGCCTGTCTTGAAAGTTGTACTGATGAAGGGGGTGTGTGCATTTCATGGCTGAACCCCAATTATGAACATGTTTGTAACCATGGTGCTTCAATAAAAAATGAATTAAAGTACATTTTTAATATCTCGGGATACAGGATATGGCTGTAAGTCTATAGGAAGTAAATTAGGTTTCTACATGGGAAGAGGAGGAAAAAAATGAAAGAGATGGAATTACTTTTTAAACTTAGAAGTTCACAAAAATAATAAAAACTGGTTTAAATTTCAATGATTGTCTTTGAATTTAAAGACATTTTCCGAACATTTTCCATTGTTGCAGAATGACAGCAGTAACTACAACAAACAGTGCTGACCACTCAGATATCAAGTCCCGAGTAGTAACTCTCAATGATTCAATTCCCAGTTGAGTCCTACTACTATGTAAATAGGTATTTGACATATAAAATAGAGAACAGAGAAGAGAATTGGGGATTCTTCAGCTCTGCTTTGAGTGTTCTAAAGGTAATTGCAAGAAATTTCATTATTGAGTTCACATGACTCACATTACAGGTTTTTTAAAAAATCCTGAAAAATCTCAGCTTCAAACATGTTGCAGAAACTGCCTTTGGCAGCTCAGAGCATTTGGCACCTCAGAGTATTTCCCAGCAAGGCTCACTGCTCTGGCTGTCTGTATTTTCAGGGACCAGGTGGAATGGGACTATTGAGCTCCTGAAAGTTGTCACAGGATATCTACACTCCCATCTTCGAATCTTTCTTAGAATATTTCCTCTTCAAAAACCATCGATCGACAAACGTGGTCAGCATGTATGCATTTGGCCAGCTCCATTAACACAATCTATTCTCAAAAGGAAAGTAAACCAAGTTGTAAGAAATGATGGATATGCTGACAACATACTTGAAAGCTGGCAATCTTTGAAGAAGAGAGCAGGCTAAGTCCCTGACCTGCTACACTCATCAACCACAATCACCACTTTGCTAATGGCCATGCTTTTCCACTCACCTATGGCTCTCTTCAGAAACCTCAATCAGATCAATTTTCCAGGGTTGGTATTTGGGCTGACATCTCCAGGACATTTTTTTAGTGAGTATGGGCACATCTTGTACTTCCAGAAACCCTGGCAGCTGTAATCATGCCCCTCCAAAACTGCAATATCAGCAACAGTGTTTGGAATTCCTGGACCTCACAACAACTACATTTTTTTGTAAATACTGTCATCCTTATAGGAACACACCAATTTAGATGCTGTTGTGTATCTGAGGCCATGTAATGTTCAGAAACAAAAGAAGTAACAGAATGACCAACTAGCAAGAACATACTAAACCTTCTGACTTAAGACCTTATTGTGAGATACAAATTTTCACAAATTTTCATGTCACTGCACTTTTATAACCTTCCCCACGTTTTAATAATTTCTCAATAATTTTTAATTACTCCCACTTACCTGAAAACAAATGTCTTATGATCAATTATATCAACTCTGTGATACATGGTTGTTGGATATAAAGGCATCCAGGAAAAACGCTTAAAAAATGATAGTCTGAGGAGAGGGGCTGAAAAGGTGACTTAGGGATGTTAAATTATTACTAAAATGCCAGCACCCCTTAGGGAACGCCCTATTTGTGGATTCCTATGTTCACTCTTTTATATGCCACCTTTCCCAGAAGACAATCCAGAGACTTTTGCACTAGTTACTCCAGGCCCCTTTGATATGTAAATGCCTAGCCCAGTCAGTTTAGCATGGATGGCAATTGTCTATTAACGTTTTCCCTTCTTCATATGTATATTTGTCACTACCCACAAAGGTATTGTCTCCATTTATTTAGAAAGCACACACCAGACGTGGCTTTTGGCTTTCCTGGTGCAGTGCCTAATTTTCCTCCCAAGAATTATCTGCCAGAAGGCCCATTTAGAGAAGTCAATCATTGACCCTTTGCGTGGATTACTGGCTATATTCTGACACGGCTGTGACATTACACTTTCTCTTTTCCTTTCATTTGATTTTTGTCTCCTTTTCATCTATAGAAATTCGGCCTTAGCCTTTCTACACTCACAAAGGAATTTAGGTACCAAAGCCTGCCAAAAGCTCCTCACTGGCTAGTTTATTTGTGACTCTTACTTCAAGTATAACCTGGTGCCAGCAGCTTGTTTTTCTCTATGATAGTAAACAATTATTTCCGTTCCCCCCAAAATCTATTTTCTGGCAACTACATAAACATCTCTCGCAAAACCTGTCTCTCTCCTCCTGGTTTCTTGAAAAACCTGCTTTTTGCTAAACCAAAAACATCTTCAGCTTAAGTTTCACATTACCTCTAGCAGGGCTCTTTCTCACCTACATCGAGTAATTATTTGATATGTAGTTTCTAGGGCCTGGTCTCATTGGGAAGATCCTCTGCTCTTTGTTTTCCCTGAAAATACCTTGCATACCAGAGTTTGTGCTTAAAATGTCATCGACTGAAGAGTAAAATTTGTCTCTCGTCCCATGGACGTTTGTCCCCATACAATGCATTTTGTGTGGCCTCATTTATTTCATTTTCATATTTCATATTCATCTGCTCATGCTCCCGATTTCTCCCCATAAAGATTCTCTGACCCTAAGAAGATTTTGCTGTGGATGCAGCACGTCTACAGCATATACTCTTTTTAGACAATAAAAACTGTATATGAGGATAGTCTGGACTTTCAAGGCAGTGAGTTTGTGAGTTCCTTAACCCCATACTTTTCTCTAATATTTATCTTGTTTTTCTCAATCCTCATGTTGCCTCTGTTTCAAGCCCTTTTACCCAGGGCTGGTCCCTGGCAGATGGTCTTTAAATAAAGTAAGTAAAATAAATCATTTAAATATAATTATACATATTATAAGTTCAGTTTACATATACATCCATTTATATATATGACCAAGAAAACTTGAGCTCTAGGGTCACTCACTTCTTCAGTGGCATCTGCTTTGGTGATCTGATCTCTCTCCTCCTGACTGCCTCCATGCCACTCACTCACTCACATGCCATTCACTCACTGCTCATATTCATTGAGACTGTGACATTATTGGCCCCAATTCCCTCTAAGTATCTCAGACTCTTTCCATGATGTGGTGTCTACTTCCCAGGGAAGGCAGTAAGTATGGGCTGATAAAGAAAGCATCAATGTTCTTCTAAACTCTGTGCCAAGGACCTTCTCCTAACCTCACTATGAAAAATGAAGTTACCATCTTTATTTTAGGTATTAGGTATGCTAACAGCATCCAGGTGGAGCATTCTCACAGGTGCTCATGGTATGGAGCAGTCATCACTAACTTGCCATTGCTGGTTGTGTGGGCACTTGGTTATTGGGTTGGCACAGTACATGGGTTCTCTTGCATGGCATGAAAAGCCTTCTTATGGAAAAGGGCTACAAGTGCAAGGGGCAATCAAAGTGCCAGTGGGCCTGACTTGGCAGCTCACAGTGTGATTTAGAATGTCCTTGTGAAGACTGGGTGAAAAGACCACCACCCTCAGAGGCAGGCAGGCCACAGCTGAGCTCCATCCCAGGATCAGTCCCTGCCTCTGAATGAGTCAAAGAGCAGCATTGCACATGAGCATGGGGCCTTGAGGGCGATGTGCGGATCCTTTCTGGAATGTTCCATCTGTCCCATATAAGACCTGGGGAATCACATGTGATGGAGTTGCACTGTCATCCTTTTTCTCCCCTTCATCACAGCCTGCTTAGCCTTTCACCTCTGCAGCTCCATGCCAGGTCTAAGACCAATCACAGTGAGTCAGACACAAGGTCTGTATCAAGACAATGCAAATATAAAGAAGGGTCACAAGGTGCCATGGTTCTTGCATGTTCTGCTCATTCGCTCCCCCTTTGCAGGGATCGTCTGTACTATCTGTCATCTGCAGACCCAAGAGCAGCCAATTTTAGCCCCTAGGAGCTGAGGGGAGACACAACCTGGTAAGTAGGAAGCAGAACTTTATAAAGAAACTCAAGCCAGCTTCACTGGCATCACTGAGAGACAAAAAGAGGAGTGGGGGCTTCAGAGAAGCAGACTTTGCCCTTCCATATCCACATGGGTCCTGTAAGGAGTGTGGGGTCAGCAAGTTTTCTTAGATGAATTTTGGTTTTCACATGTCTTTAAAGAAAAGAGAGCATTCGGGCCCAGAGAGATAGCACAGTGGCGTTTGCCTTGCAAGCAGCCGATCCAGGACCAAAGGTGGTTGGTTCGAATCCCAGTATCCCATATGGTCCCCTGTGCCTGCCAGGAGCTATTTCTGAGCAGACAGCCAGGAGTAACCCCTGAGCACCGCAGGGTGTGGCCCAAAAACAGAAAAACAAAAAAACAAGCAAAAAAACAAAAACAAAAACAAAAAAAAAAAAGAAAAGAGAGAATTCCTGTGAGTTCCAGTGAACCCTCCCCAGAAGCTGAAGCCAGAGTGGCCCAAGTCCTTCCCCCATGTCCCAATTTGCTTGGGGCAGGAGAACACCAAAGACTGTGAACTCAGTAGAGTGGACCAAAGGTGCCATCTTAGGATGTTCTGGGTCAGGGGTACTCCTCTCTATTCAGAAATCCTCTGGGCAGGCACCCACTAGAAAAGTGTCTGATGCAGGCACCAGTGTCACTGCTGAAGAGACCCCGCCCTCATGCAACAAGTCCCCTCTTTTCAAGAACCCCATCCTCTTGTGGCTGAACCCCCTTCTTGGGATCCCCTATTTCCAGAAGCAGGACACTCTCTCTTTTTTTTTAATTTATTTAAACACCTTAATTACATACATGATTGTGTTTGGGTTTCAGTCATGTAAAGAACACCACCCATCACCAGTGCAACATTCCCATCACCAATGTCCCAAGTCTCCCTCCTCCCCACCCGACCCCCGCCTGTACTCTAGACAGGCTCTCCATTTTCCTCATACATTCTCGTTATTAGGACAGTTCAAAATGTAGTTATTTCCCTAACTAAACTCATCACTCTTTGTGGTGAGCTTCCTGAGGTGAGCTAGAACTTCCAGCTCTTTTCTCTTTTGTGTCTGAAAATTATTATTACAAGGGTGTCTTTCATTTTTCTTAAAACCCATAGATGAGTGAGATCATTCTGCGTTTTTCTCTCTCTCTCTGACTTATTTCACTCAGCATAATAGATTCCGTGTACATTCATGTATAGGAAAATTTCATGACTTCATCTCTCCTGACAGCTGCATAATATTCCATTGTGTATATGTACCACAGTTTCTTTAGCCATTCGTCTGTTGAAGGGCATCTTGGTTGTTTCCAGAGTCTTGCTATGGTAAATAGAGCTGCAATGAATATAGGTGTAAGGAAGGGGTTTTTGTATTGTATTTTTGTGTTCCTAGGGTATATTCCTAGGAGTGGTATAGCTGGATCATATGGGAGCTCGATTTCCAGTTTTTGGA
Organism: Suncus etruscus; assembly: GCF_024139225.1. Lineage (NCBI taxonomy): Eukaryota > Metazoa > Chordata > Mammalia > Eulipotyphla > Soricidae > Suncus > Suncus etruscus. The sequence goes on from NC_064858.1 coordinate 20,836,099, forward strand.
GGAATCTCCATATCGCTTTCCATAAAGGTTGAACTAGACGGCATTCCCACCAGCAGTGGATAAGAGTTCCTTTCTCTCCACATCCCCGCCAACACTGTTTATTCTCATTCTTTGTGATGTGTGCCATTCTCTGGGGTGTGAGGTGGTATCTCATCGTTGTTTTGATTTGCATCTCCCTGATGATTAGTGATGTGGAACATTTTTTCATGTGTCTTTTGGCCATGTGTATTTCTTCTTTGTCAAAGTGTCTGTTCATTTCTTCTCCCCATTTTTTGATGGGGTTAGATGTTTTTTTTTCTTGTAAAGTTCTGTCAGTGCCTTGTATATTTTGGAGATTAGCCCCTTATCTGATGGGTATTGGGTGAATAGTTTCTCCCACTCAGTGGGTGGCTCTTGTAAGGACACTCTCTTTATGGAACCTGTTTTGTGCAGGATACCCTCTTCTCAGAGCCATTTGCTCTAATGCAGTTGGACACCCCCTTTTCAAAGCCCTTCTCACGTCAGATACCTTCCTTGCTTGCTGGCTGACTATTTCATTTTGACAGTCTGACTTGGGGTTTACTATTTCCTATAGTCACAGAAGGGGTCCATATTTCCAGTCCCTAGGTCTGGCTCTGACACAGGGTGTCTCGCTTTCTTTGGGACGATTAGTTCTAGACCCTTGAGCTGCAAGTGTAAATGTGACTCTTAGGAATGAAGGGGGCACAGTGCCTGTTTAGACCCTGAATGAAGCCACATCAGGCAGAATGCATGAATAGATAGTGTTACACACATGTGGTGCCACATGGGGTACAGAAGGCCCAAGGCCCAGCCTGTGTACACTCTGCTGCCTGATAATGAGTTGAGCATCCCATAGTTAACCCCCCACTGGGCTTCCCGTCAGCATCTCTTTCTGCTCTGCTCTGCCTGAGGAAGGCCTTTGAGCTCCTGGGTCCTGCCAAATTCTGAAAGCAGAGCCAGGGTCTGTGCATGCACTGGGAAAGCCTGCACCTTCCCATCCCTCCCACATTCCCACTTATCTACTGCTCCAGCAGGACACACATTTCCAGTTACAGATACAGAGAGGGAAATACAAAGTGAAGAGCTCTATTGTGATGTCAGAATAATCTTACATAGCAAGAAAAAGTGGGGGGTGGGATGGGCAGAGATGTAGAGGCAGCCTACAGGTGTCCCAAAGAATGACAGACTGATGCTGCTAAAAGCTAGAAGAGAATGTAAGTTTGGAACTAACTGCTTATTCTGCTTCTGTGGCCCGGGCTTTGCTTTAGACATAAAGACTGCCATGACAGGCCTCAGATATATGTCAGAAGGAACTAGGCCAAAACAGCTAGCTCCAGGAACTTTGAGGGTATGTACCAAAAAAGTTAGATACACTAGCAAAACTCAGGCAGAATAGGTCACAGGTGTCCAGTGGGTACCTGAGCCCCTTCTTCTACTACTTCAGCTGACATAGACCCCAAAGACCCATAAACCAAAATATTCTGCTCTCGATATTTAACCATAAAAGGAAACACCCTAGACAATAGCCGATCCACTTCAAGTGGATCAGGAGTCCTCAAACTTTTTAAACAGGGGGCCAGTTCACTGTCCTTCAGACTGTTGGAGGGCCAGATTATAGTAAAAACAAAAATTATGAACAAATTTCTATGCACACTGCATATATCTTATTTAGAAGTGAAGAAACAAAATGGGAATAAATACAATATTTGGCCCGCGGGCCATAGTTTGAAGACCCCTGAAGGTTAACTGTGATGGTTTGAAACTTCAATAACTCTATAAAAGTATCTGGAAATTTGCATAAGAGGTCATTGCCTGATAAGGAAGGCGACCCCAACATGTTGGTAATAAACCTCTCCCTTATGCATTTGAAGACTGTTCTTTTCTGTCCTCTGTGGGACAGATCTCTGATCCGAATTGAATAGTGCTATCTGTGCAGGCCATAGGTGACCTTTTCCAAGGCTTCATCTTGCTAGGAAGTGGGAAAGCAAAGGTTGTTGAAGAAGATTTTCATGAGAAACCAAAGTTTCAAGCATTTGGTCTAAATGTTCAAGCAATTACTATGCCAGGAATTACACCAATCCTGTAGGACTTTTAGCAGAGCAGTTTGCTAGGAAGCTGGCAAGGGAGGGCAGTGCTTGTTGTCACACCCAGGTGACAGGAGGACAGCTGATATGCTTCCCCAGAGGGCTTCAGAGCTGATCATGCTGGGCTCCTGTTCCTGGATCCATCTTTCAAGACAAGAACTGTGGCACAAAGCAGAACTTGGGCTGGTTAAAGAAAGCCAAGAGCCTTTGTCTCTTAACCATTTGCTTCACCAAGATGCTGAAACCACTGCTTCCACTTGGGGGCAGCAGGCAGGCAATGAGCTTGGACCTGCGCTATCTGTAGGGGATGAGGACACAAGGCTGTGGATGTGAATCTCTCTAAGCATATTCTGTATTGAGGAACCAGGCATTGACTCTATGATCAGCATCTCACTCACCCCAGGCAATCAGTGGTTTTGGGCTTCTGAGAACAGACACCCCCTAAAGTGGCACCAGGAGACAGAGAACATCCCACACCCTTTCAGTGCTGGTGATAGGCCATGAAGGAACCTTAAAAGCTGACTGCTGCCAGTTCAGGCTGCAGGCGTTCAGCCAGAAGCTAATAGGGGCACAAAAGCTCCCCCGAGTCTGACGGCAATTCTAACCCTAGTGGGCGAGAGGTGAACAGCTGCATCTGTGTCTGTGGTTTGCTTCTAATGACATTAAATTGCTAACACCCACCTCAAGGCTTTTTATCTCAGAAGACTCCACCTTCAGAAGTCCAAGCTCTGTAGTAACTCCTGGGCTTCCTGGGTGGCATGTACAGTAGGTCCTACATGGCTTAACCCCAAGCAATGTGAGAGGTCACTAACCTGGAAGTAAATGGAAGAAAGAAGGCCCCAAAGCCAAGGGCTGCTCAGAGCCCACCTCTGCAGCACTCAAGATTAACTGAGCCTTGGAGGAACCTGAAAAAAACCCGGAGAGTTTCAGTCATGCCCTCGGCTCAATTTAAGCAAATCTCCCATCTCTATGGATTGTCCTGGGTAAGCACAGGCCTGGCAGAAAGTCTGTAGGGACCCTTCTGCTGCAGGCCACAGCTCTGTATGTGGATGTAACCCTATGTGACATTCATCAGAGAAGATGGAAATCAACCTGCACTAGAAACAGGTTAATCACAGAAAATTTCTCTCCCTCCCACCCTTGACCCTGGGGTGGACGCACACAGGAAGGGACAGATGTGGGAGACATAGGGGACCTTCTCGCACTCAAGAAAGCCCACGTACACATTGGTGTTCCATTCCCCCGGTACTGTCCTATGGAGTGTGTGGGCCTCGGGGAATACTCGGGGGAGTGTGGGCCTATGGAGAGTGGGCCTCGAGGGATATACATGATCCAGTCTTCTTTTCTTAGGAGAGTTCAGTTGGGTGACTTAGGGGAACACTAAGGGTCCTGCTGGCCTTCACTGTGGCACAGTGGGAGAGAGACAGAGTCTACTGCAGTGACAGCAATATACAGTGAAACAACTTGGAACAAAGTTTGCTAGAGAAAATGGCAGAGCCAGAAGTAACCCCTGAGCGCTGCTGGGTGTGACCCAAAAGAAAAAAAAAAAAGACAGAAATGTTGAGAATCTCTGCAGAAAAGTCCCTTGAGACTCCCGTGGGGGAAAAAATAAAGGCAAATTTCCCTGAGCTCACAGCACAGGAACTGGTGGGGCCCGCATAGTGCCACGAAGGGGCGCTCTTGCTCCACAGATCCCAGGAGCACCCCGCTGTTCTGAGTCTCCTCTCCAGCAGATCTGCGTGCTAGGTGGTCTGAACCGGCAAGCGGCAGCCAAGCCAGGTAGGAGAAGCCGGGAGGAAACAATGCGGCATTTCTTTCTCCCCCGCTTTCACATCAGACGCGCAGACCCAAGGTTAGCAGAGAGCGGCTGGGGCCCAAAACTGTTTTCCTGGGAATTCTTTCACTTCACAGACTGCCACGGACCGCCAGCGTCTTCCCTAGGGAGGCTGAAAGGGGAGACAGTTGATTTTTCAGAGATTGTGCAAACGCAGCCAAGCAAGCAGGGAGGTGCCTGGAGTCTGAGACAGGCCCTTCCTCTCCCTGCCTCTTGGGGCCCTGCAGGGCAAGTGGCCAAGAGCGAGGCAGAGTGAGCCCCTGGCCTCTCTCGCTCTGTCCCATGCTGCCCTGGGCTGTGTGTGTGTGTGTGTGTGTGTGTGTGTGTGTGTGTGTGTGTGTGTGTGTGTGTGTGTGTGTGTGTGTGTGTGTGTGTGTGGTAGGGGGTATGCGTGTGCATGTTTGGTGGTAGGAAGGAGTGTGAGTGCCAGCTCACCTCTGGAACCAGGCCTCATAGGTACAAATGGTACCAGAACTAACACTCAAATTCAAGTTCTGGATGCGAATGCTGGAAGCTCTGTGCATCCTTCCTGGCCACGCTCTGATGGGAGCCACGTAGGTAGAGAGTGTCTGGCCTTCTGGGCCAGCAAAACATGGTCAAAAACAAGACATGTATCTGTTGTGCTGCCACATAGGCCACACCTGGTGGGCAGCTCAGAGCAGCTGGCTCTGACAGGACGGCACCCCTCTCTGGGGAGCTGGTGCCAACTCTCTCTGGGTGGGCCTTAAGGGACACACATGATCCAGTCTGCTTTTCTCAGGAGAGTTCAGTGGGGTGACTTAGGGGAACACTAAGGGTCCTGCTGGCCTTCCCTGTGTCCCTCTACCAGCTTTCTCAATGAGAAAGGGGGAAGCTAGAGGCATTCTTGATCAAGCAGTAGGGCAGAAAGCTGTTCAGTAATAGGGCTTGGGGCTCTGTGTCATGTACGGGGCACAAGGAGGATGGCATTACAGGAAGAACCGAACAGGCCACTGTGGCAATCTAGGGAAGACTTTGATAAGGATGAGGCAAACTCAGAAGTTCCAAGGGCCTCAGGTGGGCGGAGACCAGGGCAGCCTGAGAGAAATCAGACTCTGGTAATTCAAGCGCAATTCAGGCCAGAGCAGAAGAGAATATATGAGGGAAATAGAAAGCCTGCCTAGAGTACAGGCAGGGGTGCGGTGGGGAGGAGGGAGATTTGGTGATGGGACATCGGTGATGGGAATGTTGCATTGGTGATAAGGGGTGTTTTTACATGACTGAAACTCAACCACAATCAAGTTTGTAATCAAGGTGTTTAAATAAAATATTATTTAAAAAGTAAAAGAAAAGAAAAGAAAGGGTAGCCCCTGGAGGGTTGAGCCTGGTCTACAGCCTGGAGTCCCACTCCTGGGGACCAGGGGAAGGTAGCTGGTTGCCAAGTTTACATTAGGCCTCTGGAGCAGCAGGTTCCCTACAGGCTAAACTTCACCTTTTCTATTTGCAGAAAGAAAGCAGCAGGGGTAGTGGGTGCAGGCGCCTGTCACCTGGAGAGAGGCTTGGTCTGGCCAGTCCTGCACGCTCTCTTTTGGGCGTGGGGTTTGCCCCTTCAGCCCAGACAGAACCTCTCCCAGCTCACAGGATGCAGCGAAGGTGGGCCAGGCATAAGGCTCTGTTTACAGGCCTTCAACTTGCAAAACATGGGCTGCTGGGCCAAGCCGAGAAGCCCCTGGAAGCCAGTGGGATTGGGAACTTGGAACTCCAGATAGAATTCCTTTTTTTTTTCCTTCTGAGGTTCAAGTTCTTTTAACTTTTGGCACGAACGTGACTTCCTGTTTCTAAGAAAAAAAAGCTTTCAAAAGTTCCATTAAAAGAACTCCTAAAGCGCCTTGGGCACCCGGTGGTTTTCACAAAACAATATTTTGATGAGTTAAGTGTAAATGTATCAGAAACATATGGATTAAATTTCCCTTGAAACGCACGGGGCTTTGAGAAGGAGAAGGAATAGGCTGAACACACTTTGGGTTTGGCTGAGGGGCTCTGAGGGGCTCTGAGTGGATCCAAACTCACATCCCGGGAGGTCAGCAGAAAGCTCTTTGCAGTGCAGACACTGCACCAAAACTGGAGTACCCAGGAAAGGGCTGAGTCCTGGAACTACAGCAGGAGGTTCCAGCCTCCCATCAAGCCTGAGTCATTGCTCTGAGGGGTACAGGAAGTCATGGCAGAACATTTGGGGTCCTGATAAGGGAGAATACTTGTGGGGACACAAAGGGTCCAGAACCCACCAAGGGCTCCACTATCAGCCTTCATCCATCACCAGGAGTGGACACGAGGCCAGCCCCAGGCCCATTCCTTATTTCTTGCCTTAGCACTAGACTAAGGTAAAAAGTCTTCCTGGAAGTAGCTTTGCTTGGGGTCTCCAGTAACACTCATGAAGGCAGAAGTTGGGGTGCAGTCTAGAGAAGCTACACACTTCTACAGGTGTTCAGTAGCTAGTCCACAAAACCTTCCCAGTGGAAAGATTCTTGGTGCACTGGCAAACTGGGAGAGGTCCTGGGCGGGGGGGGGGGGGGGGGGGGGGGGGGGGGGGGGGAGAGGTAGTTGCGATGGGATGCAACATGGGAAAACGACCAATGATTTCATGTCCCAGGGAACCAAGAGCTCCCTCTCCCCTCTGTTTTTGGAGCTAAGGAAGTCTTCTCCTGGGATTCCTTTTCAGGCACCCAACTTGGCATGTCTATATGGAAACAGAAAAATACTGAACACTTGGTCTTTCCTGGAGCCCAGGACATCCCTTCAGCCTCATTGCAGAACCTCACCACCTTGCTGAGCCTTCTTCAGGATTTACAGCTGTGAGAGTCTTTGGAGGCCCAAGGTTCAACAGGGCTTCTAGTCAGTCACCCTCAAGGTTAAAGCAAGAGTTATGTGAAAGACGGGATCTTACTTGAAAGAACCTTTGGCTGGGCATCAGAAGAGGTGGATGGAAGGCTGGCTTTTGTGTTCCCATAATTAAGCCACGTAGATGGTTAGTTCCTCAGTTTCCCCATATCCAAACAAGATGGCTGTATGTGTGTTACTTGGATAATTGCTGGGAAGGAGGGGCATGGAACATGTTTCAAACTCCTGGAGGGCAAGACTGGCAGGTTAGAATAATCATCATAATAAAGTGCATCTCACAAAGCCTAGAATTAGGCGGAAACCCAGTACCCTTGAACGTGTTGGGGGAAATCGCTTCATTCTTACCTCCCAGTAGCCGACAAGTAATGATAGTAATTATTCATAGGGGCCTCAGTGCATGCCAGGTATTTTAGGTGTTTCAGGTATATTAACTTCTTCAATCTTCACAACACTAATAAGTAAGTCCTTTTTATTATGCTGATGGGGAGACCAAGACATAGATAAATAATTTCCCTGACTGGCCTACAGTCTTGGCATAGGCCTGCTTTGAACCCAGGCAGCAAGATGTGTGGAGACTTCACTGTGGGAAGGGGAGGAACTTGATCTTCAGGCCAGATGTTTTCTGCTGTGTCTTCTGATCTTAAAAGCATCCTCCTGCCCCCTTCTTTCTCTCATGGATTTTATGAGCAATTATTTGGAAGTCCAGCAACACAGAGAGAAGGCCTCCCTATAATTTGCCATGTCCCCTTGCACCTTCATCAGTAGGGGATTCGTCAAAATAGCAAGCATAGTCTCTGTAGCCCAGTTTTCAGCAAAGGCCCCTAGTGGGACATGGTGTGTCTCTTCTCCAGGGAGGGAGACCACAGAAAGAGGTGATTAAAGTTGGGAGAGTGGAGTGCTAAGTAACCTACAGGGGAGTAGGAGCCCCCACAGAGTCACATTTGGGGCAGACATCTGGCCTTCTGGGTAGATCTCACACCTTGATTTTGTTTTCACAGGAAAAAAATCAAACAGTTTAGGGGTCACTTGCCTTTCTCTGCTTCCCAGGAGAGCTAATGCCCCATCCCTGGGCCAGGAAAGGAGGTGGCATGAAGTGCAGGTGACCATGGCTACTCTGCACCTTAAAGAACACTCAGGTCTTGTAAAATAGAGCAGCCTCTTCCAGAAAACAACCCCCTGGCTCCATGGCCTGTTAAAGGCCAATTAGTGTGGGGCTTGTATGGTGCAAGAGGGTTCTTATAGTGCAAATATGGGCTTGAATTTGCCTTCCTGCAGTGCTGTGCAGCCCGGTCACTTGTTCCCAGTGGTGGTGGTGGTGGGGTGGAGCCCAGGTAAACATGCTGTGAGCATAACAGGCAGGCATTGCTGCTCTTTCCCCATCATGTACTCCCCTTGGCAAGGGGGTTGCAGCCCAAGCACTCACCTGATTTAGGCTGTGAATGCAGATTTTGCTGGGGAGAGAGGGTGGGCCTCAAGACTGTTTTGACAGTAACTTTTCTGGGCTCTGTAGCCAAGAGAGCAGCTTGAGACCGTGGCCATGGGTCTGAGCTAGGACATGAGCTGAGAGAGAAAGTGTGAGTTTGTGCAGATGGTGTGAGCTTTTGCATGTGTGGATGGGAGCTAGAGGACTTGTCAGGATCCTTCCTGATATATATATATATATATATATATATATATATATACATATATATACATATATATATATACATATATATATGTATATATTTATTTTTACTCTCCGCAGACCATCGGTGACACTTCCAAAACAGTGAACTGAGGACAGTTTCCCAGTGATCTTCTTGTTCTTCAGTGGTCTGGCCATCCAGCTCCTGCATGGATTGAGTTTTCTGTCTCTCTCCAGAAATTGCTGGGGAACAAATTATTTTAAGGGATGGTTTTTGGGGACAGAGGAACCTCAGTCCTTTTGTCCCTGAGCCATTGTGATTTGGGGAATATGAAAATATGTGAGGAAGAATTTCTAGGTGGTGGCCAGAGATGGGAGACAGAGAGCTAGAATCAGGGCACGTTCTTTGATTAAGAGCGAAAAGAGTCTCTATGCTGTCTGGGAAAGAAGTGGAGGTAGTCTTGAACAGTGATGCTGCCCTGGAGCACGAGGGCCCCCAAGTTTTGCCCTGATTCCCTAACTCCCCAAACCTTGTTTCCCAGCAGATATAAATGTTGGAGCTCTAGTCCACCTCTCTGAAGACTGAGATATGTGGGTTCTGAGAAAAGGAGTTTTCTTGCCTGTTTATGGCAGTTGTGCTCATATGACTACTCCTGGCCTTGGGTCTTAGTCACTGTCATGCTTCCCCTACAGCTTGCTCGGAGCCAAACTCTCTGATGCTGACTGGAACCATTTTAGGAAGTTGCCTTGAAGGAAGAAGGTGCATGTCATGGAAACAGAGAAAGTTGTTTCCAGGAACCCTTGACACGTTGCAGCCTGAGAGGGTCCAATGGAAGCAGTGGACAGGACCTGCACTCCTTGGCTTTGTGGCTCTGCCACATTTCTTGTGACACTTTGGGCAGGAAGAAGTACTCAGACTTCCTGCTGTCTAGGCCTCTTCTCCCCATCACAGGTGTAGGGGGAGATTTCTGGGTGGAAGTGAAGGCTTAGCTTCCTTCACAAGCGACACAGCCCTGAGGAGTCCACTGGACTGCAGCCTGCGCAAACTCCAAGGAGCAGATGCCTGTGGAGATTAAGAGCAGCTGGGCTGCACGTATTCTGGGCTTGAACCTGCTTGGGCATGGGGGCGGAGGAGGTGACCTCACAGGCCTTATTTATCCAGCCCTAATTTCTGTGAGCCATTGTTCTGGGGAATTGGTGAGTTCACGGGCCAACACAGATTTGTGTTTTCCCACTCGGCTCATCCTTGTATTTGTTATATTTTACTTGGTTACCCGGGAAGAGCACATGCCATTATGTAAGAGGTCAGAGACACTCTGAGGTCACGACCTATGAAGGGCAGAGCTGGAAGGGATGTGGTTATTGGTGATGGGGGTGTGACTGGCAGGAAACCTGAGAGGTTCCCAGAGCAAAGGTGAAGGAAAAGGATCCGGCAGTGACGTCCTTGGGGCAGGGAAGGGACTTCCACATGGAGGCAGAGACCTGGTCTGAACTCGGCCTGACTTGGCCTTATGATCTCACTTGTGCCAAAATAATGGGCCCAGTGACACAGCTGTGATCTCTGGAGGGCTGGTGTGAAGACCGGAGAGTGAGTGGTAAAGTGATCCACAAATTAGGGATAGTCTTCATCATCAATGAAGTGAATCTTGGGCCCAGAGTGAATCACAGAGGTCTGAGCACAGAATAGTGCCAGAAACAGCTCTGTCTTCTGGAAGTCATTTGGGGAGAAAGGATCAGGAAAGCATGTTTCATTCAGACACAGGAAGAAAGATGAGTGAGCATCGTAGATTTCCCTGCATGGATCTGCAAAATAAAGCCCGTCTGAGCATTGAACTGTTGGAAACACTGTCCACCTTCCTCTTAGATACCTGGAAACTTAAAAGTAAGACTCTAAGTAACCTAATAGTTAAAAAAATGGCTTAAATAAAGTGATTACATATTGATTTTGATTTCTTTCATCAGCTTTCCTTATTCAGATTGAGAGGGGGAAGGTTTCTTGTCCCGAGTGCAGTTTTTTTTTTCTTTCTCTTTTGGTTTTTTCGGGTCACACCCGGCAGTGCACAGGGATTACTCCTGGCTTTATGCTTAGAAATTATTCCTGGCAGGCTTGGGGGACCATATGGGATGCAGGGATTTGAACCACCATCCTTCTGTGACTAAGGTAAATGCCCTACTGCTGTGCTATCTCTCCAGCCCCTCCCCAGTGCAGTTTTAAAAAAGAAGCACTTCCACATATATAGCCAACATCTTCCTGGGCTAGACTAGGAAATGAAATGATTCTGACATTTGTTTTTCTTCCTCTTTCATGTCTCATACTGCTTGTAAGAGTGGAGAGACTTTCTTGGGAAATTCTTGGCCCCTTCTTGCAAACACCTTTACATTTACAACTACACAAGACTTCTGTATGAAATCTGACCAGCCTGTAGCCACCTACTTGAATGATTGGAACTGCCCAGTGCCCGATTGGCATGAAGGAAGCACATGGACATTGGTTAAACTGGGCAGAAGGGGCCAACCAATGATCTATAGGCATTCTAGATATTCAGCTCAACCAGGGCCACATCAGGGATCATGTGGATTTTTCAATAGAAAACATGACAAGGGAGTAACAGATGGAGGCTAGAAGAGTACCCCAGAGCAATAGGCTACAGGGTCAAAAGCACAGAGAAAAAAAGTACTACCTTGGGTGTAGGAAGACCTGCTCTGAAGTGCATTACTGTATGGCACTGGGTGAGAAGGTAGGACACAGCCACTGCACATCGGATTCAGCCACTGCATATGGGAATTTGATCTGTAAGGAAATCACCATGGAGATAACTCAAAAAATTTCAAATTTATCTTTCAAAGGACCAAGCAATCCTATTTCTGGATATCTGTCTACTCCAATATTTATTAATATTTATTAATTTAATGTATAACTACTTGTAGTCTATGCTGACTACAAGTTTAATTCTACTAACCAAGTCCTGGAAATAACTAAAGCACCACAACAAGACATGAGTGTATATGGAAACTGTGGTCTGTACCCATCCAAAATACTACTCAGCTTTGAGAGAAGAGGGAAGCTTGCATTTTACTTCAACTTGGATGGCACCAGAGGATATCATGCTGAGTGAAGTGAGTCAGAAGAAGATCAATGCCAGATGGTCTCATTCATATGTGCAACATATAAAGAAATAGAACAAGGGAACAGACCACCCCCAACAGAAACAAACCCTGAGATGTATTGGAAGAACTGAGTATGGAAGCTGCACATGAGGTAGGGCTAGAGTCTAGACAGAGGCTGGCATTCTGGCTGGAGCAGATATGACACAGAAATATTGTCATCCTAAAACAATAATATAACACTACTGGCTATCACAGCTCCTCAGCAAAGAACAAATTAATATAAGGATTTTTAAAACCAGGACATGGCACAGAAATGTATCTTCAGGTGAGAGAACAGGCCCCAAAGACAGAGCCAGAGAAATGTGTGGCCACTCCACTCTACTCTACAGCTACACTCTCCCCCTAGTCAGTTAACTCCAGTATCAGCATGTTGAAAACACCACGCTGCAACCATGACTAGGGAAAACAACATAGACTTCCATTCTTAGATAATGAAGATGACCTAAAAGTACCAACCACCTATTTAGGCTCTCAAATAGACTTTAGAGAAGCAATAAAACTCAAAGAAAGCATGGAGAAACTGAATGAGCCATAAATAAGAATTAAGAGGATATGAAAGTAGAAATGAGAAAATCCAAACTGAAATAACAGTACTGAAAAACTTGGTAGGCAAAATAAAAATCTCAATAAAAAGCCTCTTCATCAGAGTAGCAACAGCAGAAAACAGAATCAGTGAGTTGGAGGATGAGAAGCATAACTACTCCATAAAAGAGAAGAGGTAGAAAAGAGCCTTAAAGAAAATGATAAGACAATGGAAAAATCCCTCAAAGAATGTAAACAGATGAAAATAGAAGTCTTTGATAAACTCAACAGAAACAACATAAGAATCTTTGGAGTCCTAGAGACTCAGGAAGAAAATCCTCAGGAAGAATCAACAGTCAAAGACATAATTGCAGATAAAACCCCAGAGCTAAAGAATGCATGCAACCAAATCCTGTTTGCCCAAAAAGTATAGCCAAAAGAGATCCAAAGATAAGCACCCCAAGACACATGCTAGTCACAAAGATGAATCCCACGGATAGCGAGAGAATACAGAAAACAGCAAAACCAAAAAGGCAATGCATCACCAAGAGTCCTTTCCCAACCGACTTACATTCAGATTTGAAAGATGAATAAAAAGCTTTATGGATAAACAACAGCTCAGCAACTTACAGACTCAAAACCAGCCATAAAAGATGAACTGAGAGGTCTATTTTAAGAATAAACAAATCAACCAATACACTGAACTCCTACAAAAAGATGATACTAAATCCCAGAACAATTTTCTCTCTCAACGTCAATAGACTAAATGCACCGGTTAAGAGACACAGAGTGGCAAAATGGATCAAAAAGCTGAATCCAATGTTTTGCTGCCTACAACACATCTGAATAGTCAGAACAAATATAGGGTCAAAACCAAGGATGGGGGCCAGAGATATAGCACAGCAGTAGGGCATTTGCCTTGCAAGGAGCTGATCCAGAATGGATGGTGGTTTGAATCCCGCCATCCCATATGGTCCCCCTTGCTTGTCAGGAACAATTTCTTAGTGCAGAGCCAGTAGTAACCACTGAGAGCTGACAGGTGTGACCCAAACACTAAAAAAAATGATTGTAGGACAATCATACAAGCAAATAATGCCTTTAAAAAGGCTCCAGTTGGGGACTGGAGTAATAGTAGAGCAGTAGGGTATTTGCTTTGCACACAGCTGACACAGGACAATCTTGGGTTCAATCCCCAGCATCCCATATGATCCCCTGAGCCAGGAGCAATTTCTGAGTACAGAGCCAGGAGTAACCCCTGAGTATCACTGGTGTGGCCCCAAACAAACAAAAAACAGAACAAAAACAAACAAACAAAAATGGCTCAGGTTGGATGACACAGGCTTTAAACTTAAAAAGTTATAAGGAATAAAGATGGACATTTCATAATAATCAAGTGACATGTATAACAGGAAGAAATCACACTCCTGAACATATACATACCCAATGAGGGGCCTGCAAAATATTTTAAAAAACTGCTGAAAAATTTGAAAGACATCAATAGCAACAAAATAATAGTGGAAGACTTCAACACCTCCCAGTCACCCCTTGATAGGTCAACCAGGCCAAAAACTAACAGGAATATACTATCTCTAAAAAGAGAAATGGAAGAGAATGGCCTATTGGATATATATGGGGCTCTCTATCTCCCCAAAAACTGGTTGCCCATTCTTCTTCAATATACATAGATCATTCTCAAAGATAGAATACATGCTTACCCCCCAAAACCATAGCTCCATAAAAAATCAAGAAGATAGAAATTGTACGAACTATCTTCTCAGATCATCATGCACTGAAAATAGAGTGAAATACTAACAGACACAGGAAACACTTTAACACCTGGAAATTAAACAGCTTACTATTGAGCAAGAAGTGGGTCCTAGACGAAATAAAAGAGAAAATAAAAAGATTACTGGAAACAAGAATGAAGACATCAACTATCAGAATTTGTGGTACACAGTTAAAGTGGCACTAAGAGTAAAAGTTACAGCTTTGCAAGCACTCATCAAGAAGGAAGAAGGGGTGTACATAAATAACTTAATGGCACAGCTTATATATTTGGAAAGTAATCAACAAAATGAACCAAAAAATAGGCAGATGAAAGGAAATAATAAAGCTTAGAGCAGAAATCAACGAATAGAAAATCCAAAAAAACAATCCAAATGATTAGTGAAGGCAAAAATTGGTTATTTGAAAAAAAAATAAACAAGATTGGTAAGTCACTAGCAAACTCACAAAGTGAGAGAGACAAACTCAATAAACCAAATTAGAAGTAAAAAGGGGAGATTACCACTGATACTACAGAAATTCAAAGGGTAATCAGTGATTGCTTTAAGAAGCTCTATGCCATAAATCAAGAGAACCTAGAAGAAATGAACAAATTTTTGTACTATTATAACCTCCCAAAGATGTACCAAGATGATCTAACAAATCTTAACAGACATATCACTATTGAGGAAATTAAAATGGTAATCAAAGTCTAGCCAAAAACAAAAGCCCAGGTCCAGATGGATTCACTAACAAATTCTTTCAAATATTTCAGAAGGACTTACTACCAATAATTTCCAGGTTCTTTCAGGAAGTTGAAGGAACAGAAACTCTCCTAAATAAGTTTTTATGAAGCCAACATCACGCTCATACCAAAAGAAGACAGAATTTCCACAAAAAAAGAGAATCATAGACCAATATCCCTGATGAACACAGATGCAAAGATCCTTAAAAAAAACCCCTACCTAATAGAATCCAATGCCTCATCAAGAAGGTCATACATACACCATGACCAAGTAGGATTCATTCCAGAGATGCAAGGATGGTTTAACATATGCAATTCAATATACCATATCAATGAAAGGAAAATTAGAAACCATACGATCATATCAATAGATGCAAATAAAGCATTTGGTAAGTTTCAACACCCATTCGTGATAAAAAATCTTAACAAGATGGGGATGAAAGGAACTTTTTTTCAGTATAATTAAGACCATTTACTGTGGTATCCCCTTTCCCCAACTTATTGTTTATCCCACTAGAATAGTCAGATCCACACCTGGGAGGTGTCTGCAGTTTAGAATAAAGAATAGTAGATAGAGTTTGACTCAGGGGGAAAAGGGGGAGAGAGCAAGAGGAGGAGCAGGATGGAAGAAGCTGCTTGGAATTAGCTGAGCATAGAAGTCATGTGAGAAAATGCACATGGTAGATAGGGCCATGAAATAAACCTGACTGACTCCTGAAACTTTAACTGCCTGCCTGTAAATTTCTACTCCATTATCCTACACCTTCAGACCCGCTGGTGAAAGGGGTAAATGCACGGTGCAGAAAAAGGCCTCACACCAACCTAGGATCATATATTTTAGATTAATACAACTGGTGGCTCATACAGAGTCACAGGACCTGAGAACCCGAGAAGACCTCTGTTTTGCATCTTAACTTTGGTCAGGTTGAATTTATTGACCCTATTTGCATCTGTCATTGCCTTGCTAGTTAAAATGTGTTTTATCTGTGTGGATCTTACTGTTTTGTTCTAAGCCCCACTGCAAATAGAAAATTTTGTATTTAACTTTAGTGCTTATATTAGTTTGCACAATTCTGAGGAAATGCACATTAAAGTTTTGAAGGTTCTCAGCTATCCTAGTGAATTTTTCCCAATTGCTATGATGTTTTATTGTGTATCTTATGTAGCAGCCTAATTTCAAACTGTATTATCTGCAGAAATGTTCTTGTGATTTTTATACTGAAGTTTATGAAAAGGAACTAGGATGTTCTAGACCAGGGCTCCTCAAACTTTTTAAACAGGGGGCCAGTTCACTGTCCTCAGACCATTGGAGGGTCTGACTATAGTAAAAACAAAACTTATGAACGAATTCTTATGCACACTGCATATATCTTATTTTGAAATGAAGAAACAAAACAGATACAAATACAATATATGGTCCATGGGCCATAGTTTGAGGACCACTGTACTTATTAACAGTGCTTAGTATAATAATGCTAAGAATTTCAAATTATAAGTGTATCTGCAGAAAATCTCTAATCTCTATGATCAGATAAGTCTAGGGAAAAAATCTGTGATATGTTTAAGATATGGAAAAGGCTGATTGTTTTGAGAATAATCGTATACATTTAAACTTTGAGATTTTGAGTTCTGATATGGAGTTCCCACCTCAGGAGGAGATTTGATCTATCAATACCACTATTAGGGATATATCCTAGGAACACAAAAACACAATACAAAATGCCCTCTGCACTCCTATATTCATTGAAAAATCTGGAAAGAACCTGCCTAAGAAAACTGTGGTACATCTATAAATGGAATACTACACAGCTGTCTGAAAAAATAAATCATGAAATTTGCCTACACATGGATGGCCATGGAGACTACTATGCTGACTGAAATGTGTCAGAGGGAGAAAGACAGACATAGAATAGTCTTACTCATCTGTGGGATTTAAGAAAAGTAAAAGAGAGTATGATAATAAAACCCATAGAAAATGGAGATGAGGGCCAGAAGACCAGATCATGATATAAAGCTTACCACATGAATGGTGGGCACAGTTAGAGAGATAACTGCACCAACAATTACCATGACAATAGTAATGAGATTCCAAGACTGTACACACTCTGCCCTGGTGAATACTTGCAAGGGAAAGATTTATGCCAACATGATTTCCTTTGCAGCAAAACCATTGGTATTGAAGCCTAGCCTTTGTTTTCTCTCGATAGGAATTCCAGTGTCTTCCCAGGGAAGCAGTAATGGCTCTGGACATTCCTGCATGCTTCTTTCCACTATGGTTAATAGTCCTTTTCTTCACTGATTCGTGATCACAAAGTTGAATGTACATTCAATGAATCATAGCATTGAGTACAAAAACCTGCACTGCACTGTGAGAAAAGGAGATGGTCATAAACATTTTGAGCTGCCTGTCATGTCAATGGTACTTTGAGTCTGTCTCAAAAAAGTATCAGAAGCAAGGTTTGCCCACACCATTTTTTGTTTGTTTTTGCTTTTGAGTCATACTCGGCAGTGCTCAGGGATTACTCCTGGCTCTACGCTCAGAAATTGCTCCTTGCAGGCTCTAGGAACCATATGGGATGCCGGGTTTTGAACCATCATCCATCTGCATGCAAGGCAAATGCCCTACCTCCATGCTATCTCTCTAGCCCTGTCCCCAGCATTTTTAAAATGAATCTCTGCTCTAGGCCTTGGGGCATTCCTTAGCCCTGTTTCTGGAGAGGAGAGTTGGTCACTTTTAAGGTGAGGGTACCACTACAATTTGCCTGTCTTTAGCTGCTATCCTATCTTCTCCAATCCTCCTATCTGCCAGTCCCTTTTTACATCTTAGGGTCCAGAGATGGTAACAATGCCACAAGTCAGAATGGGGTCAAGAATGTACTATGAATTGGGTCTGCACTGTATGGTCTCCATAGAACTGACACTTAGTCAATGGGTAGTACAGCCATCCTGTGGTAAGTATAGTGAGGCTGTGGTCTGGTGAAGTCATTGTCCCTAGGCCAAGGGAGAAACCAGGAGAGTTTGGACTTCGACAGGGTTTCTGAGCCAAGTCATACCAACTGTTACATAGAATATCCCCTGACTCCTCCTGCTACATAATGACATGACAGGGTGGGCTGCTGGTTGGGTTGTCACTCCTACTCAATACGGAGTCCCAGGTTCCAAGTTTATCTGCTCTCCAGAATAGAAGTTAGTACCAGATGGTCTCTTATAAGACTTCCAGATTATTCTATGTTGATTATGTTCATCAGAGTATCTCAGAGGTGATTTTAAAAGGATAATATATAATGCCAATATTGGGATAATAATGGTCAATAAAAATATAAGGATCTATTTCAAACAACATAATACAAAATAGAAAGTGACTTGGTTGGCACAAGCTCATCTGAACATGCTCTTGGAAATAAAAATTAACTTACTAATTAGCTGTAAGTCCAATCGACACTTAAAGAGAAATAAAGCACAGGAGATGTCACTCCGCCCTGTGAGTCTGGTCTATGCTAATAGGATTGGAAACAATTGTGCTTCTGAGGTCCTGGTGAGAAAGAATCCCTGGATCTGTTGGTGGAAACTAAAGTCTGTGCAGCCTCTGTAGAGAACAGTGTGATATTCTTTAAACCACTAGAAATGGAAAATCCATATTATCCAGTGACACTACCTCTACATAGTTATCTGAAGAATGGTAAAACATAGATTCAAAAGGATATTTGCACTTAGAGTTCATAGCAACGTGCTCACAACAGCCAGATGTGATATGGACATAACACAGAGGCACTCAGTGGGTAGAGGGATAAAGAAACTGTGGTATATGGGTTGGAGAGAGCACAGGGGTTATTTTAGGCATATACCTGGCATGAGTCCCCCACCCCTGCTTTGTTCCCATCACCACATGGTTCCCTAAGCATTGTCAGATAATTTTGAAAATCATAGAGTTGCTTTGGGACCTCTTGAACAATGCTCTGGAAACCCACATCCACTTCTACCCAAAAGAAGCTGTGTTATAAACAGTCAATAAAGTGCTATTAATATTCTGCCACTAAAAATGGAATTCTGACTTTGGGAACAAAAATGGATAGATGTTGAGGAGAGATTATGCTAAGTGAAACAAGTTGGGAAATGACAGAAAATTATATGGACTATGAATAACTAAAGCAAATGAACTGTATGAAACCAACACAACTAACTCCTAGGTTTATCAAAACTGTGGTGGTTAAGTGAAAAAGAGATGGGAGAAGTGGGCAGGGTGCTCTTCCATGGTTGGAGGGAGAGGTGATGACTGCAAAAGTGGTATAAAACTGAGCCCTGAAATTTTGTAACATTGTAAGCCAGTGATAAGTCAGTGAAAAAATATTTAAAACACTCAGTAAATATTATATGAGGGGAAAATGATAGGAGAAAACTCTCCAAAACAGGAAAAAATGGAAGAGAGGAATTGTGGCTAAGGGTCACTAACCCATTAGTTGTTCATTGTAAAGAAAAACATCAGCACTGGCACTTATTGGCCCTAAATATGATAAAGGTGCAGTTTGAGAGTTATGTTTCTACTTTTAGAAAAGGCAGGATGATATGTTTGTGTTTTATATTTATTCACTTTACAGAATTAAATTTCATTTTTTGAACACAGTAGGTAAATGAAGTATTTTTTTTTCTTTTCCAAAATTAAGCAATGAGCTAAAGAGGAAGATTCCATTAATAGGTTCAAGACTGCAAGAAATTAAAACCCGAGTTATTCTTTTCTATGGCACTGGGTACAAACCACAGGTCCCCTTGACTCTCAACCTCACTCTTCAAGAGGCTGCTGTGACTCATCCTGTTGATGACTGACACAATGCATTCTTCTACAGAAACTGAAATAGAACAAACCAGAGCGTTCAACATGCTCCAAACCCAACCAGACCTGACCTGGTATTTCACTTGGGTGAGTCTCTGATGTATTTTAAAAAAAAAGTTTTGAGTCATATTTTAAATGCACAAGAGAACTCTCCGGTTTCAGAAGGAAATCCTTGGATGGGGTGGATGCTTTATAAAAACAAAGGCTTGTAAGATGAACAATCGACTCATAGCTGTTGGTTGTGTCAGTCTACATTTGGGAGAGTCTGATATAATTTGGTAGCTTTGGGTTTGAGTTTGAAGGAAATGTCAAACCAGGTATATATCCAGCTGCTTAGGCCTCTGCAGAGATGTTGATCAGACCACCTGAGCCTGATTTCACCTAAGAACTGAATGGTGCACATAAAGGACAATTTGTTCCTTTATGCAGAGACAATCCTGAAACTCAACCCCTCCTCCAAGACCCACATGCTGAGAACTCTCTGGAACTAGAAGAAGTCAGGCTATACCTGCAGCTCCTGCCATGTCTGTGAAAGATCATTAGAGGCTAGCATGCTCTTCCCCTACCCCCTACACAGTGCTGAGCCCTTCCTGGACACCTTCTTCCATCAAGAGGCCTCCCTTCCCTCTGCAGAAGCAAAAGGCTGCACGTACTGTTCCCAGTATTACTGAAAAGTACACCACATGGTGTGGGTTTATGCTCTTGGTCTCAGTTTCTTAGAATTTGACTCACTGGTGGAAGTGTGGCGATTTTAGAACCTCATTATTCAAGTGATGAGCTGTGCTGAGAGGTTCATTTAAGTCCAAGTGCCCACAGGCCAGAAAATGGAGGGAGGCAGCAATGTGAACCAGAATGGTTAAGTGGAGCTTCCCTTATCCTGAAGATGAACAGGAGAGCATTCTCTCAGAGTCCAGTTTGGGAGCGTCCTGTCATTACTGTCTGCCTGGGTAAGGGGTTAAGCTCCGCTGGCTGGAACTGATCAGATAGATACAGATTAGTCAATCAATAAAAGATAAAATGGGGAAACATATCTCATCACGCCAAGAAAAAATTTAATATTTCCCAAGGAATATTTCACCAGAAGATCTGCTGAGATGTTCCCCCCTGCATGGATCAGTGTCCTGAATATTCTCAAGAAATATTTTGCTAGCAGGCCAGCTGGGATGTTTCTCCCCTGCACAGATCACTGGTTTATTCTTTTAGAAATATTTTTGAGGTATGTGTTATGGTGCTGACATTATTTCCTTCACATCTTTTTGGCCTATAATTCTCCCTTTGCTGTGTATATTACAAGCAAATATAGCCTTGCTTAAATTCCCTTTACCTGGATAATTTCAGCACCAAATTTAAGACACTCATAAACAATATTTATTTTTCTCTCTGTCTTCAAATTGCCCTTGCAGTTTCTGCTTCTGGGAATCAAAAAGAGTTTTGCCAGGATGTAGATTTGGGCTGTCTAAACTTTACCAGGTATAAAATCTTCAGTTCTTTAGATATAGCTCGCCTCATTCATTTTGACCTTTAAACAATAAAACCTCTCCCCTTATTCCCTTTCTCACATCCCTTGGTTTACATCTGAGGCTGGCCTGCCAGGAACGGCTTTGAGATGTTAAAATAAACCCTCTCTTTAGGAACTCAGGACTCTTACTGCTTACCCTCCTAGCCAAGTAAATTGTTATGTATATAAAACAAGGCTACTGTTAATGTTTTGGTGGACTAGAAAGTATCTTGTGACTGGCAATTTTCCTCATATATACCTGTCCCAGACATTAAATTTGAGAACATGATGTTTCTCCACATACATTGTGTGGCCTCAATTTTTTTATATTTTGCCACCCGTGCATCCACTATCCTCTAGGGAACTCAAAGAAGTTCTCTAGCAACCAGACCTCCAAAACTAGTCCACAGCAGAAACAGAATCCTGTTTCCTGGCCCTGAAAAAAAAAATAAGAGATGGGTCATTTTCTGAAGTAGAAGGGCAAGGTTATGTCAAATCTGCAGCCCAGGAAGGGACAGTCAACTCTGTGACAATGAGACTTGCACTCAAAATCATCTTACCTGAAGAGATTCTAAAGTCAAAACCACTGTCTCATCATGTTCCTCTAACATGGCCACAGGAGCTGTTCATGATAGACAGATACATTTATTGTGCATTTAATTCAGAGAGCACAACTCAGACACAACCCTCCCCCCTTGCCTTTAGGCCACAGTCAGCTTCCAATATAGACTAAATTCTTCCTGCAGTTTGTTGGAGGCCTTCATGTCAGGTAATTTTATCAGCCTCTCTTGATGGAGTTTGAGAGACACAGAGCAGATAAGAACTACTCACCCATAGTAGGCCACTGGAACTAGACTCTAAATAGAGCCATGACTATGGCTAGACAGCAGGACTCCATGACTTTCCCCTGAGCCCATGAGCCAATGTGGATAGTGCCTAGGAGGGAAACAGGCCAGAGATAAGGAAAGCATTATTTCTCTCCTGATGAATGGTTTTTATTTCTTACAGTTATTTAAAAGACAAGGGGTTTTAGGACATGAGTACATGTTAAATCACTAGAACAGTGACATGGGGAAACCCTTTATCCCTGACTTCTTTCATTCACCACTGTTCTTATGGCACTCCCTGAGCTTAGACATGTAGTGGTTGCCTATCTGCTGGTGGTGATGAAGCCCCTTGCCTGGGATGAGCAAGCTTTGGCCTGGTATTAAGGCTGTGCCAGTCCTCATACCCATGTGCTTGCTCTGACTCTACAG
This sequence comes from Suncus etruscus, assembly GCF_024139225.1. Lineage (NCBI taxonomy): Eukaryota > Metazoa > Chordata > Mammalia > Eulipotyphla > Soricidae > Suncus > Suncus etruscus. The sequence continues at coordinate 20,858,278 of NC_064858.1, forward strand.
AGTGACTGTGCAGGTTTGGTAGCTTCCACATATCCCAGAAGAGTTCTAAAGCTCACTTCCCCAATGCTAGCAATGATAGAGTCCTACCACCCTTTTTAGCAGTGGTTATTCTGAGGTGTTTTCCTTCACCATTTGCAGGTATGTGATAAGAGTGTGTCTGTGGGGTTTAAAATTGCATTTCCTACAATACCTAGCAGATCTTGCTTGTTCCATGCCTTCTTGCTCTGTAAATAGCTCTCTAAGTAAGCATTTTGAGGGCTTTTTTCTATGAAATGGGCTGTGGTTACCCATAGATTTGTAGAGCTTCTCACTCCATTCTGCAGATGAGCCCTTCATTAGTTTAAAGGACAAAAAATAGCCTCTGCCCAGGCTTTGGCTGTAGCACACATTATGGTTCTCTTTGGAGAAATATAAGTTTCATATGTTCACATCATCATTCTTCAAGGCGATGATGTTTATGTTTGAGTAAAGAAATCTCATCTCTCCTTAGCTAATGCTCACACTCTCCTATATTACATTTTACATGTTTATTGCTTTGCCATTCACATATAAATCTACAACCAGCCTAAAATATTTTCCTATAATATGAGCTAGGGGATGACTTATACATATTATTCTTATATCTATGCTATTGTTCCTAAATAATTACTGAAAAGATGAGTATTTCCTTGCTTTAATTCATGTGGCTGCCTCAATTTACACCTTTGCATTAAATCTGGGTTCACATTTCTAGACATATAATTCCTGACTCCATAAATTTTCCCAAATTTGAGTCAATAATATATTATATTAATTCCTGCCACTTTATGTCTTGATATCCAATAGTTGACAGTGCAATTTCACTTACTTGAACTTCTTTTCAATGATTATCCTTTGGTTTTCTCAACCTTTTGATATAAAATTTAGAGTCAGCTTTTCAAACGTCACTAAATTTTTTTTATTTTGTTTTTTTGGGCCACACCTGGTGACACTCAGAGCTTACTCCTGGCTATGCACTCAGAAATCATTCCTGGTTTGGGAGACCACATGGGACACCAGGGGATCGAACCGTGGTCCGTCAAAGGTCAGCGCATGCAAGGCAAATGCCCTACACTTGTGCCACCCCTCTGGCCCCTTAAAATTAATATTTTTAAGGAGAATTGCATTAATTCATTAAGGTTAACTTGGGAGAACTGACCTTTGTGCTTTATTTTTCTTCCATTTCTTCAGCATGATATACTCATCTATTTATTTAGACTCTTATTTCTAGTCCATGCCATCTGTAAGTTTCTGTTTAGTGTGTTTAAAGACATTTCAAATATATTCCTAGAAAATTGATTATTTATTTATAAAAATCAAATCCTTAATGTTATTCAATGTCCTAGTACCTGGAAAGATATCACAGCAGGTAGGGTAGTTGACCATTCCAGAGTGACCCCTAAGTGCAGTGGCAGGAGTAAGACCTGAGCACAACTAAGTATGGCACCAAAAGCCAAAAGCAATTAAAATTTTTAATTTCTACTTTAGTTTGTTGCAACTGCACACAACACTGGGATTGATATTTTTCATATGTTTCTCTCTACCCAGCAGCATAGAACATCACTTAATATTTTGAAATTCCTATAGGATTGTATCATAATAAATAATAAATAATGATTTCCCCTATTTTTATTTTGTAACTCTTTCTTCCCAATTTCACTTATATTTCTAGTTCTTTTTTAGTTTTGAATAGAAGCAATAATAACCAGAAACATAGGCTTATCTAAACTTTGACCAAATATGATGTCTGTTGATGGTTTTGTATAGAACCCTTGTCAGATCAACAAAATTTATTTAAATTCCACGTTAGTTAGGACTTTATAAGAAATCATAAGGGCATGTTGATTTTCAGTTTTTCTACAAATAATGAATAGTATTTTCTTTTCCTTCTAAATTTTCTTAATGAGGTATTATATTAATTCACTTCTAAATTATCTTAATGAGTTGATGAAGTATATTGATAGCCTAATGTTAAACCATTTATATTTTATTGCTCTAGACAGCTAACTTGGTCTGGTCTACTATCAACTTTGTAGTGGTTTGCTTATTTAGGCATCTGTACATGGGATGCCGAGCCTCGAACCTGATTGTTCCATAGGCAGCTTGCTAGGCAAGTGCCGAGCCACTGGGCTAGGTCTCCGGCCCCTGGTTTGCTTATCTAGTAAAGATTTTCTCTCTATGTTAATGAATTATATTTGTCTAATTTTCCCTATAGTTTCTTTGTCAACTTTTGAAATCAAGGTTAGACTACTTTAAGAAAATAAAATATTTCAAATATTTTCACATTTTCTGTTCTTGGGGAGTATTTGTATATGAAAAATGACATTATTTCTTTCATAGTTTTTACTAAAATTCACTGGTAACTTTTAGGTCTGGAGTTTTTATTAGAGTAGGTATATTTAATAATAGTTTATTTAATGTTTATTATAGTTATGAGGTCTTAATTATTTTATTGTTGGCAACTGTATATTTTTAGGTAAAATGGATCTTTTTTGGATATCAGTCCCTGTAAATTTTCACATTAATTTTCTTTATGGTGTTCATAATTATTGTGATTATATAATTTAAAACAATTTTGAGAATGACAGAGATGCTAAAAAGAATTGAAATTGCATAATATTTTAAGTATTTCTTTAGTAATCTAAAATTGAGTTTGTGAGTTTGGAGTATAGAATAGTTTTATGGAAAGTCTGATATTCAAATATAAAACAGTGTTTATATAAAACAAATAGTGATTTTTGTAATACAAAAGCTTCTTTGTGTTGATACCACAACATTATGTAATAATCTAAATATATTTGTTTAGTAAATATACATGTCACTTAGTTTCTTGGATATATTTTTCACAAATACTGCAGTATCACTGATATTTGATGAAGATATATATTTAATATGGTCACATTTTTTATTCTTTTATATAGCTCTTGAATAATGCAGTGTTTTTAAAATTTGAAATTGTAGACAATTCCTATTGACATTCCTTGGAAATATTTTTAATTCAGAGCATAATCTTTCTAAACGTGTTGAGGGAGCTCAAAGCTCATAGTAGTTTTTTGAAATGAATTATTTTATTTTTTCATAATGAAATATATAAATATTTCAGTCCAAATATTTTCACAGGTTCTGTCTCTAGCTTCAATTCGAAGTACATTTCTTTGAAAAAATATTTTTGCAAGGGGAAACTCATCAAACAAGTTGTCTATGGTCATGATTCTTTTGAGCTTTCACTAAATTTATATGCTGCAAAATTGTGACTTTTTAAAATTTTATTCCATTCCAGTTCAAAATATAAATTTGCCTGATGAGAAATAGGAGCTCCATCAAGAATCTCGTGACAAGTTAAAACATCACAAATCTCCATTATACTGTTTTTAATATTAAATCTTGTACTCCAGTTGAGTTCTCATAAGTTAGTTCTCCAGCTCCTACTTTTTAAATAGATACATTTATATTAACTTTCTCTCTAAAAACTTTGTTACCAAATTGCAATTAAGTCTGAGAGGTGAAGTTTATGAGGCTCCATTGATTGAATATTGTTTTCTTTAAAGACTTTCAATTGGGGCCCGGAGAGATAGCACAGCGTCGTTTGCCTTGCAAGCAGCCGATCCAGGACCAAAGGTGGTTGGTTCGAATCCTGGTGTCCCATATGGTCTCCCGTGCCTGCCAGGAGCTATTTCTGAGCAGACAGCCAGGAGTAATCCCCTGTACACTGCCAGGTGTGGCTCAAAAACCAAAAAAAAAAAAAAAAAATAGACTTTCAATTGGTTTTGAGAAAATATAACTGAATTTTAGATATCTTACTTATGAATGGCATAGAATGACTTTGTAGAACATCAATGCTGGAATTACTAAGGCGTTTCTCAAAGTTTTAGTGTTAATATCTGGTTGTTGTTGGTCAGCTATAGAGGGTATGTGTATATACACATATGTAAATTTTATGTTTGATTTGTCAAAAAAATGTGTGTAGTTCATTGTTAAGGTTTACATGTGGCTCTAAGTACTAATGAGAGATTTATTTCAATTAGAACTGATCAGTTTCAGTGATTGAATGCAGTTATGAATTATGTATATACCAGAAATAATGGTTAATATACAAGTTAAAATGTAATAAGATATTATCTTAGGAGTTTTCACTAAAATTTAGTTTTTTATTTTTAGAAAAGAACATCATTTAGACTTCACTGTTGAACACTTAAAGCTCATTTATTTCACAAACACTTATCATATAAAACAGTTTATAGCACAGAATTTATTTTTTAATAAATCTTTATTTGATCACCATGATTACAAGCATGTCTGTAGTTGGGTTTCAGTCATAAAAAGAATACTCCCCTTCACCAGTGCAACATTCCCACCACTAATGCCCCCACATCCCCCACCCCTACCTGTATTTGCCACAGGCATTCTACTTCTATCATTCTTTTTTTTTTATCTTTTTTTTTTTTTTTTGGTTTTTGGGCCACACCCGGTGACGCTCAGGGGTTACTCCTGGCTATGCGCTCAAAAGTCGCTCCTGGCTAGGGGGACCATATGGGACACCGGGGAATCGAACCACAGTCCATCCAAGGCTAGCGCAGGCAAGGCAGGCACCTTACCTCTAGCGCCACCACCCGGCCCCTTCTATCATTCTTTAACATTGTCATGCTAGTTGTTTTGACTCTAAAGACAATGAATGCACAAGCATTAACGTCAGAGTTCCTGGTTTTCTTTTTGAGGCACCAGAAGAAACCTTCTGGTGAAAAGCCAGTGTTTGTATGTATCAATTCAAGTTTCATGAATTTAAGATGAATCTTACATTTTTACCTTTTGTTTGTTTTTGGTCCTTCATCAGGCTGTGCTTGGGGATTACTTCTGGAAATGCTGGAGAACTGTATGATGGAGTCAGCTATGTGCCAGGCAATGTTATATTAAGTTAATAAAATGGGTGAAATGAATTTAAAACAGTCATGTTATCCAAATGAAAAGTCAGGCTTGACAGAATGACACATAAGTCCACACTGTTTTCTTGATGGTTTCTGAATGCAGTGTTAAGACAAGAAAGTTAGAAGACAGGAAATATTATGCATCCACAAACTACAGAGGCAGGGCTGGGCTCAGAAGACTCCACATGCCAGGACTTTTGGGTGTCTGCGACTGGTATGTTGGGGGCTCTGGGCAGGACAGCTAGCCATAGGCCCCCTGGGCTGACCACTTAGTCCAGGGGACTGATATCCCCCCCACACCAGGCGGGTCTTCAGGGCCACGCCTGGTTAATCGGGCCCTGGGGGGAAGGGGGAGAGAAATTCCTCCCTATGCATTCACAAACTACAGAACTGCTTGGGGGCTAGCGCCCCCATGCTCACTGCGTATATTAAGAGTATTCCCTATCCTCATGTTATTTTTTTGAGTATCCAGAATGTCCATTTTGTATTCTGCCCTTTCCCACATCCCTACAAAGCTCATTCTTACTCCTTAACTCTCTCACCCCCAAACATCACTAACCCACATTACTCTTTTTAACTTCAGTACTGCACAATCCTAATCACATACCAAAGCCATGCATTGTGTGTAACAACCCCAAACTCTTTCAAGAGACATAAAATGGACACATATTTCTTTAGAATATTTTGTGTTTTTTCTCTGATTCTAACCACTTTTTATCTTCTCTTTATGAGCTGTTCAACAAGGAATTTTGGTAAAAGTCCCCCAGTTTAATGCTTATAATTGAACCATGTCATGGGGATTGTTGGACTTGTTCTTATGGCCCCCATATGCGCCAATAACACCACATGGCATTGCTCCTTTTTTGCATAGGCACATTAAAATGGGAAAATACTATACATACAAATAAGATCCTATCTAATAGAGATTGGAACACACAAATCTTGTAGTGCAAAGGGACCTTACACCCTGAACATTGACATAACGACCTGGCACAGGCATTTTCCATTCACCCCTGAACCAGGGAAGCCATCCACGAAACATCCAGGTTTGTCTATAACATCACCTGGAAGCAATCCTCTACCACGGAAGACCCTACCACTGCTCAAAAGAGACTTCTCTTAACACTGAGAGGACTTAACAACAACAACGACCTGCTTACAGGACAGGGCTTCCTCCATTGCCCTTTAATGGTGAGGTAAAACAAGAGGACGCTCCACATCCTGACTTCAATGTAGGATATGCAGATTCCAGGATCTTTAGTACAGAAACATGATAACAACAACAGAGACTGTGTGAAAAATAAAAGTGTGTTGGCACTATGGACAATGTCTTGGATTGGATGATCTAGCTTGCCTGGAGCCTAGAGTTGGTCTTATGCCAGGAAACTTCAGAGGTAGGGTCTCTTTGTATTTAGGCCAAGGTTATTCCTTTCCATGCCCCTCATATTTTGGTGGGCCTATGCAAACAACAATTGCCACTCTAACACCGTTTTTACTGTGCTCCTTTGACTCTAATCCTTAAAAAAAAAAAACCACTTAAAATTTGAGGTTAATTTAAGCTAATCTGCATGTACATGGAAATGTAAAAATACTATGCCTCTAATGTTTAAGGAGTTACATAAGTTTTATGGCTTTAGATTGCCCTGTGTGCTGTTAAGAAATATTATAATGTGTTACAATCTGGGGACTTGAGGGACAAAGTAATTGTACATGGATTCTGTTTTATTTATCTTAATGTTCTTTGGCTGAAAGTTCAAAGTTAAGATATCAGCAAGGGGACTTCTTCTGAGAATTATGTTATGGGTGATTGTTTTTCCACTGTAACTTTACCTTGTCCTCTTCTTAGCATCTTTGTTCTCATAATTAAAAATAAAAAATAAAAAAAAAAGAAGACGGGAAAGATACAGTGTAAACGAGTTCTTCCTGGGAAGTTCCAGAAGCAAAGTATTGATGGTAAAGAAATCCTTTACAGCAGGACCTCCCAAAGCCAGAATCTGTCATCTAATAGTTGAGTGAAGATGCAAATTCAGAGCCTGTGTCCATAAAAGATGGTGACCTCATGAAATCTAGAGTCTGGGCCTTTATCTTATGCTATTCATGCACATAACGGGGTTTTGCTACTATTTTTATCATCATGAAATACACTTATCTAACAAGTTCAAGCTCGGTTAGTCACCCCAGGATGTACCATGAGAAAAGTTACTGCCCAAACAGTCTGTCACCGATTTTCTCCTGATAAATGATTCGCCTGATCTTCATCTACTGATACTTTATCTACTGTCTAATGGAGTAGGCATTGTGAGGAAAACAAGTCAGAGGAGAGGAATGCAACCATAATTACTGAGTGAATGGGTTGAAGTTGGATTTATGATCCAAAATACAAGCTCCCCCAATGGCATGAATTTATGGACATGACAGAAAGGGAGGCTTTGCTACCAGATTTCTTTAAGGAGACTAAATAGAACATATTTCCCTCATATATTTTTGCTAGGTTTATCATTTAGAATGGGTCCAGACAGTTACTAAAGATATCTGGCTTCAGGGTGGATACAAATTTCACTATAAAAAGCCTGGGGGGAGGCACAGGAGAGCAGTTAGGGTATGTGTCTTGCAGGTGGCCAGCCTGGGATAATACCTGGCCACCACATGGTCTCCCCCTCCAATATAGAGTGCAGCCCTGGAGGTCCTAGCACACCACTGGGGAGGCTTGGATCATCTACAGCACTTCAGGGCCTACGCAACAAACTGTGCTTGTCTCTCACATCAAAGCACCAGCCTGGTTGGCTGAGAAACACCAAGAGTGTCTACCCTGAGCAGCTTTTCAGAGACACCCTGTGGAGCTCTGAGAGCAATTTCAATTAGGCTTCTGAGTACTGGGCACAAGTCTTCAAAACTACTGGAAATCAGTCAGAGAGGTCTTGGCTGAAACAGTGAATTCTTTGTAAGATGATAGAGAACGCTGTCTCATGAATATAATGTGACACAAAGATAAGAAAAGCACCATTACTGAGGGCAAAAACATCTCAGACAAGGATGGTGAGATAATAGGGGAGAAGGCACTTGTCTTGCACATAACAACCCCAAATGTATTCTCTGTCACCACAGCACTGTAAGGAGTGACCCCAAAGTACAGAGCCAAAAGGAGCCTGTGACTATAGCTGGGTGTGGTCTAATCTGTCATCTCCACAAATAAAAAATTAGAATGATGCTCTTGAACCAAAAGGTGTGAATTTATAGGGTCAGACAAAAAAAGGAGGGGAAGAAGGAAGGAAAAGATGGAAGAAAATTAATAGGGCACAGAGACAGTACAATATGTAGGGCACTTGCTTTGCATGCAACAAACCTAGTGTTCAATCCTTAGCACAATATATGGCCCAGAGTACTGTTAGGAGTTATTTATGATCATAAAGCCAGTAGTAAGCCTTGAGCATTAACGGATGTGAAACTCCAAAGAATGAGAATGAGAGCGAGAAATAGAGAAAGCAAAGATACCATTAAAAGCCCGCGTCTATGGAGGAAGCTTGGAAACAAGAACCTTGGGTTTCTCCACCTAGAAGGTAGGGAGGAGTTCAAACGTTTTTGTTCTTGTGGTTTGTTGTTGTTGTTGTTGTCATTGTTATTAGTGTGTTTCTGGGCCCAATAGTGCTCAGGGGTTACTCCTGGATGTGTATTCAGGAATCACTCTTGGAGGACTCTTGGAATTTTGTAGGGATAGAACCTGGGTCAATACACGCAGAGCAAATACCCTGAGGACAAGTAATGTGACTGCTGGGGCTCATTCTGATCATGGTCTTCTTCAAACACTCATAACACTCAATTGTTACAGATGTGCCTTGTCCTCTGAGGGTACCTGGAGCTTGCCTGGACCCAGTGGAATCTTCCTCCTTTCATCAAACATACAATTAACAAAGAAGAAACAAAATAAAGAGGAAAACATATAGGAAGAAAAGCTGGGAGGGACGAGCTGATAGTGGCCACAAGTTCCTGGATCTGCTGGGACTGTGGTTGCTTCATTTCTCTTCAGAAACTAACAACACACATGACGAGGATGGTGCTGTGGCCATGTACCCTGGTCTCCTCCCAGGGTGGCTTGCTGAAGCCATTACCAGCAGTGACAAGTGTTAAAATCATACATGGACTTGAGGTCCCAGTCCAGAAGCCCTTCAACAAAAGTCAGGGAGTCCCACAAAATGGTGACTGCTATATTCTTGGGATATTGGGAGGCTGCCTTAGGCCAACAACCCTCATCCCTCCATCATCTATCTGTTCCTAGTTGCGCAGTCCACTGAGCCTGGAGCAGTGAGGATCACAGGTATCTCCGAAAATCTCAAAAATCCCTAACCAGCCCCACTCAGCTTCTCCTGCCCATCTCCAAAGATCTTGGAGAGCAGATGGCCCCCAAGAAGGCAAGTTCTCCATCACATCTTTAAATGCAGAGATCAATGAGCTCTCCCTGCTCCTATCTAGCCTCTGCTCTTAATAGGGGCCTCTTGAAGTAAGACAAACAAGCTGAAATCTTCTTAAAGGTTGTTTATTGAGCTGAAAGAGATGCTGGCAGTAGCAGGGCCTGTGTAGGTCCCCCTCGTGCACACCCACAGAGCAGGGGGCTGTCTGGTGGTTCTGGGGAACAAGCCAGAGACTCAGTCAAGCCAGTCGACTTTCTGACCTTGGAGATGAGTCACTTGGATACCCAAGCAAAAAGGGAGTTCTGGGGCACATATAGGCACCTCCCAGAGCACCACACACTGTTTGTGAACTGTTTTCTCAGATCAAATAAACAAGTAGCGACAGCATCATCAGGCCCCATGGAAAAATCTGACATGCTTCAGACTTTCCCATTGCTGTAGGGTGGTGAAATAAGTTTTTGTTTTGTCTGAGGCATATGACATATATATGTTAAAAAAAAAAAAAAACAGGGCAAATCTCTCTTATCCCAACTCTCTCGAATGTTGAAAACCACCAGTCTTACAGTATGTCAGCGGCAAAGAATAAACATACATTAAAATCCAATTTGCCAATAAAACACGTTACTTACTTGCTTGCATAGTGGGTGGGAAGCAACAAGCATCCCTTGGGGACGTTTTCTTTCTTCAACCCATACTCACAGTCATACCGCACTGTGGCACCTGACCAAGGCCTGGTACTGTTGACAAGGAGACCCTCAGGGTTGTCGGAAAAGAGTCACAAACCACTGGGGGTTCCTTGCAGGACATTCAATCTCCTTGTTGTTGCTGTTGAGAAAATCCATGTCCTGCTGAGTTCCAATTTCTGTCAAGCAGGAAAGAGATGCTAACACGCCTCAGAGAAAGATGCTGGCTTTGAGTGGTGGCCTCCCTCCAACCATGATATCCCAGAATAGAGGCTCTGGAAATCCCCCCCTGCAGTCACTCTCTACCTCCCTGCCTGCCTTTGGTACCATTTCTTTCCTTCCTCCTTCCAGACAAACCCCTGGGGCACAGAGGCCTTGTGGCCAGCCATGTATCTACTTCAGTGAGTTTCTCAGCCAAAGTTAGGCCCACTTTTCATCACTGCTCCTCCCTGGTACTGTCTGGGAGTTCCTAGGTGGGCAGTCCCCTTAGTTTCGTGTCCTCTCATACCCCCTCATCTGCCCTTGAGGACACTTTTCCTGCCATGTGCTCCTATCTCCACAGGTACATTCCTGGAGGAGATTGTGCAGGTATATAAGGCCCCAAAGGGTTAGATGGTAGAGAAGTAGCTCTTCCATCTCCATCTTTCTCTGCCCTCGCCTGTGTCCCTGACCTTCTCTCAGTCTCTCTGTATTCATCTCTCTTCTCCTTTTTTCCCTCACTCCCACCCTCACTTATGTATTGCTACATAGTGGAGTGAGAGATAAGACTTTCCTGAGGCCACCCTGCCAGACACAGACTAATACAGAACTATCTTTGGTAAGAGGAATTGACTTCAGTGCTGAGAAGCAGCACTGAGGAGCTGAGAAGTCTGGATTTCTTGTCTGAAGTTCTATGGGGCACTGGTTGAGTTCCATGTGAGAACTGTGGGCATTAATGGTATAAGTCCTTATCTAGAAAAGAGGGGATGAGACAAACTCAGTTCCAACAGCAGGGCCCAGGTTATGTCATTGGCACTGTGTGTGTTCCTCTGAGTACCACTGGAGATAAACATTGAGCACAGAGCCAGGAGAAGCCTCCGAGTATCATGGGTGTGACCACTAGCCCTCATTTCCCCACCTTTAAAAAGAAAAGTCAGCCAAGTAGGTCACACAGAAAGCAACTCCTGCTTCCTCCACTTTTTCATTCTGTTCAGGCCCCAAGGGGACAGCTTCCTGGGGAAGGCCTATCGCCTAAAGACTCAGCTGATTCATGCAAATACCTGTCCAACAGAATCCAGTAATAATGCTTGGTGAGAGCAACCTTTGCCACAGAAATGTAAATGTAAAGTCAATCACCACACAGCCCTAAGCACTGAACAAAGTCCATGGAGACCAGTCTTGAGAGGTGGTGTCTCTAGACCTCAGTTCTCCATGTTCAAGATTATAGATCAGATAGGAACTAAGAGAAAGCCAAGATGAGGTTTCTGGGCTGGCCAGGTATGCTGAACCTCTGCAACCCATGGTACCCTCCATGCCCTGGACACTACCAGGAATGACACAGAAGCAAGAGTGGTCCAAAAGCCACACACATACACACAAGAAAAATATGCACTAAGATGTTGCACAAAATATGCACAGGGATTCCAAATACATGCCTTCATCTGCCCTTCTGAACCCATGTGCATGTAATGTTGGAGAAGGGCTCACCCTACACCATCCTCTGCCCAGTGAACCTGAGATTTGGTGGACATTTGTTTAGGGGTTTTCCAACTAAAGCACCTCACATATTCCACTGAAGTTCTAATGTATTAGGGACAAGAGTATTAAGTCAACCTGAGAAATTCTCTGATTCCTCTGTTTTGGCCTTTGGCCTATGCCTTTCCTCTGCAATGATTCAGACAAGGCTTGCTGGTTGGTTTGCTTCTCTGTTCTGGTCACTGATATTTAAAACTTTCTAGGACTATCACATCCCTAGCAGGAGCCACATGCAAGTGCACAGGGGCAGCTTGTACTGCTCCTGCCACACCTTGTCCACTTTCTGAGGCTTTGGCATCACCCAGAAAGAAAATGCTGACCTCATGATGACTGCCCAGCCCATGGTAGCAGGTTCTATGTTCATAACCGGCCTTTTGTATGGGTTCTTCATAAATGGTGTGACCTTAGGGCTCTGTGGTCAGCTCTGTGGTCACTTCTGTGGAACAAGAGTCAGTGCAGTGCTTGTTTCTCCTTAAGGCCAGACATTATCCAGAGCACCCAGGAGTGATAGGCAGTCATGCCATATATGGTGACAGACACACAGGTCCCCATGTGAAATTTGAAATGACCCCTAGTGGTGCTCAGGAGCCATATTTGGTATCTGGGTTTGAACCAGGGCTGACTGCATGCCAGCAAGTGCCTTATCCCTGCATTTTCTCTCTGGTCTCAGGTCCTTTCAGTTTACCTCTGTGGGAAAAAACTGCAGGGAAACAGGCAGGGGTAAGGGAAACCTGGGTTTGTACATGATACCTATGTGGACCCTGTGCCAGGAGCCAGGAATCTCTGGATGCTTTGACAGTGGGGCCCAGCTGTCTTCTGGGATGAGCCATGGCAGGGCAGTCATCTGGCAAGGATCCACGAGTGAGAGGAGTTCAGAGATCAGATGGGCCATCTGGATCCCAGAGCTGTTACTTCTCACCCCGTTCCTGCAAAGTACCCAGAAAACTGACTGGGGTTGATGGGGGTGAGGAGGAGTGAGCTAAGCAAAGCCTTGGGGACTTTCCTGTGGGATGTGGGCTCCAGATTTCATTCTCAGATCTCCCTACTCTTTTCCTATACCTGCATTGTACCCTCCACCCCCTCCACTCCAGCCCATTAGTATCTCTCCAGTCTTGGGTGATTAGAATTTTCAGTGATCCTACATTTTCTCCTAGACTTGCATGTGGAGAGAACATCCATGGGAAGCGATAAATGAACTTGCATTTCATGAACAACAGCTTCAGTAATAATAGCTATGGCTCTGGCTTGGCCACCTCCTGCGCTCCATCTTCCAGATCTGCTAGCTCAGCTCAGGTCTGTGGCCTGTAGCCCCTGCCGATCACACATAATATTTCCGAAGATTTGTAGAATCTCCTTGAGAAGCAGAGCAAAGAAGCCCTGATTCTTCTCCTAGATAAAATCACATGTCTTGCAGGAAGACACCACTTCAACTGTGAATCCTCAGCTTTTGTTCAGAAATATGGTCCCACTGGAAGGAGAGTGCCCCTTACCTGGCCTGGCCTGATTCCGCCCCCCCCCCCCAAATGCTGTCTACAAGGAAAGTCCCTCCCTCTCCAGCTGCCAGGACATTTTCTCTGGGACTCTCTTTCCTGCTTCCTCCAGGGCATTGATTTCCCAATCAGGGTGGGTGGGGGAACTGGCAGTTTCCACAACAGACACATTCTCAAGGCCACATGTGGGTGCCTCAGACCAGAGGTGCAGCTTGTTTGTGAATTGCTCCTTTGACTTGCTCAAGCTGAACTCTGTTTTGATTAGTGTCAAAAGATTGTTCACAGAGTTCAGTCCCATCAGTGAGTTAGGAAGCTCACAGGTGGTGGTGGTGGTGGTGATTGGGGGGCTGTCCTTGGGTTGAGAAAGGTCATGCAAGGTCAGCCAAACAGCACCTGGATCAGCCGTTGGAGCTAGGAGGAAAGAAGGAAAGTAATTAATTTGTCACTAGTGAACAGAAACTCTCAGACAGGGCTAGAGGTATTCTCCATACTCTGTTCTAAGAAAACGGAATAGAATTTCTCTGCTCTTGTTTTCTTTAAGCAAAGACAAATAGTAGGTCATGGCACCTGGCACCTCTGACTTTTCAATAGGTCAGAAGGAATGGAGAGGGCCTTCTGGCTCCCCTCAATTCTCAAACAACACAGGTGCTGCTCTGATGGTGTATGTACATGTGTGATGTACAGGTGAATGTGAAAGTGTGCATATGCATATATGTATGTTGTTGCATGTGCATTGTATGCATACACACTCATGTTTGCACAATATATCTGAATGTGAGTATAAGTGCCCATGTGTCTATATGGATATGAGATAGTGAAATAGTATGTACATGTTTATTACAGGGGTGTATATATGTGTGTGACTGTATCATACATGTGTCTACATGTGAAAGTACAATTGTGTATGTGCATGCATATGCTTATGTTTAGGCATGTTGCACATGAATATATTGCATGTATTGGTGTGTGTATAAGTGGACGTATGTGGACGTGTGCAAGTGAGCAGTGCTGAGTGCGAGCATACATGTATGTTTGTGAGTGTTTTCTAGTCCTTGGAGAGTTAGATAAGTAGAATAATAGCTCCAGCTGTGAGGCTCTCTGCTTAATATCTAGACATTCTATTCCCTTCTCGAGATCATACCACGAGCACTTTCTCAAGAGGCAGGAGCATGCAAAGTATACTTTCTTTGGCAAGTGACCAGACCCTAAAGCAGGTCTTGCTTTGGTTCCTTTTGGTGTTGTACTTGGGCGATACTCTGGTTTAGTGTTTGGGGCCCATTCCTTGGAAGTGTTTGAGGACCATGTGGTGCCAGGAACTGGTCCCAGTTCTCTCTGTTGCAAGTGCTTACTCAAGTCTCGGAGCTGTTTCCCAGCACTGGTGTTTCAGTCTTTGTGATATTTAGTGTCATTCTTTGTTGAAATCTTGAAGCAACATCCAGATACTTTTATTAGGTCTGATCATCATCTCTTCAAAAGCTCCAATTCCAATCAATCACAGTCACAAGTAAATAGGATTTACTTTGGATAGGAAGGAAGTAAAATAGATCTCAAACACTATCTGCTTGTCTTATTGTAGTTAAAGTGACTATTCACTGTGAGACACACACATTCACAGTTCTACACATAATCACATGCATTCATTTTTATATCTCACACAACTGCACACTCTATTACATATTTACACATCCTCTCAAACAATCACAACACATGCACTCACACATTTCACACCCACTCACACTCTCACACATACTCTTACAAAAACAAATCAGGAGTCAGAGCCAAGCATGAGAACAGAGTTCGTGGCCAGGACTGAACACCAGCAGACTGAGTCAAGTGGGACTAAACTGAGCTTTACTCTGGTAAATTCTTGCCTCAGAATTAGGGTCAATTGGGCCAGAGAGATAGCACAGTGGTAGGGCATTGCTTTGCATGCAGCAGATTTGGGATGGATGGTGGTTCGAATCCCAGCATCCCCTACGATCCCCCATGCCTGCCAGGAACTATTTCTGAGCACAGAGCCATGAATAACCCCTGAGTGCTGCCAGGTATGACCCCCAAAAAACAAAAAACAAAAACAAATTAGGCTCAATAGCTTCTATTTATCTGCACCCAGGTACCCTATGGTGAAGATCTTATAATAATAATGCTTTGCCACAACAATAAAGTGATATGGATAATTTTTGTTTGTTTTCGGGTCACACCTGGTGGCACTCAGGGTTACTCCTGGCTCTGCACTCAGAAATCACTCCTGGAAAGCACAGGGGACCATATGAGATTCTGGGATTAGAACCACCATTCATCCTGGATCAGTTGCTTGCAAGGCAAGTGCCCTACCACTGTGCTATTTCTCCTGCCCCAGACATGGATAATTATTAACAAAACCATTTCTTTTGCAGAAGTGTCCCATGCAGTGCTTCTCCTGGGGGTACTCAGCTAACCAGGCCAGACAGCTCCATGTTTGGGCATGGCAGTGGTGGGATCTCCAGGCCATGCCCGCTGTGCATAAGTGGGGCAGGTGGTGCTGGGTATGATGCCAGAAACTAGCATTTGCCAGCCTCTGCCTCTCTCTCCATCCCCACTTGATGACTTTTAGCAAAAGTGCTTCCTGTACTTGGGTTTCTTTCATCTTCATCCATCACTTTACTTACCTTCTCCCTAAGCTGCCAACCAGGACCGCACATTGAGAGGTGATGTCTCTTTAGATTTTATGCTGGGCACATCTTCACTTCCTGATTTTAGAGGCTTGAAGGCTGTGAGGCTAACTGGCCTGTGTTCTGCCATTTGGCGGGGGCGTGTTTTTCTGCCAATAAGACTGGGACAGTGGTTCTTGATAAAACAGGCTACCTCCTTTGTTTATTTGCATACATCCTTGCACATGTGTACCATATATCCACATGTCATATGTCCATGCTCTCCTCATCCCGGGGTTCAGAATAATTGTCTGATCCTTCACTATCAGCTGCCTCTTTCCCTTTCTTCCATACCCACCTTTCAGAAGGCAGTTATCCTAGAGAGAGGGAGAAATGTCTGCCCCCTTCCTCCCAGCACAACTGCAGAAAGTACTGCAAATAGGCTTTGGCTTTCATGGCAATGGGCCCATCAATGGTCATAGCAGGAGGTGAGGAGGTGAATGTCTCAGACAATGGGACTCAATCTTCCTAGTTCCAGAAGGACAGACTGTCCTAGGCAAGATGTCCAATGTGGGACCAGATGTAAGAGATTGCATTCCCTGCTCATTCAGCAGATGCTGACCTCAGTCCCACCCGTGGGCTGTCAGGCCACACAGTGCTCAGGTGAGAACAGACAGCTTCTCCGGAGCTGTGCGGAGGACAGAGGCAGTGGGCAGCCAACACAGAGCACAACTCTGTTCCACAGTGTGGTCACCATCCTACCACTAAAAAGAACTGAGCAGGCTGTTTTTATTAAACATTTCCAAGAGTGATCCTTATTTGCCGAGCAGCATGGAGAAACCGAGGGTTCAGCGTGAAGTTTTGTTTGGCTGATCCAAGAACTTCTCCTCCTGCAGGAGGCACAGTCCCTGTTTTACCACCCTCCTAGTCTGAGACCATCAGGCGGTCCCGCCACTCAATGCCTGTGCTGAAAACAGGCGTGTGCGCCACCCATCTGAGCACCCAGTGTTGGAGCAGATGGTCAACGTGTTTACCCAGAAGCCGCCACTCAGAACTCTGAGAGCTGATTTGTTCTGCTACATTACAAATCAGTTCAAAGAGTGGTGTTGTTGCTGTTGCTTTAGAAGAAAACCATGAACATACATTTGAGTGCAGAGCTGTATAAGGCAGTGCAGAGAATGTCTGTGTCTCATAACAGTGCCGAGCTATGTGTGCACCGAGTAATCAGGACTGGGAGGTCTCAGATGAAAAAACGTTGCCCAGGAATAGGAGAATTTTGTCTTGCTTGCAAAGGCAAGTCTTGTCCCAGTGGGAAAAGCAGGGCTGGTCAGGGACATGTGGGATGGTTGGAGGGGGAGATCTAGAGAAGTTAGACATACCTGTGGGTGACTGTCACACATATCACATTCAAACACCCTCTACTCCCTGTTGGGGCTCCGCAGGAATCCAGTACACAGTAAGGGGGTGGGGGGCTTGGACTTCTCTGAATTCAGACCTCAAAATCTGAATCCCACTTTCTCGAGGGCTTTTGGGGCAGACATTTTGCCCCTCACTGTTTATTTCCAATATACAATCTTTCAGACTGAGTCCCACAGGCTGGAGTGGGGGTTCTTTCCTCCAGAACCCCACCTGCAACACACGCTAGTGAGGTTGCTATTGGAGTCCCTAGGCCTGGGCCCCACAGAAGGCAAGAGTGCCCTGACCGTATTACTATTCTTCTTTATCTCCCTTGAAACACTGATGTTAGGTTACACCTTATTTTATGTAAAACAATGATTATCCTGGTTCCTTTGCATGTTTGTTTACAACTTGGATTTACCCCCAAACAGAGGTTGTCTTAATTGTAAACCTAGGTGGGACTGGCTCAGGAAAGCCTCAGCTATCTGTCCTTACTGCCCCACCAACGGGTGGTCTCTGTTCTCAATAAAATAAGGCCATTCTAGCAGGCAGCTTGCTCTCCATAGAAGGCAGAAGATTGATAGACTACACGTATTTCATCCTCAACCTGGTTTGGATTAATTCATGCATAACCCTGATTTAGACTCGTTCACCTGGAGTTGGAGAAAAGGCATATGAAAGGATTTTACACACTTACCCTCCTGATCCCCAGCAAGGCAATAGCCCAGAATCTACTCCAGAAAGATCCTGTGGGGCTGTGGGGACAAAGTTCTGTGGAGCCCTCCTCTGTGCCAGAAGGGGCTCTGGAAAGACAAGGCTGTCACAATGGTGGCTTAATGTCACTGGACTCAGGTCGAGGACAAAAGAAAAAAGTTTAAATAAAACACTCCCAACACACTGAAACACTAAAGCAGCCCTCTGACATGCCAGTCTTCTCCTGCTCCTGAAAGTGAGCTCCCCCTCCAATTCATGAGCATGTTATTCTGGGCCCAATGGCTTGACTAAATATTCACTTTTTCATGCAAAAGGAAGGACTTCTGGGACTGGAGCAATAGTGCAGTGATAGGCGTTTGCCTTGCACATGGACAGACTTCAGTTCGATAACCGGCGTCCCATATGGTTCCCCAAACCAGGAATGATTTCGGAGCTCACAGCCAGGAGAAACCCCTGAACATCACCGGGTGTAGACCAAACAAACAAACTAACTAAAAAGTATGTAGTTCTACTTTCATGGTAAATTATCTTAGGAAAGTCAAGATGTTTGAAGAAAAATATTTGAAGATAAATATTAAGACTAAATATTTGAAATAAATATTTTCTTTGTGACTGTTGTCAAAAAATCAGTCAAACTCAGGGGTTTGCAACTTATCTGCATGACAAACAATTTGGGAAGAGGGGATATGATCCCCATTATCATACTAAAAAAAAAGGGACTCTTGCTTGATTAACTTAGCAAATGGAATGATACAGACTAGATCCCCTAGCCTGGATCCCATTGCACACATGACAAGTTTATAAATATGTTGGTACCATACAAGATATAATAGAGCTTTTCAGTCCACAATTACTATTACTATTACTGTATCTCACCATCAGAAATATACGAGTCATTTCTATTCCTTTTCTGGACTTCTCAAGGAGAAAGGGTGGGGAAAATCAGGACCAGTCAATTGTAATTATGAAAATATTTTATCTTGGAAGGGAATTATTTCCAACTACAGCTATAGAAAGTTGCCTACATGGGTTACCATGATTCTTGTTCATTACTGAAACCTGTGGGAGTAAACTAAAGTAGGGAAAGAAAGTGGATGTGAGAAGAAAGGGAAAATGCTTTATTGTGATTCTCAGCTGCATTGATGAAGAGCTGCCACCACCGTTTCTGTTTAAGCATATCTCGCCTTAGTCTTGGTACTATCATAAAATCCCACCATGCTTTCTGGCTTTCTAGCTTTGCCTTCCAAGGGCACATCTTCCAGTCTTGCTTTTTTTCCCATGCCTCACTTATATTTCTGGACCCCTGAATGAGATCCAAAGCACCTGGAGGCTCTGCTCTACTTCTGCCCTCTAGGATTCATAAGGATCCTTATCATGAGCCCCAGTTCTTAGAAACTTCTTCACTCTAACACTTCTTAGATTGCCTATTTGGTGCTGCACATCAACTGTGGACAATATGATTCATCTCTTAACTATTTTCTAGGTGTTATTTTTAATGTGCAATGTTTTTATTGGGGGTAACACTTACTTGCAGATTGACATTGAATAATTAGTTTGACAGCCTATATTATTCAATTTTAAGAAAGAGGGGGGTCACAGGACTTAGATTTCTCCTGTGCTCAACATGAATTGCTGCAGTTCTGGGCTTAAATATACTGCCTGGTAGAGTTGAAGACATCCAAGACGTAAGAAAATTCAGATAGAGGACGGGTAGTTCAAAGAAGGTGCAGATAAATATCTAAGGACTCTTAATGCAAAACACCAGAATGCCAGTGTCCACAGAGAAAACCCTGTGAGCAGGTGTCCTATATATAGTCTCTTATTTTCCATGCTTCAGAAATAATACCTAAATAATGCTTCAGAAATAATACCTAAATTCCTTCATTCATCAAATTTCCTTAAATCCCCTTAGGCCTAGTTATCATTATTTGAGAATTTGTTATCTGCCCTTCTTTCTATGACCAATTACTGCTGAATAATAAATATCCTAAGTGGAGAAGAGGAGAGACTCTGTCCAGGAGGTTATTAACCCTTTGACCCAATGTTGTCTCTCTAGTCTGTCTCTTTTTTCTTAATCCTTGTGGCACTCCTGCTTCAGGCCTGTTAACGTGGTGAGGGACTCTGGAAGTCCAGACTACTAGTCCAGGAGTGAAGGGATATGAAGATGGGACTGGGAAGGAAAAAAAAAAAAAAAGCCAGAGATGCACTGCAGAGGTGAGACCTGCACTATCCTGGATGGAGCATAGGTGGGGATGGAAACCAGGAGTGCAAAAGGTGTGGGGTCACATGACTGTGGGGAGCCAGACCACATCTAAGTAGGAAAAGCAGGATAAATACAATGTTCGGGAAGCTCAGAATTATAGCAGGCTATGTCCTGGGACAGAAGTGGACAAGAAGGACAAAATAATATCTGCTATGCAGCTGAGTATGGTATGGCCAGAGGTACCAGGAAGAAAGTGGAAAGATTTCATTAGTCCATGAAGAGGATATTTAAGTGTCTGAAGGTAACTTCGGTCTGATGATCTAGGGGACGTTTGCCTCTAAGGGGGGTGGCGGTGGGAGTATTTGAGACTGGGTCTGGGGAAGAAGTCACAACAGGGATGAACTCTCTGCTCACCTCAGGATGTGAGTTGCAATATGAATCCATGTTATAACAGTGGTCAGAGAGGGAGAGAAGCCATAGCAGTAGCCCAGGGGGTGACATGATTCACAACCATCTGATGGGGAAACAACAGCAGCCTTGACCATGGTGAATCCACACAGTCAGGAGCAAAGACTGTTGGAGAGTCATTATTGGTGTATGGAAGCCTCCTGTCCTGTGAACATGGATATTCTCTACTTCAACCATGCTCGGCCAAGCCTGGGGACACCTATCATTTTTGTTCACTCGGGTTCTCCTTTTGTGTCCAAATTTCAACATATTCTGCTCATATTTTTATTTTGTCACTTCATTATTGGTGATGGCCAGTAGTTTGTCTCAAACATCACTGATACTATCTTCTGCATGTAGAATTAATTCTGCTGCTATGCCTTGCTATTGTATTTGGGGGGGGGGGGGTTCGGGCCACACCTGTTTGATGCTCAGGGGTTACTCCTGGCTAAATGCTCAGAAATTGCCCCTGGCTTGGGGGGACCATATGGGACGCCGGGGGATCGAACCTCAGTCCTTCCTTGGCTAGCGCCTGCTTCCTTGGCCACCTCGCCGGCCCTGCTATTGTATTTTTTAAAACTCCTTTAATTCTATTTGTATGAACTCTTTGACACTGTGGCTCAGTTCAATCCAGTTGGTTGAATTCTTCTTCCAATGATTGTCTTATTTTCACAACCATTGCTTGGAACATTGATTTAAGTTCCTCTTCATCAGGAAGTATGAAGGG
Organism: Suncus etruscus; assembly: GCF_024139225.1. Taxonomy (NCBI): domain Eukaryota; kingdom Metazoa; phylum Chordata; class Mammalia; order Eulipotyphla; family Soricidae; genus Suncus; species Suncus etruscus. The sequence continues at coordinate 20,879,650 of NC_064858.1, forward strand.
AGACATTGGTAGTGGAAATGTTGCACTGGTGAAGGGGGGTGTTCTGTTTATGACTGAAACCCAACTACAATCATGCTTCTAATTATGATGCTTAAATAAAGATTTTATATATAAAGTAGTTCCTCGTCAATGAGGTTTAAGGCTTTATTTGAGTTTGATGATTTCTCAGGAATAGTGTCCTTGTCTGCTAAAGCATGTGATTTCTGTTTCCCTATTGCTGTTAAAGATTTGTGAGCTCTGTAATTTGAGCTTCAGATTCCCAATTGCCTGTTTTTTCCTATTCCAGCAAGCGGTCACTCTCTATAATCTGTTAATCTATCAATTTATGTGCCCTAATATATTATTTTAGTGTTCATACAGGCAAATAACTTATAATCCCATTTGCATACTGAACTATAAAGCTATTTGACAAGGCAAGTTAGCAAAACCAAAAACAGTTAGTGGAGTTGAAGGGGTGAAGTTGTTGTTATGAGGTCAAGAGTGACAACATGGGGGCCAGGTGGTGGCGCTAGAGGTAGGGTGCCTGCCTTGCCTGCGCTAGCCTTGGACGGACCACGGTTCGATCCCCCGGCGTCCCATATGGTCCCCCAAGCCAGGAGCAACTTCTGAGCGCATAGCCAGGAGTAACCCCTGAGCGTTACCAGGTGTGGCCCAAAAAAAAAAAAAGAGTGACAACATGAGGGCTTTTAGTATGTAAAATTCAGGGAGAAGTGACACATGGCATAGCAGGTAATCAGGGGGAGGATTACTTGACACACCAATATGACAAAAGAGGCTGGTATCAGCATTATTGGTCATCAGTGAGCGTTCTGGGTTTAAGATGCAGACCAGAGTGCATAGTATTCCCAGTGCAGTGCAGCCAGAGAGAAGTGGCACCTGGTGTACGGAGAGTGGGTGGGTAAAAATTAGAGTTCTTAACATGTCTCTACAATATCCTTTGAAACCATAGATTTCTTTGCTTCTGGACAATGTGGACATAGTCACTATCCTATTCTAACTGTACCAAAAAGACTGACAGAGGAATCGGACAGAGCCTCAGACATGGTCAGTGACTCTGCCCCTGCAACCAAGTCCAGCATGGTGGATGAAAATGGTCCTGGGCCAGAAATCAAGGAAGCCCAGGATTCGTTATAGACTCTGCTAAAACCAAGGGCAGCTTTAGTGAGCAATGAGACAGAAATCTCAGTACACCAGCAGACAGTCTGAAGATTCCTCGTACTTTCCTTCTCTACTCAAGGCAGAAAGCAAGTGAAGTTCCATGGCCTCCAACTTCAGGTTCTTGCTGTGAATACTGCTTCTGGGTGGAAAGCAGGACATATACCCAACGGTGGTGCTGGTGGAGATTGGTGTGACCCCACCACTTGGCTGTGCTTCCCCAGGGTGACTTCTCTTCTCAACAGTAGTGGCTTGAAAGAATGGGTTGCTCTGCAGCAAACCAGTTCGGTGTGTGGCATCCTCCTCTTGGAAATAATAAACAGATGCCACTATGCCTGTGAGCAGGGTGGCACTAGGGTAGGTTTGGAACCTGTACAAGAAAATTTGTCCAAGAATTTCTTGGAACAGGGCACTCAATCCAGAGTTCTAGTATGTTCCATAGGCCAGAGATGCCCTTGGCCAAGTTATACTGTTATATAATATAAAACTGAGTGCCAGCCTAGCCCAGTGTGTTTGTCAGTGTGTGTATGTACAGTGTTTCTATGAGACAGATGGATGATGCATGCATGAAAATGTACTTGCACTCCTGTTTCATTTTTATCTTGTCTTAGGAGGGCTCTTCCTTTCGAAAACCATGTTCCTCCTAAATTTACAGCTGGGCCATGTGAAGCTGGGCTGTGTTAAGATGGATTGTGGCTAAAAAGCCCCCCTTTAAAAACAAAAGGGAGAGAGGGAGGCACTGTTACTGGCAGGTCAAAACAATTGTCAGACTCAGGTGCATGGTCAGAGCAACCAACATGGCTGCCTGATGCTGAGGGGCTGTGTGGAACGAAGGGGCTGTGTGGTGCTGAGGTGTTGTGTGATGCTGAGGGGTTGTGTGGCTCCAAGGGAGTCTGTGACGCTGAGAAGCTATGTGGCATTGAGGGGCTGTGTGGCACTGAAGTGAGGCATTGAGCATCTATGTGGCCTTGAAGGCACAGACACACTCATACACTCACATCTCATACCAACACACAATACACAATATATATACATACATACACAATATATATATACATGCATACATATATATATATACATACATACATACATACATACATACATACATACATATATATAGTATATGTCAGGGGTGGCGAACAAGTTTGACACAAAGAGCCAAAATTTTAAACTGTGAGAGTCAGAGAGCCACACCACGCAGTGACCTGCCAAAACAAACACTCACACAAAAGCATGTAATTTTAACAATAATATATGTAACACATATTGCATTTTGCCATTTTGAGTAAGGGTCAAAATCCTGCAGTGATGGTGAGGGTGTGCTGCGTCCTCCACACTAAGAACTAACGGCAAGATGTGACACAACATGTGCCACACAGCTCCCCCCTCCCCCCGCTCGCTGACCCGTGCAGTTGTTTCCGAGGGATGGGAGATGGGACTACGCGCTCAGAGATCTCTCCTCAGAGGTCCCTCCTCAGAAGCAGCAGAGCAAAATCCAAACTTGGCAAAGAGCCACAGTATACAAAAGAATGATAAGAGGCAAAGAGCCGCATTCATTTTGGCCAAGAGTGCATGTTCGCCACCCCTGGTATATATACTATATATATTCTATACACTCACTCTTCCTACACATTCACATTTTACATGCAGATACATACAATCATATACATTCCACACATCCCACACTCTAAACACACACACACACACACACACACACAAACGCACATTAATAGATGCACAAACACTCTGACACTCACACACATTTACACACAGACACACTCACAGCTGATGAAGCCCGCCTGTGTTGACTCAATGACACAGCTGAGTTTCATGCTGTTTTGCAAAATACAGCCCAGAAGCAGTGAGCAGAAGCAGGGATTGAGGGGGGGGCAGAGGGAGGACTGTAGTTCTTTGGACTACCACCCCCCAATCTCTGACACTTTTCTGGAAGTGGCCCTGCAGGGCAGCCTTGGCTCCTCCTTTGAGAAGCTATTTCCAGCCAGGCTGCAGGAAGCAGCTCAGCTCAGGACATTTGCCTTATTGGTTTTCAGTGGTGCCTATAGCTGCTGGAAGCTTCCATATACTTCCCACAGCAGGCTTATTCCTGAGGCCATGAGTGCAGAACTAGCCATGAGAGCATATGAACACACCTACTGTCCTGTTCTTCTCACTCAACCATGAATTCCGGCCTACCTTATGCATATGGGGAAGCACCCTGAGTCTTTTGAGCACCTGTGAGTGACCCTGGGCTAGGACCGGAAAGACCCTCCCTGAGTTAGGGGTCAAAGTTAGCTAACAGAGTTGGGGACTTTGGAGATGGGACCCTGATTCTCAGGAGTCACATCTGACATTTTCAGAGCATGGAATGGGGCTGAGGTAGCCCAAAGGCAGTATAGAGGGTTATGTGGGTATTGCTATCTGTGGAAGTGGAGGACCAAGTATATTAGGGAGGAGGATTGGCCAGAACTCCACTGGACATGAGTGTGGGAGCAGGGCATGTTAGCCCCAGCCATAAGACCGCAAATGCTCAAGAAAGCCCCCTGATCAGTTGCTGACCTGGGGGTTCCAGGTTCTCTCTAGAGAAGAAATGCCAGGATGTAAATGGAGCAGTAGATCTTCGGTCACATTGGAATTCCCTTTTCCTCTGCATCTAGCTCCTACTTCTCTTAAACATAGCCATTGTTGCTCCTTATCTGTCTCTTCCCAGAGACCAGCAGAGACTGTGGCAAACAGAGCAAATCAATGGGGGCTGGGACACTTGCCAGGCCAGCCAGGTTACAGTCATCTCCTGCTACCCTACAGAGAACTTTTGCCACTCCATAAAGATCTTTTACTATGCCACAGCAATCTCTCACACACACCAGGGTGTCACCCCTAGGCGACAAGGATCTGTCACCCCATACACACACAGATCCCATCATCCCACAGGATCTGTCACCCTACTGGGATTTTCTGTCACCCCATAGGAATCTTCTGTCACCACACAGGAATTCTCATCTCATCACAGGGATCTCTCATACTACAAGGATCTTCTGCCACCCCAAGGGATCTTCTGCCATTCCATAGAGATCTCCTGCCATGCCACAGGAATATCTCACACCACATTGTCTTCTGTCACCCCACACAGATCTCCCATCATTCCACAGGGATATCCCATCACTCTACAATGCTCTCTCACCCATAGAGATCTCCTACCACCCAAAAGTGATTTCTAATCACCCAACAGGAACTCCTATTACCCCACAGGAATCTTTTGTTACCTCACAAGGATCTCCCATCATCCACAGGGAGCTCCCATTACCCTACAGGGACTCTTGTCACTGCACAGGGATCTCTCATTCCCTTACACATCAGTCTTCCAGGACAGGGTTATCAGAGAGCTGGAGATGGCTTGGTTTTCTGCAAGCACCACAGCACCCATTCCTTCATGGTCTCTGTGTAGGCTTGCATTCTCCTCCCATGTCAGCAGGTGCACCAAGAGCCAAAAAAGGGTGATCCTTTCTTACTTTATTAAGTGAGGTCCTTGCTTACTTCTATCCAGAGGCACGAGAGCCAGCCTGACCAGAAACCAATATGTTACTAAAGTGTTCCAAATGTTTTACGATTCAGAGGTGTGGGCAATAGACCATACCCAAACAAATGACAAAGGGCCAAGAATTCCAGGCCAGGGCATCTGGCTGCAGCTGGGCCCCTCTCCCCAATTCTGCGGTGGGGGAACCAGACCTACCCAGTTCCTAATGTCCTGAAAACACATGTATGGGCTGCAGGTGGCAACTTAGGGCTGAGATGTTTGTCACTGACTCATCTAATAAGCAAGGCTGGGAATCACAGAGAAGGAGCTGGAGAGTGAAAGAGGCTTTCAAACACATCCAAGTTCCGAGATTAAAAGTTTAGATGAATATTGGAAACTGAAGAGGAAGAAATGAAATGAAAACCGATCATAATACATTGTGACTCGTCTGGCTTTGCTTTTATTTCCATTAAAAATATCAGAATACAAGTGTATTTCAATCCTTGCTCAATTTTAAGAAACAACTCTTTGTTTTGGCAACTAGTTCTATTTCCTAAGACACTTATTTTCTCAATCTATAAAGAAGTGAAAGGGATGTTTTTAAAAAATTTTATTTTAAGATTATTCAGGGCTATGTTCTTAGGAGGACTGGATTAGAGAAATACCCCAGAGAACTGCAGGGGGCCACATGCCTCCCCATAGGTATATTCTTGGGAGAACATCTAAGAATCATGTCAATGGGGTCATGCACAATACTTAGAGGGGTAACTGGTAGGACAGGGGGGTTAAGAAGAAAACAAGGTCAGAAGGGGTTACAGAACATGTCCTCCACCAAAGTTGTCCAGAGAGGAGCAGAGTTAAGGAAGAAAGTCTGAAAATTGGATCCATAAGTTATCACAAAGTGGATTCTTCAGACACTACAGAGACAATAGCAAAATATGAGTACCAGCTTAGTGTCAGTGACTAAAATATGAGTTCCAGCTTAGTGTCATAGAAGGTAATTGAGAGACTGGGCAAAATTTATCAAAATTCAATGTTTTTCAAAAATAGAAGTGGGAAATCTAAAGAGCCATGCAACTGAAGAATGCAAAAAAGTAACCATACTTCAAATAAAGTAATTTCAGATCACTCAGGTTTTGCAATTTACCTGATATTTTAAAAAAAAGAACCCCAACTCTTCCAGAGACCAAAGAACAGGAGGGATTAACAGAAATTTAGCACCTCTCTATGACCAGGACATTATGACAAAGAAAGATTGCATGCCTGTCCCTCAACCACTTAAGTGAAAAATTCTGAACAAGTTATAAGTAACTATGTATAAAAAATATATAACATGAGTTCTGGCCTATCCTAAAACCTTTCCTAAGCATAAATTTATTTAACATGAGTAATCTATTAATATATTTTAATGAATTAAGAAAACATAAGAGTGGGGGCCTGAGAGATAGCATGGAGGTAAGGCGTTTGCCTTGCATGCAGAAGGTTGGTGGTTCAAATCCTGGCATCCCATATGGTCCCTTGAGCCTGCCAGGAGCGATTTCTGAGTGTAGAGCCAGTAGCCCCTGAACGTTGCCGGGTGTGACCCAAAAACCAAGAAAAAAAATGAAAAGAAAACATAAGAGTAATCACAAAATCAACTCATGAGCACAAAATTTTATCAGGAATCTAGGAGTAGATGGGAACCTTTAAATATGTTAAAGAGAATTTACAAAAATTCTAGTTCATGGTTAAATACTGAGAGCTTGAATGTGAGATTGAGACTAACCTGTAGATACTCATAAGACCGGCTCCTGGGGCCAGAGAGATAGACAGAACAGTGGTAGGGCATTTGCCTTGCATGCAGACAACGCAGGAGGGACCTGGGTTCAATTCCCGGCATCCCATATGGTCCTCCAAGTCTTCCAGGAGCAATTTCTGAGAGCAAAGCCAGGAGTAACCCTTGAGTACCACCGAGTGTGGCCCAAAAATCAAATAAACAAATAAATAAAATAAAATGGCAAAAAAAAAAAAAAACAAAAAAAAACAAAAAAAACTGACTTCTATTCAGCATTACATGGAATAAAGTTCCAGGAAGTTTAGTAAGAAGGGAAGATATTGCAATGTATAAGAATAGTAAGGAAGAAATAGTGAAGAAAGAAAAAGAAAATAAACAAGCCTGGATAAAGACATCCGGAAACATCTCCAGATAAACAACTTCTTGAATAGAATCGATGGGATTGATGAATAGGGTCAATCTGCAAAAGGCAAAGAGCCTTTGACAACACAGCTGTGGAAAATTGACAACAAACTGAAAATGTTCATCTGAACTAAAGAAATACTATGAGAGGGAGTGGACAGGTCTCAGATGCATGGAAATATACTTCCATACAAGTTTCATGAATTATAAGAGCCAGTGTATGGGGGATGCTAATATTTCCCATGTTAATCCACAGACTTAATGATCTGAATCGAAACAGTAGCACATTTTCTTTTGCCATAAAATTTGCTAGGTTGATTTAAAAGTGACTAGGGAAATGTTATAAAAAAAAAGAAACCATGAATGGAGGGAAAACTTGAGAAAAAGAAAAACTGTAGAAAACTCACATTATTCGACAGCCACAGCTTCTAAGAGCTCTGGAAAGGGAGATGATCTGGGATTAGCATGAAGATAAATACACTGTGGTTGCAGAGATCAAAGGGCTAGACCATGTGCCATGCCTACAAAGACCCCAAGCACCTCCAAGTGTGTCCCTGGTGGCCTCTGGCCCCTGCAAAACAAGTACCCCAATGATAAAGATACAGACCAAGAGGACAGAAAGTCCAGAAGTAGATGCATATATGAAATTAATGGACAAGGTGGTAATGCATCATGATGCAGGAATAGAATAAATTTAACTATCATCAACATATGACAAAATAACAGAGATAGAACCTGAAATACTGCCATTAAAACAATAAATTAACATAGTAAACTGTTAGGATAAAAATCTACCACATATATGTAATTAATGAGAAAAAGTATCCCTATTTATAATAATACCAAAAAAGAATAAAATATCTAGGTATCATCATAATATATGAGATGAAAGACCTGAAAACTCTACAACACCATTGAAAAGAACAAAATACACAGGAAAATGAAAAAAAAATATTCCATGCTTATGGGTTGGAAGAATCAACATTGTTTTCATGGCCATCTTGTATAAAGCAATCTACAGATTCAACATACCATATTTATTTGAGTATAACGCGCATCCATATATAACATGCACCCCTAATTTTCTATTAAAAATCGTTATAAAATTTTCTTTCACACTAACCATTGTAATTGACAAAAAAAGTTGTTGAACATGTGCAGACACGATAAAGATCTTTTATTGACAACGTAAACTGGTATAAAAACAATACTGAAATAAAATGACCGGTAACAATATTTATTTAAAATGCTTCCAAGTCAGATTCATCATCAGATACACTACAGAGTTGTTTCCATTCGTCTCGAGTTAATTTTTCATCAGTGTCCAAGTTGGCAGAAGCATCTGTTTCTCCAGTTCCTTCACTTTCTTCTGAGTCTGAATTCCACAGCAGGTCGTCTTTTGTGCCATCCATTTGATTGCTGATGCCTGTCTTCCAAAAACTCTTGATGATCATTTCTTTTGGTATGTCTTCTCATGATGTTTTAACCCAGGATGTCAAGAGAGATAGGCCAGGTTTCTTGAGTTGTTTTTTTTTTCCTTCACCTGGAAAAGGCGCAGTGCAAACTCACAATTCTCCTGTGCCTGCATTGGACAGCCGCCACTGCCACCCCACCCCAGCCCTTGTTTAGAACGTGCATCCAAAATGGATTTCTTTTTTTGGTAGACAATTTTGCGCATTATACTCAAATAAATACGGTAGTTTTTTTTATCAAAAACCCAATGACATTTTCAAGGAACTAAATCAATACTAAAATCTGTATGGACCACAAAAGAACCCAAATAACCAAAGCAGTCATGATAAAAAGAAGAAAAATGAATGTATTATGGTTCCTGACACCAGACTATATTACAGAAATATAGTAAACAAAACTGTGGTACTGCATAAAAAATCAGACACATTGTTCAAGAGAAATAAATCTGAGAACCTAGAAATGAGGTCTCACATATTATATACACAAATGAGTAATAGAAAATGAAATTAAGACAAGACATAGAGCAGGGAAAGTCTCTTCAATAAATGTTATTGGGAAAACTGGTGGGCAGCCATATGCAAAAGAATGAAATGTTATTCTCCAATCCAGACACAAAAGGTAATGCAAAATGGGTTAGTGATTTGAGCATTCAACCTGAAACTACAAAAATTCTTTTTTGAAAATATTTGTTATATTTTTTGGTATCATTAGATACCAAAGATTGAAATCCAAAGACAAGGAGAACAATAGCAAAAATAAAGTTTAACTACATTAAACATATGAACTCTAGTATAGTGAAAGTCACCACAAAAATGAAAAGGCAACCTACTGATTGTGGAAACATATTAATAAATTAACTTATACCTCTATAAGATTAATATAAAAGTGGACTTATACTACTAGTAATAACAAAAACAAGCCATCCAATCAAAAATTGATGTGTAGAACAGACACTTCTTTAAAGATAGCATATATATATATATAGCTAACAGACTTATGAAAAATATTCATCCTTACATAATTATATAATTACAATTTAAATCCAAAAGTATAACTTTATTTCATGAGAATAGCCTCCATCAAAAATTCAAGGAACAATAAGTAGTGGCAATAATATGAAGATAAAGGATCCTTCATTAACTGTTGGTGGTTATGTAAACTGGGACAGCCTTGGTAGAAAACAATATAGTTACCTAAAATATTACTTTTAGAAAAAAATTAAATTAAAAATAGAAACATATCCTCTGATTTAACAATTCCACTTTTAGGTATTTATTCAGAAAATATAAAAACACTGAATTTCATGCAGGAGAGCTAGAACAATGGGTAGGGCAATTATTTTGCACTCAGCAGACCCAGGTTCTATCCCAGGCATGTCATATGACCCATTGAGTCCTGCATGAGTTATTCCTAAATTGAAGGAGAGCACCCTTGTGTGTTGTCCCCCAAACCAAGAAAAATAAAATGTATATTCAAGGTTATATTCTTGCAGCACTGCTCATTATAGCTGAGCCCAAGAAAAAAACCAACTGTCCAATAATATTGGATAAGCAAGCTGTAGTTCCAATTTAAGCAACTAGAAAAAGACCAATAAAGAGAACCAATTAAGTAGAAGAAAAGATCTAATAAAACTTAGAGAGATAAGTTAACAAAATGAAAATTGAAATAAAATGCCAAAAATAAAACTAAAATTAAAAAGTTTGAAATATTAATGAAACAAAGAATGGGTTCTTTGAAAGAATACACCAGCTTGACAAACCATTGAATGGACTTACAAATAAAAAAGAGAAACGAATGAAAAGACTCATGAAGAAAGAGATAACTCTAATAAACTGAATTAGAGTTGAGGAGACATTACATTAGATGCCACAGAAATTCAAAGGATCGTCAGGGATTACCCTGAGAGTCTTTATGCAATAAAATTGAAGAACAAACCTGAAGAAATGAATACATTTTTGGAATTTTGCAACCTTCCAAAACTTACTCATGAAGAAAAGGAATACCTGAATAGAATACTTACTATCAAGGAACTTAAAACGGCTGTCCAAATTCTCTCCCCAAACAAAAAAATTGTTCCAGTTGTGTTTAATAGCAAGTTCTTAAAACTTTTAAAGAAGATTGTTTCCAATCCTTTCCAGAATTCACCAGAAAATTGAAGAATTAGGAAGTCTCCAAAACTCTTTCTATGAGGTGACCATTACCTTAATAACCAAAAATAGACAGAGATATAACAAAAATAAAAACTATAGATCTATATACCTAATAAACATAGATGCAAAGACCCTCCACACAATATGTTCAAATCAAATCCAATAAGACATCAAAAAGATAATAAACCAAGAACAAGTGGGATTTATACCAGGGATGCAAGGGTTTATAAACACAAACCAATTAACATTCATGAAATGAAGAAAAATAAAACCCATATAATCACATTAATAGATGGAGACAAAATATTTTACAAGACACAATACCCATTCATCATTTTTAAAAATGCTCAGTAAAATAAGGATAAGAACTTTACCCAATGTAGTTAAAGCATTTCTCATGAATTCTCAGTTAATATTATATTATATGGTAACAACCTGAAAGCCTTCTCACTGAGATCAGGTACAAGACAAGGTTGACCAATATCACTCTTATTATTCAATATATAATTGGAAGCCTTGCCACTGCAATGAGAAAGAAAGAAATATTAAAGGCATCTATGTTAGAAAAGAAAAAGTGAAACTACCACTATTTGCAGATGACTTGACACTCTAAATCAAGTGCAAAATCCTAAAGACAACCAAAAATATCCTAAAAACAAACTTGTATAATAGAGTGGTATCAGGCCAAAAAAAAAAATCAACACAGAAATCCTTGGCATTCTTATGTGGGAACAATAAAATAAATAAATAAAAATAAAAATCATTCTTTAAGTCCTTGAAGAAATTCAATGGTCTAAGTGGGAGTAATCACAAACACTCTTGGCCCCAAAGTGTAGCAAGGAGAAGGAAAGAAACTGAGTGGAGGAGAAGAAACACAAATATGAAAGGATGGGGGCCACGGGACAAGTGGTCTCAGGTCCACTGGTGGAGATAAAAAAAAAGGGGCGGGAGGACAGAACTAAATATCCAAGTCAAAGTCAACAACAATGGAATAAAAAGACAAACTCTAACAATCTGAACTGTAAAATAAATCTGTTATACTGGCAGGCTGGGGGGCAAAGGGTGGTGGTTCAGATACATGTTGGGAACATGGTGGAGGGAGGATGACATTGGTGGTGGAATAGATCCTAATTCATTGTATGTCTAAAACCTGACATTGAAGGAACTTTTAGATCACAATGGTTTCAATTAAATAAACAACCCCCCCAAAGAAAAATCATCATTAGCACCACCACCAAAAAAAAAGCCCATTTTCAATGGCACCTAAAAGAAATCAATTAACCTGAATATCAAATTAAATATGTGAAAACCATGTAAAGACAACAGTAAACTACAACCAAAATAAGTAAAGGAAGACTCAAGTAAATGGAAGCATAGTCTCTGATTATGAATTGGGAAGATTAACATCAAAATGACAATCTTGCCCTCTTCCTGCTGGGGAGCCAGTCACCTCTCTGTGTGTCCAAAAAAAAAAAAAGAAAAGAGACCATCTTGCTCAAAGCACTATACAGATTCAATGTAGTCTCTATAAAAAAAAGCCTATAACATTTTAAAAATAAACAAGTCAAATGCAGCCAAAGTTTATATGGAATAATAAAACTCCCTGAATAGCAAAATTAATCCTAGGAAAAAGAAGACGAGAGGCTTGATTATTCCCAACTTTATACTAGAAAGCTATAGTTTTAAGACTGTGGGAAAAAATATAGAAGTTAAACTGAATAAAATAGAATTGAGAGATTTCAGGTATACAATGAGTGAGTCTTCAACAAAGAGTGTGAAGTAGAGTATGAAAAGTGTATGAAGTGGAGTATGGAAAGAGTATGAAATGAAGAATGAAATGAGTACAAAGTGGGGAATAGAGTATTAAGTGAGAAATTGAAAGCCTCTTCAACAAATGATGTTGGAAAAACTGATCAGTCACATGTATAAAAATGAGCTCACTTCTGTTACACCATGCACAAAAGTAAATTAAAAGTGTATCAAAAAAACTCTATATTAGATGTGAATCCATAAATTATATTGAGTAAATGTAGACAAAGCATTTCATGATACCAAACCTAAAGGTGTTTCTAATGATTCAATGCCCTTGGCCAAGGAAACAGAAGTAAAGATAAATAATTGGGAGTACATGAAATTAAGAACCTTATTAAGTATTGGAAAAGGAATGATGACCAGAATAAAAAGACACACCACAGACTGGGGAAAAATGTTTGCCCCCAACTCTTCTGACAAAGGGTTAACATTCAATATATATAAGATATCCACCACTTGTAAATCTTTTTTTTTAATTTTTTTATTTTGTATTATGAGAACAAAAGATGCAAAGAAAGAGGACAAGGTAAAGTTACAGTGGAAGGACAATCACCCATAACATAATTCTCAGAAGAAGTCCCCTTGCTGATATCTTAACTTTGAACTTTCAGCCAAAGAACGTTAAGATAAAATAAAACAGAATCCATGTGTGATTATTTTGTCCCTCGAGTCCCCAGATTGTAGCACATTATAATATTTCTTAACAGCACACAAGGCAATCTAAAGCCATCAAACTTATGTAACTCCTTTAACATTAGAGGCATAGTATTTTTTTACATTTCCATGTACATTAATATTAGCTTAAGTTAACCTCAAATTTTAAGTGGGTGTGTTTTAAGGATTAGAGTCAAAGGAGCACAGTAAAAACATTGTTAGAGTGGCAATTGTTGTTTGCATAGGCCCACCAAAATATGAGAGGCATGGAAAGGAATAACCTTGGCCTAAATATAAAGAGATCCTACCCCTGAAGTTTCCTGGCATAAGACCAGCTCTAGGCTTCAGGCAAGTTATCGTCCGATCCAAGACATTGTCCGTAGTGCCAACACACTTTTCACACAGTCTCTGTTGTTGGTATCATGTTTCTGTATTAAAGATTCTGGAATCTGCATGTCCTACATTGAAGTCATGATATGGAGTGTCTTCTCGTTTCACCTCACCATGAAAGGGCAATGCAGGAAGCCCTTTCCTGTAAGCAAGTTGTTGTTGTTAAGTCTTCTCAGTGTTAAGGGAAGTCTCTCTTGAGCAGGACGATGTCTGAGCAGTGGTAGGGTCTTCCGTGGTAGAGGATTGCTTCCAGGTGATGTTATAGACAAACCTCACAATTAAGGGGCAATACAGCTAGCCCTGTCCAGTAAGCAGGTCATTGTTCTTGTTGTCTTCTCAGTGTTAAGGGGTGTTTCTTTTGAGTAGATAGATGTCAGAGCAGCTGTAGGGTCTTCCCTGGTACAGGAATGCTACCAGGTGATGTTATAAACAACCTTGGATGTTTTGTAAATGTCTTCTGTAGATCAAGGGGTGAATGGAGAATGCCCATTCTTCTGAGGCCTGTACCTGGTCTTTATGTCAATGTTCAGGGTGTAAGGTCTCATTGCACTACAAGATTTGTGTGTTCCCATCTCTATTAGATAAGAACCTATTGGTATGTATAGTATTTTCCCATTTTAGTGTGCCTAAGCAAACAAGAAATAAATCCACGTGGTGCTATCAGATATATGGGGGCGTAAGAATATTTCCAACAAGACCCATGACTTGGTTCAAACATAAGTATTAAACTGAGGGATTCTTTCACACCAAATTCCATATTGAGCAGTTCACAAAGAGAAGATAAAAACATGGGGGGGGATCGTCACTGTATAAGAAAATATTCAGCAAAAGTTTATAGACGTCAAAAAAAACACCCATAAAATATTGAAAACATATAAGTGTCTTTTTTATGCCTTTTAAAATAGTTGGGTGGGTGTTAACTCCAGGGCAGCACTTTGGTCTGTGACTTAGGACTCTACAGTACTTAAGTTAGAAAGGGTAAATGAGGAGTAATGATGATAGGAATTAAAGAAGTTAAAGAGAAATATGAACTTATGAAGGGGTATGCAAAAGGGCAGAGTACAAAATGGACATTCTGTATACATAAAAACATAATTCAATGATAGTGAGTACTATTAATGTTTCTTGTGTGAGTACTATTAATGTTTCTTGTGTGGGTACTATTAATGTTTCTTGTGTGAGTACTATTAATGTCTCTTGTGCATGCGGGGGCTATCGCCCCCTCGCGATTCTGAAAATATAGACTGGACAGAGATTACCAGTGACTTCAAAAAGGCCTAGGGTACCTTCAAGCTCCACCAATGGACCCAACTCACCGGCTTGCCCAGGCATGTGGCCCGGGAAAGCCCTGGAGATCTGGAGCAAGGCGGTAGAGGGGTGCTGGGGTTACCCAAGTCCTGCACCCCCACTAGGCCTGGTCAAGCAGGCCTCCGGCATGGCGGGGGCCTGCCAGACCTCTTCCTGCTAGACTCCTGGCTCCCAGAAAGCCACTTGTAAATCTTAACAAGAATAAAACAACCCCATCCAAAACTAGGAATAAGAGATGAATAGACACATCCTTATTGAAGGCATACAGATGACCAAAATGTATATAAAAATGCTCTGCATCACATATCATCAGGAAATGCAAATCAAAATAATAATGATCTTTATCAGCTCACACCAAAGGGATTGGCACAAAGAACAAAAACAATAGTGTGGTGTGGATGTAGGAAAAATGCACCCTCATCCATTTCTGGGGTTATGTTGATGTGTTCAACCCTTTTGGAAAACAATATGGACACTTTTCAAAAATGCAGAATTGATCTTATAAATGATTCAGCAATTCCACTTTCTGGCCTCTACCACAAAGGGTCTCCAAACTCTTTATAAAAGACATTTGTGCTCCTGTGTTCAGCACTATTCAGGATAGCCAGAAATTGGTGGCAATTGTCTAATTGTTCAAGAGCAGATGAGTGGATATTCATGGCAGAACTCAACACAACAGTGGATTTGGAATAAACCTCGTTGTCCAATAACAAATGAGTTTATCAAGAAGATAGGCTATATATATATATATTATATATCTACAATGGAATACTACATAGCTATAAATCAGGGGTCTCAAACTCGCAGCCTGCGGGTTGTTTGCAGCCCTCCATACAACATTTTGTGCCCTCCCCTAGAAGAATCTTTTTTTGTTTTGTTTTAGTTGTTTGGGTCACACCCCCCAATGTTCAAGGCTTACTACTGACTTTGCACTCAAGGATCACCCCAACTTTGCCTCCTGTGGCCCCCAGGTAAATTGAGTTTGAGACCCCTGCTATAAATAATGAATCAGTCATGCAATTTGCTGCCACATAATGGAACTGAAAGATAACATGCTTAATTTAATAAGCTAAAAAAAGATAAATATAGGATGATATCACTTATGTGTGTTATTTAGAATATCCACATGAGAGAATGCAATGGTTTAAGTGGTAGATGATTAGAATACTTTTGAGATCAAGATTATAGTGAGGAGAAGGAAAGAAACAGAATGGAAAGGGAGAAAGACAAATGTGAAATAACAGGGGATATGGGTTAAGGGGCTTCAGGTGGTGTTAAGGAAGGACAAAACTAAATATTGAAACCACTAAGTCAACATTTAAATCATGAGACCCAAACTTTAACAACCAAACTCAGATGGCAGACTGGGAGGGGAAGGTATGAGATGGACTCTGGGAACATTGGTAGAAGGAGATTAACAAAAAATGATAAGATTGGTGCTGAAACATATGTCTAAAACTTGACTATGAATACATTTGTAAAGCAAGATGTTATAAAAAGAAAAGATGAGTTGATAAAAAATGATGCTACATATCACACAAATGAATACTACTTGACTATAAAGATAGACAAAACTTGCAATTTGCTGTTATGTAGATAGATCTGGAGAGTATTATATTGAGTGAACTTAGTCTAAAGAGGAACACATGCAGAAAGATGCTGACTGAGGGAAGGGTGGCTTGTGGGATGAGGGGCAGAGGGGCCACTGTTCAGTGAGGCATAGAAAGCCTCCATTTGGTGGTAGTATGGGGTCTATACATTTATCAACTGTGAGACATTACAGAAACCTGCATTGAAAACTAATGGCCTTTCAATAAGAAAAGAAACAAAAGATTCCTGACAATTATGTGTAAAACATTTGAGTTCCAAATATGCTTTTATATCCTCTGCCATATCTGTATGGGTTTCTTGGCTCTATTATGAAAGGGACTTTGTAGCCCACATGAAGACTATGGTTTCCACAGAGAGGGAGGAAGGTCTTAAAGTCAGCTACATAAAAAATTTCTGTCCAGGGAAATCTGGACATTGATAACTTTGCTTTTGGGTTGGATTTGCCAAGCTATAATATTCAGGTAGGCAGACTCCAGTGTCTCCTCAGAAATGATTTGGCCTGTGGGCAGGACCTTTCCTTTCCCTGTTGTTATGGAATCCATCAAACTCTGGATGAAGTAGAAAGTCTTGCTGCTGTGAACAGAATCCGACCCAGTAATCTGTTCTTTGTTAGCAACATCTTCACTTATTTCTGCTGTGAGCTCCAGCTATCATGACTTTCTCACTGTCTCTCAACTCTTGGAGTTTGTTAACTTCATTTCTTCTGTAATTCTATGTGGAGCCAAGTGCTGGAGCACTATTAGTATTCAGAAGAAATATATCAAAACATCAAAAGTGACACATCAAAACATGAAAACAAGATTGTTCTAAAGACAGGTTTCTCAAAAATGAGGTTCCCAGGGCCGATAGCACAGCGGTAGGGCGTTTGCCTTGCATGTAGCTGATCCAGAACAGACCTGGTTCGATCCCCAGTGTCCCATATGGTCCCCTAAGACAGGAACAATTTCTGAATGCATAGACAGGAGTAATCCCTGAGCATCATCGGGTGTGGCCCCAAAACAAACAAACAAACAAAAAATGAGGTTCCCTCACCCAGAATGCCATATAAGAACAGTCATCTTGCACTAAAGGTGCAGGTCAGGCACTGTTCTTGACATGCTTCATGCAGTAGTCAGAGACAGTGAGTTAACTGTAAATTCTAAGGAGCTGGAAAGGAGCTAAAAAGTCAGCCCTCTGTCACTCAGGGTTTGACAGAAAACAAATATATCCAAGTATTTTCTTCCAGGACATAGAGCACTAACAAAAAGAACACAAGAAGGGGCCGGAGCGATGGCACTAGAGGTAAGGCCTCTGCCTTGCAAGCGCTAGCCTAGGACGGACCACGGTTCGATCTCCTGGCGTCCCATATGGTTCCCTCAAGCCAGGAGCAATTTCTGAGCACATAGCCAGGAATAACCCCTGAGCGTCAATGGGTGTGGCCCTAAAAACAAAACAAAACAAAAGAACACAAGAAAATGGAGAACGAACACTTCATTCTTTTATTCTGGAATTCCACAAGCCAATAGCTTACTATGAAGGGAAAGAACGCAGAGGTACAAGCATCTTATCAGATTGTTTAAGACTTTAAGGCACGCTTCTAACTCTGGGATGTTTACAGGCAAGTGTGTTTATCTAAAGTACTCACACGCCCCAGTGAGTAACCTGAAGTGCTCTGATGCTAACTCATTCGCACCAGGCATGACTAAGTCATGTCAGCTTAATAAGTCTTGGCAGTAAGTAAGTGGCAGAGATGGAAAGAGATATTATTGAGATTTATAAACAAAGCTGGGAACGCCTCATTTTACATGGATCTGTTCACACTTGAGGGGGCCAAAAGTTTTTCTGAAGTTAAGGGCTGAACTCAGGGCTAATCAGAGCCTGGCTGCCTCTGCCTGGGCGTTCATTCATCAGCACAGCTGAGGTGGGAATTCATCAGCACAGGTGTGCAGGATGGGGAGGCCCATGTGTCCAGATGTTGGGGCTGGCTGGCTGCTCAGACAGGCGCTGTGTCAGGGGTGATATTTGCAATGCTTGTCTCGAAATTCCCAGCACACAGATTTAGAAACAGTCCTCCAAGGCCATATTGTGACCAGCCCAAGTATTGCCAGGTCATGGGATGGGGCCAGATTCAGGAGAAACACAAGTGTGTGTGGGGTGTCTCTGAGCTTCCATATCCACCTCTGTGACTTCCGTCTTTACAACACTTAGAGATATGGCCAGTTCTTGAGTAGTCATAAGGGAACATCTGAGATAAAGCTAGAGCCTCTTCAAGTAGGACAGTGAGAAAATGCTTGGAGAAGGCCTGCTTGGTGCAGTGTCTGAGATGGTCCTGGAGATGGTGGTGCCAAGAGCTTGGGTTCTGCAGCAGCGTGTCAGGGGAGGTGCCAGTGCCATAAAGAAACACCACAGCCACTGTCTTTGGTAGTAAGTGTGCTAAGAAGATTCTGGCTGAGCTAAGTGGACACCAAAACTGCTGGCCTGCTCAGGTCCCTGAACCTGGCCATGGCCTGCAGCCACATCAGGCTACTGCAGTTCTCAAAACATTTGGGTCCTCTGGGGATGAGCATCTGCTGGGGGATTGTAAGCCACACGAGCCCCCAGTGCAAGAGACTACCCTGGACACTGTGCAAGATCAGAGGCCTGCAGGCCTGAAATACCTGCTGCCAGGGTGTGGAGGGAAACCACAAGGTGCCATGAAATTGCTCTGGTTGACTGTAAGCCCTGTAGTACTATCTGTCCAGTTCAGAAAACCCCTTTTAAAACAAGTCCAAAACTTATAACAAATTTATTTACTGGATGTGAGTGAGATCTAGCAATGGCATCTACCACTCCATGAATCACCAGCGTTGACTGGTCTGACCTTGTTGTCCAGACTGGTGCCCCCTTCCTCCCTCACAGCTTCCTGTGCTTCCCTCCCTAAGCTGTGTGCTCAGTGAAAGAGGACACCTTCTCTGATGAGAGACAATCAAGGGTATATGAATAGCTGTGCTACCCTGCTAGAACTTGCAAACAAGTTTCCAAATAAATGTATAGATGTACCAAGAAATTACAATATCTATGGCATTTTTTCTTATATAACTTTAAGTGAGAAATAAATTATTAAAATCACTTACAAAGGTTAATGGGGGACATGGACAAAGCTCAAGGTTGAGCATCAAGGGCCAAAGTAATATAGCATAGTGATAGAGCATGTGCCTGGCTCATGGCTGACCTGCCAGGTTCGATCCTCAGCATCCAATATAGTCTCCCTACATGCCAGGAGCAAATTTTGAGCACACAGCCAGGAGTAATCTCTGAGCTCCACCAGGTTGCACATCAAAAATAAAAAACAAACAAATACGCAGCCCCTGACTCCTGAACATGGTTAGGGAGGCTCTCCCCCAAATAACAGTCGGTCCCATTGGGCAGGAGTAGTTTCGTAGATTTTCCCAGTCTGATGTCACAAACAGGGGACCTGGCTTCTTCTGCAAAGTACTGCTTATAGCCATACATAGCACTGGAAGTACTCGCTATAGTGATTAGGCAAGAAAAAGATAACAAGGGAATCCAGATAGTAAAGGAAGAAGTCAAGCTCTCACTGTTTGCATATGACATGATACTCTACTTAGAAAACCCTAAAGACTATACCAAAAAGCTTCTAAAAACAGTAGACTCATATAGCAAGGTGGCAGGCAACTAAATTAACACACAAAAATCAATGGCCTTTCTATACACCAATAGTAATAAGGAAGAAAAGGACATTAAGAAAACAACCCCTTTCACAATAGTACCACACAAACTCAAATATCTTGGAATCAACTTGACTAAAAATGTGAAGGACCTATACAAAGAAAACTATAAAACTCTGCTCCAAGAAATAAGAGAGGACACACGGAAATGGAAACACATACCCTGCTCATGGATTGGCAGAATTAACATCATCAAAATGGCAATATTTTCCAAGGCATTATACAGATTTAATGCGATCCCTCTAAAGATACCCATGACATTCTTCAAAGAAGTGGATCAGGCACTTTTGAAATTCGTTTGGAACAATAAACACCCTAGAATAGCTAAAGCAATCATTGGGGAAAATAATATGGGGGAAATTACTTTCCCCAAC
This sequence comes from Suncus etruscus, assembly GCF_024139225.1. Lineage (NCBI taxonomy): Eukaryota > Metazoa > Chordata > Mammalia > Eulipotyphla > Soricidae > Suncus > Suncus etruscus. The sequence goes on from NC_064858.1 coordinate 20,899,971, forward strand.
TTTAAACTTTACTACAAAGCAATAGTTATCAAAACAGCATGGTATTGGAATAAAGACAAGCCCTCAGATCAGTGGAATAGGCTTGAATACTCAGAAAATGTTCCCCAGACATACAATCACCTAATTTTTCATAAAGGAGCAAGAAATCCTAAATGGAGCAAAGAAAGCCTCTTCAACAAGTGGTGTTGGCACAACTGGCTAGCTACTTGCAAAAAATTGAACTTAGACCCCCAGCTAACATCATGTACGAAGGTAAAATCCAAATGGATTAAAGACCTTGATATCAGACCCGAAACCATAAGATATATAGAACAACACATAGGCAAAACACTCCAGGACATTGAGACTACAGGCATATTCAAGGAGGAAACTGCACTCTCCAAGCAAGTAAAAGCAGAGATTAACAGATCGGAATATATTAATCTGAGAAGCTTCTGCACCTCAAAGGAAATAGCGCCCAGGATACAGGAGCCACCCACTGAGTGGGAGAAACTATTCACCCAATACCCATCAGATAAGGGGCTAATCTCCAAAATATACAAAGCGCTGACAGAAATTTACAAGAAAAAAAGTCTAATCCCATCAAAAAATGGGGAGAAGAAATGGACAGACACTTTGACAAAGAAGAAATACAAATGGCCAAAAGACATATGAAAAAATGCTCCACATCACTAATCATCAGGGAGATGCAAATCAAAACAACTATGAGGTACCACCTCACACCACAGAGTATAGCATAATCACAAAGAATAAGAATAAACAGTGTTGGTGGGGATGTGGAGAGAAAGGAACTCTTATCCACTGCTGGTGGGAATGCTGTCTAGTTCAACCTTTATGGAAAGCGATATGGAGATTCCTCCAAAAACTGGAAATCTAGCTCTCATACGATCCAGGTATACCACTCCTAGGAATATACCCTAGGAAAACAAAAATACAATACAAAAATCCCTTCCTTACACCTATATTCATTGCAGCACTATTTACCATAGCAAGACTCTGGAAACAACCAAGATGCCCTTCAACAGACGAATGGCTAAAGAAACTGTGGTACATATACACAATGGAATATTATGCAGCTGTCAGGAGAGATGAAGTCATGAAATTTTCCTATACATGGATGTACACAGAATCTATTATGCTGAGTGAAATAAGTCAGAGAGAGAGAAAAACACAGAATGGTCTCACTCATGTATGGTTTTAAGAAAAATGAAAGACATTCTTGCAATAATAATTTTTAGACACAAAAGAGAAAAGAGCTGGAAGTTACAGCTCACCTCAGGAAGCTCACCACAAAGAGTGATGAGTTTAGTTAGAGAAATAGCTACATTTTGAACTATCCTAACAATGAGAATGTATGAGGGAAATGGAAAGCCTATCTATAGTACAGGTGGGGGTTGGTTGGGGAGGAGGGAGATTTGGGACATTGGTGATGGGAATGTTGTACTGGTGATGGATGGTGTTCTTTACATGAGTGAAACCCAAACACAATCATGTATGTAATCAAGGTGTTAAAATATAAAATTTTTTTTTCAAATTAAAAAAAAGGAATACAAGCTTTCAGATAAACATTAAAGAGTTGTAAGTCATTTTGAGATAAATACAAATGAAATGTTTTATATATTTTTGGAAGAATATACAGTGATGGCTTTTGCTGAGAAACCCTCATACATTGCCTTGAAGTCTGTTACTAGCAAGGAGGGAGCCATAATTAAATTATTCCATACTGAAAAGGTAATTCTAGAAAGTAAGTCAGCAAACATTTGAACATGCTGACAAAACTGGCACAAGGTACTGGCCACTGGGAGGAATAAAGGTCTCTTTTGTAGCTTTTCCAGAGGCATGATTGCAAGAGGGCTAGCACCGAGCACACCTCAAGAGCAAATACATTGTGAATACATTGTGATTTTTATGATCACCAATAAAAATGCATTTATTCATTTCAGGGGCACGATGCTGTAAACAACCCAAAATAACCACTTGGAGAAATTACTGCGATGCTTGGAAATGTAAAATAGAAAATGTGCAATAAGGCACATGCTCCAGAACATTCACACATGCACATTAAAAACACCTACTCTGTCTTTGCAGGTTTTCCTATAAAATGCAACCCACACACAACACTCACCTGTTTGGCACCTTGACTGAGCATCTAGCTGTGGCCGGGCTGCCACCCTAGGCAGGCAGGCCCCACAGTGCTGGGAGCAGTGACTCAGCCCTGAGACATGTCGCCCACAGCTGCTTCTCCCTCCAGCATGGATTTCCCTGCAGAGACCCGCCCTGGGATCCAGGCCAAGACCACCTTTGGGAGTCCTGAAAGACTTCAGCCTGGGATGCCAGACCAGGCACTCACCATCCATAAGGAAGTCACATTTGAAGACTGGGTTTGCTGATCTCAATGGATAAGCCTCTCTAGAGGCTGCATAACAAATTCCCCATTACCCACATCTGCCTATCTCACTGGGCTTTGGGGTTTCCTGCACCCCTTTGGAGCAGATCTGGTTCTGCTGACATCTGTCTGTGAGGTGCTGTTACTTCTGGACATTTCTCAGAGGGGCTCTCCTTGCTCTTTCATCTCCAATGCTCTCCTAATCTCTGTTCCCAGCATCCTCTCTCAGCAGGAAAGGGCACTGGAGGGCTGCTAAATGCCCCTTCCTCGCCTCCACATGCCCTCATCCCTGGTCAATGAATGCTACACCTTTTTCCCATGGCCAAGGATTTGTCTGGGAAAACTTGGGCTCGCTCTACTATTATGTCCATTTCCCAGGGTAGGTGTAACCCAAAGTCTGCCATGCTTTTTGATCCAACCACCCACCGAGGACACATACATTATTTCCATATCTTGCCTCCCGTAAATAGTATTGCAATGAAGAGGCTTGCAGCTGTCTCTGTGAGAACCTGCTATCATTTTCTTCCATGAATACTTAAGTAGGACTGCCTGATCAGATAGACATTCTACTTCAATTTTCAAAGTAGTTCATACTTCTAGAATAAATATAACACTTTACATTCCCGCCAACAGACCACAGGACTCCCTTTTGTCAAGCTTTGCCAATACTTCCTATCTTCTATCTTTTTCAGCAATGATCACCCTTGTAATAGCTTGGCTCTAATCACTCTGAGAATCAATGGCGCTGAAACGCTGGGATATCTTTGATTATTATTATTATTATTATTTACTATTGAGTTGAACAAATTTCTTATTTAGATATTTATTATATTTTAGATTTGCAGCTATTTTCACCCATTTCATTAATGAGTTTATTGGTTGGTGTTCTCACTGACTATACAGAAGATTCTTATGTTATGTAGTTCCCCGCCCTCCACTCCCCATTTTCTTTTTGTTGTTTGTTCTTTTAGGTGCCAAATCCAAAAGAAGGACAATGCAAGAGGTATTCTAGCATGCTTTCTTCTAGGAGTTTTGCTTATTTTTTTGTTCGTTTTGGTTTTGAGGGCACATTCAACTGTGTTCAGTGTTTGGGGATCACTGGGTGGTGAATACCATTTGGTACCAGGGAGAGAACTGGGACCTCCTAAAATTTAGGACCTATATATTAGCTAGGCAAGAGTCCAGCTCCTTGATCCATCTCTTCAGTTCCTTGTAGGAATTTTATGATTTCAAATCTTTCATGTATGTTTTTAATCCACTTCAAATTAAACTTTGTGTGTGGTAGTATGAAGGATCTGATTATATTCATTTGTATGTGGGTGTCCACTTTTCCCAGTCTTATTTATTGAAGAGACTACCCTTTAAATATTGTGTATTCTTTTCCATGGACATATGCATGTATTTCTGGTGTGTGTGTGTGTGTGTGTGTGTTAGTCTTTGGGCTCTACCCACTGGTGTGTGTGTGTGTGTGTGTGTGTGTGTTAGTCTTTGGGCTCTACCCACTGGTGTGTGTGTGTGTGTGTGTGTGTGTGTGTGTGTGTGTGTGTGTGTGTGTGTGTGTGTGTGTGTTGGTCTTTGGGCTCTACCCACTGGTTCTCAGGGAACCAGAAAGGTTGCTGGGAACTGAACTTGGGTTAGCTCTGATCATGCCAAGTGCTCTGCTCCCTGCACTATCTCTCTCACTCCCTCTATGGTTTTAATGCTGAGATTCATTGTACTACTTTGGTGATAATAACTTTGAAATTCAGTTTGCAATTAGGAAGTTTGATTTCTCTAGTTTGATTCCTCTTTCTCAAGATTGCTCAGTTACTTGGAATGTTCTGTGGTTCCAAAAGAATGTCAGCATTGATTTTTCTATTTTTGTGAAAAAAGACATTGGCACTTTGAGATAGCAACTAAGCTGTGGATCACCTGGAAAGACAGACATTGTAACAACTGTAGCTCTTTTATTCATGGGCTTGTGCTATTTTAATCTTCTTCAGCTTTTTTCAATAATTCCTTAATAAGTTTATAGAGACCAGATATTTCCTCTTTTCTGTTAAGTTTATTCCATTGTCACCCTTTTAAGTGTTATATTTGGGCTTTATCCCCTTAATTTTAGTCATTAGTGTACAGAAGTACAATTGATTTTGGCATGTTTTGTAAAACTAAAATGTTAATAAATGTTTCCAACAGGTTTTTGTGTATGTATATGTGTGAAGTCCTTAGAATTTCTTCTGCATAAGATCATACAATACCAACAAATAGAAACAAACACCTTATTCCTTTTGGATATGCTTTCTTCTGCTGCGGTATTATTAACTTTTTCTATTTCTCTTTTTTCTAGTCCTTTGAGGTTTAAAGTAAAATATTTAGTATATTTCCTTTTTTATTAGTGAAGTTAATCATCACTATAAACATATTTGGACTGCTTTTTCTGCATTCCATAATTTTGACACATTGTCTTTTGATTTTTATTTGTTTCAAAATGCTTTTTTAAATTTCCTTTTTGATTTCTTCTGTGACCTACTGCTTGTTTATCAGTATGTTGTTTAATATCCATTATGTTTGAGAATATTTTGATTTTCCTTTTATTAATTTTTAGTTTCATACCACTGTGGTTGGAAAAATGTTTGATATGATTTCAGTCATTTAAAAAGATTTTTTTGGATTTTGGGCCATAACTGGCAATGCTCAGGGGCTATCCCTGGCTCTGTGTTCAGAAATTACTTCTGGCAGGCTTGGGGGATCTTATGAGATGCTGATGATTGAACCCAGGTTGGCCACATGCAAGGCAAATGCCCTATCTTCTGTGCTGAACCCTAAATCATTTACATTTTAGAGACTTATTTTATAGTGTAGCTTATAATCTATATCATGGGGACTATCTTTCTGTATGCACCTGAGCAGAATGTGTACTTTGTTATTCTTGTATGGAATTTTCTGTATATGCCTTTTTTTCCCATTTGGTCTATAAGTGTATTTTAATTCCACTGATTCCTTGTTGATCATGTCCAAATGATTTGTTGGTCCAAATGAGTGACTGACAAATCCCTATTATTCTAATGCTAATATTCTGATGATATTTATTTTACATAACCATGTATTCCAATACTGAGTATACACATTCCCTCAATTGTTATATGCTTGGTGAATTTATCCTTCATATCCAGCATTTTTTGTGACAGATTTTCAATAATGCAAGTACTGCCACTGATATCCTCTTAAAGTTTTTTTTTTATGAGATACCATTTTCTTTTCAATCCCTATGTTTATCATTTATTTGTGTTTCATTCTAAAATGAATCACTTGTAAGAAACCTAATTGGATATAATTCTTGTTCCATTCAACCCCACTATTTTAATTGTACAATTTAATCAATTTATACTAATGATTATTAATAGCTAGAACTTCACCACTGCCCTTTAGCTAATTGTTTGTTGCTATTTTTGTTCTTTTGTTTCTTTCTTCTTACATTATCTACTTTAATGTTGAGTTCTCACATTAGATTTTGTGTACACACTTGAGATTTTTTCTTTGTGGTTATCTTCAGATTTACATAAAACATCTGGCAGCTCTCTAGTCTGTTTTAAAATGACAACTTAAATCACATGCAAAAAAATCTCAATACTTTTATTTTTACCATTAAATGTTTTTGATGACAGAGCTGTATCCATGCCCACAAACACAGTCGCCATGTTTGAACTGGACCAGGCCCATAGACTCACTCTTTTCTCAAATGAGATGTAAACCAAACTATAAAAGATTATGACATCACTGGCCCACACAGCTGAAAGCTGGCCATCTTGGGCAGAGAGGTTGGGCCAAGCCCCGGCCCTACCAAAGCCACATTTAATCCCTTCATTGCCTACAATCACCATTTCCCTGAAGGCTTGTTTCATCACTGACCCTCTATGTATACCTCAATTGTATACCTTCAGGGACACTTCTGTGACCACATTTTAGGTACATTGGGTATATATATATCAAGGCTTTGAATTGAAGGTTCCTTTTGGGGGGGGCAGGTGTTTGGGTCACACCCAGCAGTGCTCAGGGGTTACTCCTGGATCTATGCTCAAAAATTGCTCCTGGCAGGCTCGGGAGACCATATGGTATGCTGGGATTTGAACCACCGTCCTTCTGCATGCAAGGTAAATGCCTTATCTCCATGCTATCTCTCTGGCCCTAAAGTGGTTCTCTTATACATGAAAGTGACTCTTCTGTTGTTTCTTTCAAAATTCTGTTTTTGACTTTGATAGTGGCAACAATAAATGTCCTTTGGTGAACTCTTCTAGGTTGATCTTGCTTGACAACGTACCTGATTCAGAAACTTGGGTATTTCTATTTTCATTATTTGAATAGGTTCAAAGATATTTCTTTAAATAGGCATTATTTTTCAGGAGCAAGCATAACTATATTGCAATATGTTGAAATTATGTTGCATAAATGTATTATTTTATACTGTCTCAGAAACACTAAATGCCCTTTCCACTTCTATATTCCTTATATTCCTTTAATTTATGAATTTCAAATGACATGTCTTCAAGTTTTCTGATTTGTTCTACTGTATAAATGAGTCTGCTAACAAAACTTTCTCCATTATTTATTTTTGAAATTTTATTCTTTACCAAACTTCCCATTTGTTTCTTCTTTTTTCATATTTAATTGCAGTAGAGAGATACTATAGGCAATCAAAAACATCAATTGTTTTGCATCATAATTTCTTCTTTAAACCCCATTCTGTAGTACTACTCTTAAATGCACTAAAATCAAAGTTCAACCCCAATGGATATTCTAAAAAGTCCAACCTAATTGTATGAGATTTTGATCTTTAATCTAAAATATAGCTTGTCCTATCCCCAGGCCAGGCTTGGACCCTGAAACTATCATACTGGGTCCTTATATTCTCAGCTGATGATGAAACTGCTTCTGAAGTCTTGGGTGGAGGAGGAGGAGCAGCAGCATTAGAGGTTGTAAAAAATCACAGTTCCAGAGATAATAAAGTTTGAGGGAAAGACTAGGAGTATAAGGGATTAGATAGGAATTGGAGTAAAACAGAGTTAAGAGGTGTTTGCCTTGCACACACCTGATATAAATTAAATCTCTTTGCACCATATATGATCCACTGAATCTGCCAGGAGTGATCTCTGAGAACAGTTTCAGGAGTAAACCCTGAAAACAGCAGGGTGTGGCTCAAAAACCAATAATAAAAAGAGATTAGACAGCATTGTATCAAAATACAAGCAAGTCCTAGTCTCCTTTCCAATCCCACAGTGCCTCCCTGGCCTGAAATATTTGGCAAATATTTAACGATTACAGACACTCCCAAGGTCACCATAAGAATCCAGAAAAATGAAAAAGCGAATTCTATGAGGAGATGTTAAAGGACTCAGAATGGGCTCTGTAGACTGGGACTTTAAAGAACTTCCCTTTTTGTTAAGGTAGGAAAATGACATTCCTGGCTGAGAAACTAAAATTAAAGGCAAGAAAACATTAAATTAAATTGATTAAAATAAAAGTTGTAGGATACGAAGACATCCAAGAAATAAATAAATTTAGCTAGAGAGTTGATAATCCGAAAGGGGAGAAAAAAGGTGCTCTAAGGGCTCTTAATTTCTAAATTACTGAAATTCTGGCATCCCCAGGGAGTGCCTTGTCAGTAGGGGCTTCTGTATTCACTCTTTTGTCCTGCCACCTCTCCCAGAGGAAGACAATCCACAATAACTTTACATTAACATCTTCTTGCAGACACACCCCTTTTTGAGATGTAAAGATCCACTCAGGCTTGATTAGCATTAGATGGATATTTGTCTGTTAATGTTTGACTTTCTCCCCTTATAGATTGGCCCTGAACAATAAATATTGTATATGGAGGGCAGTCAGGGCTCTTGGTCTCTACTAGTCTAGGAGGCTCCTGACCGCGTGCTTTTCTTTCTTATGTTTGTCTTGTTTTCTTAATCTTTGTATCATCCCTGCATCCGGCCCATTCACCTGAGGCTGATCCCTGGGAAATAAATGTAATATTCCTATTGCTCGAAAACACCAATGCTCAGTCTCACATTCTTTTCATAATAACTATTGTGTCCTTGGAATATTGCTGAAGAGACTGAACAGATCTGGGGGCTGGGGTGGGACCTTAAGCTCTTTGTCAAACCATCTGGAGGTGTGAAGCAGTGGAGGAGGAGAAGGAACAGTTGATTCTTTGTTAGAAAATAGCTAATGTTCAATTAGGCGGTAACTTTCTGCCAAGGTGACACCAGCAATAGGTGACCCAGAAAACACACATTCCCCAAAGTTCAGATTCAATCACATTGATTTGATGGAAGACTTTGGACGTCTAGGGCCTGAGTACACATAGGCTCTCATTCTGCAGCAGAGATGTAATTCCTAAGAGATGTAACTATCCAGAATTACTGTAGGGCCCATGGACATATATTTGCAAGTTGGACTTTTAATACATTCTATCTAGTTTTATTATTTTACATAACAAGACCTGATTTCAAAGTTGGCAATATATATCCTTGATATAGGAGGATTCCAGGACCATTTTCTTCTAAAAGTAGGTCATACTAGGAGTAGATTTAAGGCAAATGTCTGCATTTCACCTTCTAGAGGCCCTTTCTATAATCGCTGTATTCTCTGATTTTATTTAAAAAGGCCCACAATGTTCATTCTTACAAGCAGCAATTTTGGATTTAACAAACGTAGCAAAAAAAAAAAAAAAAAACATATGGATGTGCTTCTCAGATTTGGCTTACCATTAGCTGTCAATCCTCTAAAAAAGATGGGGAATTTGGTTTGTATATGGCATTTCCGAAATCCTATCTTTGTAGACAGGAAGTTATGCAGCCAGTGTTTCTCAAAGCATGTACCTTTGTGAGCAATGGGCCCAAGGGAAGGATGAGTGATCACAAGGTTCAGGGAAAAGAGTTTTGAAGGCAGATGGATTTACGTTAGGACATACTCTGCCAACTCTCAGTTTAGTCTCCCCCTCCTCATCTCACAAATGACTGAACATGTTGGTTCCAGATGGGAATTTGGGTATTAAGGTGCTTACCCAGTAAGTAGAAAACACCACAAAAGGCATGATGAGAAGTGTAGGAAGGAAGGCTTCTATGACATTCTCATACAAGTACCTCCATTTGACTGGAACTCTAGATTTTGAAGAACAAGCATTTGCTTCTGAACATTCCTGTTATCTGATGACTATTTCTCTTAGAAAACTTAAAAAAAAAATCAAACTTTTCCCCCAAATTCTAAAGAGGGCATTATAAGGTAAAATAAAAACAAGGTGAGGGCCTATATGTTATCAAAGGCATGATTTCAGAAGTTATCCATTCTCAAGTAGTACTTAAATTCCCCAATGGAATTTTCAGAAAATTACCTCAGGCTTGCCACAAGGTCTCTTTAGAGGCTTTTCACATTTTATTTCAAAGCCCTTGATGAAACAACCGTGTGTGGTGTTGAGAGAAACAAAATAGGGCAAAGACTAAAAAACTCAGAATACAGAAACTCTTTGCATATGTGTTTCTGTGATATAGTACCTTCATGTTTCTAGCTAGTTTCTGCTTCTAATGTACTTTTTGAAAGTATGTGAATTATTTAAATGGCTTCTTCAATATAATAATTTTCTTTTCTATTCCACGTGCATGTGAAAAGAGAAATATAGCATTCTTTTCTGTTTGGCATGTATGTGAGGTTGGTTTCAATGGTTTTACTCCTAACAGACAGATCTGACCAACTTTTTATATTTAATAAAGCATCTACTTCAACATCTACCTAGGTACCCAGTCAATGTCTTTCCAGTGCTGTCACTGCATTGTCAACAAGACCTGTATTTATGGACACCTGTCTTTATGTCTGTCCTATTTTAGACTCTATCAATTCTTTGAATATCTTGGTGGGCTATAGGGTTACAAATACCACTTTAACTCAAGGATCTTTTGGTACCAAATGTGTGAGAAACTTCAAGCATCAAATGTGTGAGAAAAGTGAAGAAACTGGGATCTTTGGGCCATTCCTAAGCAAGTCATTCTTTCCAAGCTTAAATGCAAGAGAACAACAAATTCTATCATGGATTTAGCAAGTGGAATCACAACACAACAAATAAATAAATAAATAAAAATAAAACAGGCAATAACAATAAAACAGGCTTGGGACTTTAGAAGAAACATTAGAGTGTTATCATTTTGCAGCAAGAGCATGGTGCTGCTCTAAGATTAGAGACTCTTCAGTAAATTCATTTGCACAGTGAAATTGCAGAGATTTTTTTTTCTATTGAAGCAAATTCTCTAGAAATCACTTGACCAGCAAGGTGACTATTAAATGACTCTAGGTTGGGATATCCAGTCCACTCACCAGTTCCCGAAGTATTCACTCAAATAAATGCAGAATTATTCAGTTTCTTCATTAATAGTATACCCTAGGGTGTACTGGCACAGATGGGTGTTGTGTGTATGTTTTCTGACTAAGCCTGAAGGGTAAATGTACTCAAGGATATCATTCAAGAACAGGCTCTTTTACCACTCATCCTATGAAGTTTTTACTTTGCATCTGTAATATAATTAATAGAATCTTGACAGAAGCATTATTTCATTCCATTTGGATAAAATTGAAAACTACTATGGCTAGTCTTGAAATGTTTGAATTGATAATGAAGGAAAGAACTATAGTATAATTTCATCAGAGTGTAAACTATTGACCTAAGTATATGTGTAATGCTTGTAGTAGCTCCAGATCATCTATATAGGCATTGCTTACACATGAGTCTGTCAATTATATTTAGTGTCATTTTGCTAGGGAAGAGATGTGCTTTACTAGGAACATCTCTCCAGGTTTCCATATGAGTCTTTCCTGTCAATTCTCATGCCAGTTTCCTATTTGTCAATGATTCTGTTATAGCATACACACTGTCTAAATCACGCAAAGTCACATAGTCATATACCAAACCCACCAATTTCATTCCATCAGGATGCCACGGGTATCTCCATGAACTGAGAATGAATGGGGCACTGGAGAGAGTACAAGAGAGTTTAACTGATGTGGTGCTCACTCTCAAAGCACTCATATTCTGAACATATGAACACAGAAATTGGAATCACAGGGGTGTATGTCTATAACAGTCCAGCATTTGGTAATTATCAAGTCTTTGTGTTGTCTCATCTAGTTTTATTCATATACCATACTGTAGAAACACATTCAATTCTTGAATCATGGAGGTTAACTCTCCTGTGGGATGTATTTATAACATATTATATGATCAAAATGCTTCTTATATGAGATTAAGAAAACAAATAGAGACTACAGATGAATGTAAGAGTTGTCCTTGCTTTCTTATTAAATTTGTGTTCCAAAAACATTCTCAGTAGGGACACTGCATCACTCACCATAAGAAAAAAAAGATTAAATTCAATAAATATATGTCTTTGAGAGGTTGTAGTTCCAGAGAAAGCCAGGCAGCTAGAGAAAAGTTTATTTTCTCTTAACTTAGAATGTAGATATAGTTTTCTTCTTAAATTTTCTATGATCATGTTTGGTTTTTGGAAGTGTCTCTTAAGAGTCATCTATAAAACAAGAGTCTTACATGGGCAATGAGAATAGCAGCAAGAAGGTCCTTGAAAGCCACTAGTATATTTACAAGAAAACAAAGATTTTAAAATTCCAGAAGTGCTCTTTTTGTGTGTATTAGTGGTCACAGGACAAAGCTAACCCATCCTGGGGTTTGGATAACTAGTAAAAGCAAAGAGGGCATTTTTATTAATCATGCAACTGAATACTGAGCTTGTATATACATGCACACTATTTAAAATTTTATATAAATTTATGTGCAAATTAAGTGTGGCCCTCAGGCTCCTGGCCAGTTGCCACTGTCACCCTTGAAAGTAGAGATCTAGGGCAGCTGAAATTTATAGCTTTTTCCATTCAGGTCTGTTTCACTGGGCTTTTTTGTGGTCTGCTAGGGACTTGAGGCCTGATTCTAAGATGTGGGTTTATGATCTTATCTCTCCACTTGGGAGACCCAATGAATAAAATGACAAAAACAAGAGAACGGAATTATTTGAATTTGGAGGAAGTATTTTGAGCTCACTTTTCTAATGTCAAACTTTTCCTTACACTCATCAAAAACCCTTTATTTGCCAGTAGTTCTTTAAGCAGGGCAGTAAAGGAGTGGAGTGGGCAAGTTATTCTCTGAGCCACCTCCTATTAAAATTTACCTTTGAAAATAGTTGACTTTTTGGGCAGAAGACTGTGTTTCACTTCTTCAAAGATCAATTACCACACAAACTTTGCCCCCTGGTTTCCAAATTCTTGGAACCCTCATGCAAACAGTCCAAACTGATTTTGCTCTCACAGTGACAAAGGCCAGAAGAAAAACTGACAATTCCTTGGAAGTTCATTGTACTCTGTCCTTAACTTTAATGACTAATTAGTTTGCTTCTTCCCATCCCACACCAGATTGGAGGCAATCGCTGACAAGCCCTTAACAGTCAGGTCTGCTTCTAAAATGCAGTGACATTTCACAATCAGATAATGCAAGGTGTGAGGAAAATCCCAACCCCAAACCAAACACAACACATATTTTTCTCTGGGCTCTATTCATCTCAACTGCACAGAAGATGTCAGCACCCTTACTGCATAACAAAGAAAGACTAATTACTTCAATATACATTCATTAAGAAACCAAGGCTTGTCTGGCGAAGTATCAAGCCCTTGGAACTTGTACATTTTAGTTGGAAAAGTAGATATGTATATAAGCACTGAACCGTGATGGAAAGAAAAAGTGTATGTAATGAGGATTAAGAGAAGAAAAAGTGATTGTCTTGAAGTCTTAAAGAACCAGTTACTAACTCATCATTTTGCATATTGTCAAATGCATACTTATATTTTCTTGACTGTGTATGATGATAAACACTTTTCTTATATCTAATGTTCACCCCTATGTCTTGTTTAGAGAAATGTGTTTGTCTCTTCTTCTCATTTCATTATGGGATTCTTGAGTTTTTGTTGCTTTTGAGGGTTTAGAATTTTGCAAGTGTTTTAAGTATCTTGGATATTAGTTTTTGTTATATGGTGTGCTAACATTTTACCCCACTCCATAGAGTATTTACAAAATTAGCCTGAGTTTCTTTCTCTATGCAGAAAGTTTATAGTTTGATATAGTCCTATTTGCTTATTTTTTGTTTTTGGTATCTTTATCAATGGATTTAAATCATTAAGGAAATCTCCTAGATAGAGATACTGAAGAGTTCTACCTATGTTTCCTTCATACATTTAATGGATTATGGCCTAATTACAAAGTCTTTAATAGATTTGGAATTAATTTTTGTGAATCATGTGAGATAGGGTCCAATACCATATTATGCATATTGCATATTGAAGTTTTCTTTAAAAATTTTTTAGAACCAGAATTAAAAAAATTTTTATTAAAGAACCATGGTTTACAAAGTATTGACAGTTGAGTTTTAAGCTGACTATTTATTTATTTATTTATTTATTTATTTATTTATTTATTTATTTATTTTGGTTTTGATGCTCAGGGGTTACTCCTGGCTAAGCGCTCAGCAATCGCCTCTGGCTTGGAGGGATCATTTGGGACGTTGGGGGATCAAACCGCGGTCCTTCCTTGGCTAGCGCTTGCAAGGCAGACGCCTTACCTCTAGCGCCACCTCGGTGGCCCCTAAGCTATTTTGTTTTGTTTTGTTTTGTTTTTGGCTCACACAGGCAGCGCTCAGGGATTACTCCTGGCTCTATGCTCAGAAATCACTCCTGGCAGGCTCAGGGGACCATATGGGTGCCAGGATTCGAACCGATGACCTTCTGCATGAAAGGCAAATGCCTTACCTTCATGCTATCTCTCCGGCCCTGTAAGCTGACTTTTTAACACCAATCCCAAGACTAGTCTCAACTCCTAACACCAATGTTCCCATATTTTGTCCTCCCCTCTCCCCCAACAAATCTTGTCCACCCAAAAAAACAAAAACAAAAACAAAACACAAAAACAAAAAAAATGATATTGGCTCTGGATTTGTTATAGGTGGCCCTTACAATCCTGAGGTAAGTTTCATCACTCCTATTTTGTCAAGGGTTTTATCATGAAAGGATGTTGGATCTTGTCAAAAGCTATTTTGCAATAATGGATATGATTATATGATTCTAATCTTCCTTTTAATATGTTATATTACATTTATTGATTTGTGTATGCTGAACCATCCTTGCATCCCTGGCATTAATCCCACTTGATCAGGATGTATACCTTTTTTTGAATAAGCTATTGGATTTGAATAGCTAAGATTTTGTTAAGGATTTCTGCATTAATGTTCATAAAAAAAAGTAGTTTAAAATTAATTTTTTAGAAATTTTCTTTTTTCAGCTTTGAGTTTTAGTGTAATTTTCTGAAATTTCTGAAATTTTCTTTTCTGTTTGCTTTGAGTATTCCTGTAATATTAGCTTTATAGATGGTGGTAGCAAGGATTCCTTTGTTTTAAATGTTTTGGAAAAACCTAATGAGTGAAGGTAGTAAATATTCCCTAAAGATTTAATAGAATTCACCCATAAGCCCCTAAAGATCAGAAATTTTGTTTCTGGGGAGATTCTTGATTACAATTTAGATTTTCTTAACTTGTTATTGCTTGTTTAGGCTTTTTAATTCTTCCTTCAGCTTTGAGGAACAATAATCTATACATTTCTTCTAAATTCTCCAGATTCAGATCAAGAAATTATTCATAGTAACTTCTTAGTATATTTTGAACTACTGATGAGTCTGTTGTAATTCCTCCCTTTCATTTCTAATCCAGTTTATTTGAACATGTTCTTTTTTTTTTTCTTGTGTCTGCTAAAGACTTATCTATCTTGTTTAGTCTTTCAAGGAACCAACTCCCAGTTTTATTGATTCTTCGAATTGCTTTCATGATTTCTATGTTGTTGATTTCTGCTCTCAATTTTACTGTTTCCCTCCTTCTACTAACTGCTTGTTCTTTCTTCAAAATTTTGAGATGTGTGTTTAAGTTGTTGATTTAGGCTTTTACTTCTTTGTTAACATTGGTCTGCAATACTATGTATTTCTCCCATGGTACAGCTTTTTTTTATATATATCTTATAGATTCTGACAGCTGTGTCTTCATAGTTACCAGTTTTAAGAAATATTTTTGTTTCTTCTTTGATTTCCTCTTTGATCTGATGTCTATATAGCAGTGTTTTTTTTTTTCCTTTTTTTTTTATTTAAACACCTTGATTCCATACATGATTGTGTTTGGGTTTCAGTCATGTAAAGAACACCACCCATCACCAGTGCAACATTCCCATCACCAATGTCCCAAGTCTCCCTACTCCCCACCCGACCCCCGCCTGTACTTTAAACAGGCTCTCCATTTCCCTCATACATTCTCATTATTAGGACAGTTCAAAATGTAGTTATTTCTCTAACTAAACTCATCACTCTTTGTGGTGAGCTTCCTGAGGTGAGCTGGAACTTCCAGCTCTTTTCTCTTTTGTGTCTGAAATTTATTATTGCAAGAATGTCTTTCATTTTTCTTAAAACCCATAGATGAGTGAGACCATTCTGCGTTTTTCTCTCTCTCTCTGATTTATTTCACTCAGCATAATAGATTCTGTGTACATCCATGTATAGGAAAATTTCATGACTTCATCTCTCCTGACAGCTGCATAATATTCCATTGTGTATATGTACCACAGTTTCTTTAGCCATTCGTCTGTTGAAGGGCATCTTGGTTGTTTCCAGAGTCTTGCTATGGTAAATAGTGCTGCAATGAATATAGGTGTAAGGAAGGGGTTTTTGTATTGTATTTTTGTGTTCTTAGGGTATATTCCTAGGAGTGGTATAGCTGGATTGTATGGGAGCTCGATTTACAGTTTTTGGAGGAATCTCCATATTGCTTTCCATAAAGGTTGAACTAGACGGCATTCCCACCAGCAGTGGATAAGAGTTCCTTTCTCTCCACATCCCCGCCAACACTGTTTATTCTCATTCTTTGTGATGTGTGCCATTCTCTGTGGTGTGAGGTGGTATCAAAAGATCGTCAAGCAAGCATCCTTGAGATTTATAGCAGTGTTTTGTTCAGCTTCTGCTGGCTGGAAGTTTTCACCATCTTCTTCTCTGATTAATTTCTGCCTTCATGGCAATATGGTCAGAAAAGTTATTTTGTACAACTTCTATATTTGTAGATTTATAGATGGTTGAATCATGTTCTAATATGTTATCTATCTAGAGAACATTCTGTACACACTAGAGAAGAATGTGTATTCTTGTTTCTGGAAATGAAGGGCCTTGTATATGTCAAACAATCCCAGTTCTTTTAATTCTTCATTTAGAGCTCTTGTTGTTTTTTTTTCCCTAACATTCTGTTTGATTTGATTGTCTATTAGTGAAAGTGGAAGTCTTATAGTAGTCTCCCATCACTATTGTGTTTCTGTCAATGTATTTCTTTAGGTTTGTTAGCAGAAGCTTTATTTTCTTTGCTGGGCTTTCATTTGGTGAACACATATTGATGATAGTGTTTCTTGATCTATTTTTCTCTTAAATAAAATATAATATCCATCACTTTTTTAAAATTAATTTATTTATATTGAATATCATTTGATCTGATATAAATATGAATTTCATAGCTTTTCTATTTTTTGGTTTGCATGATTATCTTCCATCCTTACACTCTGAATTTGTGTTCATTCTTTAAGAGTAAGTGTGTTTCCTATAGGCAGAAGATGGATAGATTTTCTTTCCTAATCCATCCAGATAGTCTGTGCCTTTTTATAGGGTGTTTAGATCATTCACATTGATAGAGAATAATGCTATATAGGGCTTTGTTGCCATTTTTGTGCAGGTGTATGCTCATGAAATCTAGCTGTTTTGCAGAAATCTAGTCTGATTTTTATAGATGGCCTTTCAGAAACTTTTGGAAGATTGGTTTAGTTGTCACAAATGCTTCAAGTTCTTGTTTGAATAGGCTCTTATCCTTTCTTCAAATCTAAATGATATCTTCACAGGCTAGTGAAATCTAGGATGGAATTTTTTTTTTAATTTAAAATTTTGAATTTAACCCTTTCCTGGCTTTTACAACATGACATGGAAGATTTGTTTCAAATTTTATCTTATTTCCCTTATATTTGAGAATTTTCCTCTTCTTAATGCTTTAAGTAGTCTATCTTTATCCCTTAGTTTTATCATTTTGATTACTATGTTCCTTAGTATGGTTTTGTTTGAATTTGTGTTGTTTGGTCCTCTTTGGTCCTCATGAATATAGCTATGCGGGAGCTTCTCTTCAAAGAGAAAGTTCTCAGTGATTATTTCTTTTGCAAGCTCTTCTCCTTTCCTTTTATCCTCTCTTTCTGGAATTCTTAGGGTTCAAAGATTAATCTACATAAGGATATGCAAGGTATTTTTAATAAATAGATTACACTCTCCTGAAATTTATATAAAACAATAAACTTCCCCTAATAGCTAAAGCAATTTTTGAGAAAAGAAGATGGGAGGCAGCACTTTCTCTAACTTCAAATTGTACTATCAAAGCAGTAGTAATTAAAACAACAGGGTATTGGAATAAAGACAGACCCTCATATCAATGGCATAGACTTGAATATTCTGAGATTGACACTCAGGTATATGATTAATTAATCTTTGACAAAGGAACAATAAATACAAAGTGGAGCAAGGAAAGCCTGCTCAATAAATGATATTGGGGAAATTGGTCAGTTACATACCTCTCTTTAATGACATGCATAAATTCAAATCAAAATGGATTAGCAACCTTGATAGTAGACCTGAAATTATAAGGTACACAGAGAAAAACATAGACAGAACATCCATGACATTGAAGTTGAAGGCATCTTCTAGGATGAAACACTACTGGACAAGAAAATAGATTCAAAGATTAACAAATGGGATTGCATTACCAGTGCTTCTCAATTATTTTCTGTCATGCCCCCCCTAGGAAGAAGAAAACATTTTGCCCCCTTTGCGCTACTGTAAATAGTATCTTCATTAAAAAAAAAAAACTTTAACCTGCAAAACAAAAACATAAAAAATAATTTGAGCTGATTTTTTAATCAGAGGTGATGTCTGGATTAATGGCTACAATGAGCACATTTTGTAATGCATGCTTTTCTTTCTTTTCTTTTTTTTTTTCTTCCCCTCAATGCATAGCTTTTCTAAGCGGGGTTTGAAGCAGGACACAGCAACTCTCAGCTCCAGAGACATACAGAGACATAAACAAAGGGCTTAGCTTGTAATGGCAGTGTTTGCCGAGGTCAAACACCCCCCCACCTTATGGACCCTCGCACGCACCCCCTGGGGGGCACGCCCCACTCTTTGAGAAGCACTGCATTAAACTAAGAAGCTTCTACACCTGAAAGGAAACAATAAGTAGGATACAAAGACTGGGAATGGGACAAACTATTCATCCAATACCTCTCTGATGAGGGCTCAATATCCAAAATATACAAGACACCAGTAGAACTTAGCAAGAAAAAAGGTCTAAGCCCATCCAAAAATGTGTTCGTGGAGATGCAGTGAAAAAGGAGCTGCCCTCACTCACTGTTGGCAAGAATATTGTCTGGTTCACCCTCTATGGAAAAGTTTAGATATTTTCAAAACAGAATATACATTTTATAGAATCCAGTCACCCCATTTTTATTTGCATCTACTTTCAAAACACAAGGGCTGGAGATGAGCGCCTGTATTTCATTCCTTTATTCTGATTCTTCTATTTCACACACCAGGTCATCCTGTTCTCTATAACTCATTTCACTCGATGCCCTCTAGTTCCCTACATCCAAGAGTGATTGTGGCAGTTTTTAATCTTTCCATACAATTGAGTAAGTTTTCATTGTGCAACCATGCTACATTTTCTTCATCGTATTATCTTTCCTTAGGTCCTTGAGTCTTTGGGCTCTCTCCAGATCTTGGGTACTGTACATAAGGGCACAAATGTCTTCAAGAGGCTGAAAATAAGAACAACTTTGAGCTCTTGCCTCACACCAGTGAGAGTGGCATGCCTCCTGAAGAGCAGAAATAAGGAATGCTAGGGGATGTGGGGATGTTAACTTCTTTAAGTTTTAGAGAAACAGTGTGGGCCTTCTCATAACATTAAGAACTGAGCTCCCATATGATCTGGCAACTCTATTTCTTTTAGTATCTACCCTAGACCTCCCAAGTATAAACTTAATATTTCTTTATATCAGCAGACCAGTATGGTCTGTGCACTGCCACTGATACTACTGACAGGAAGCTGCAAAGAACACTTACCAATGCAAATGTTAAAGAGACAGCCCCAGTTCAGAGGGGCAAAAGCTCCAAACAAAAGGTTCCCTGAAGATCCACAAACTGGGAATGATCACTTAAAGATCTGCCCTATGAGTTCTCAGAGAAATGGAAATCAAAGCTATGATGAGATGCTGCCAAGGCTGGAGGGTTGTCGGGGCACAGATGCAGAACTATCCACCCTCTGGTATGAGAGAACAGAGAAGAGCAATTATTGTGGAATGGCTCAGAACTCAGTGAAGTAGATAGAAAACAGATAAGCTGCCAATTCCATTCCAAGCCATTATTCTGGAGAAAGCAGGATTGGACAGTTCATGTTCTAGAAGAAAAGAATTTAGGCAGAGGTCAGGGCGCCTCAATACGCCCTACCTAGATCCATTTGACATAAAATCACCACCTCAGCTTTTGCTTTGATCTTCTGTGCACAGCTCATGGTTATGCCCAAAGAGTAAAAAATGAGAACAAGATCCTTCCTAGTACCCATGGTCTAGAAGACAACTTTTAAACAGGAGAAGGAAGAAGAGCTGATGGGAGGGGCCATGAAACTGTGGCCCAGATCCAAAGTGAGGACATGTTCCACAAGACCACGTGGATACTGATACCATCAATCTCGGCCATCATATAAGGCCATTTTCAGGCTGCCAAGGCCACTGGAAGTTGGTGAGAAATGTCTGCCTCATTATGAAACAGGCCCAGGCTCCTTGGCTTATCAGGTCTGACACCCCCTGTGCTAACTGAGTCAGTGGTTATTCCAGAAAGACTCATTTCTCTAAGACAAGCCCCAGGAGGGAGGGACATGCCCAGGAACTACACAGAATTGGCACCAATGTAGTTCCCAGGTGGAAAGGAAAATGCCACTTGAAAAGGGCCCCAAGCCTTACTGTGGATGGGTAATGTCCTGAAAGACACAGGAGATCTGAAGAATGCAGGGTGATGGCATAGGAAAATAATTACATCTTCTTAAGAAACACAGTAGCAGGGTGGGTCAAAGTGTATGGGGTCAAAGGTCAGGGGTCTGTGAGGCTCTGGCAGGTTTGTGTGGAAAGAGATGGGTCTCGCCATGAGTCTCACCATGATTGATGCTTTTCATCATGGCTGGACAATCAGGAAAGGTCAGATTCTGTCCAGTCCAGGCGTCTTCTGAAGGCCTTCCAGCAAAAACATCATGACAGCTCCTCCTCTGAGGATGAAACGTGCTTTCTTTGATTGGAAAATGAATTTCCCACAAGACCACAAGACCCTCATTGCCTGTAGACAAATGAGGTGTTACTCTAAGTGAAAGGAAAATTATTACTAAGAAAGTGTCTTTGCAAAACTGACTTCTTATTTCTGAAGTTTTGGGGCAATTTTGGGGCTGTGGGAAAAAGAGAAAAGGGAGCTTCCAGTTCTCAGGAGCCCCTGCAGCTACCTAAGGAAGTTGCCTAAGCCTCATGCCTTGTGGCCATGAAGGAGGTTGAGGCTGTGGAGAAAGACCATATCCAGGTCATTCTGCTCAGGGTGTGGTTGCCTGATCCTTGGGGCTCCCTGTGGGAGCTGCACCATGGAATTGGGTTCTGGCAGCACCCCCTTTTTCCACAACCAGTGTTCCAGCCAGCAGGCTCACCCCACCCTTCTGCCCCCCATTTTGCTTCTTTGTGGATCCTTTCAATATTATTATTATTATTGTTATAACTTTTATCTTATTTATCCACTTATTTATTTTAGAAAGTACTTTATTACCCTCCGGTGCCTCTCTCTGAAGCAGATTGCTTGACTATTAAAAACAGATTGTTAAAGACTTACTGGCAAGACCCCAAAGAGTCTATGTGGCTTTATTTATTTGAGCATTTATTAAAATTCTCTGGGTAGAGACGAATTTTACTTGTTTAATCTGGTTTATTGTTTCACCTGCTATGGAGGGGAACTGCCACTGGGGAGGTTTGTTTTAAGTTACCAGATCCCACTGGGATGTTGACGTTCCCCTAACTAGTTCTTCACTCTCAACAATGCACTGTCCTGAGCAGATTGTCCTCACAGGGTCACCAGATGACTGAGAAAATGAACAACCACTCAGCTTCCTCAAGGAAAGCTGAGCCTTGGGGACTTGGTTAGAGCTCGCACCATGAGGCTCCATCTCTCTGCTGGTGAGCATGAAGACATTGCTAGACTCAATTGAGAGTAGTGGCTCAGCCCTCTCTCCACATATGTAGTGGCTCAGCCCTCTCTCCACATATGTTACCAGGCCAAACAACCTCTGGGCCATGGGTGGGTCAGCCCAGCATGGCCAGTAGTGGACTCTGACTAGGTTTCTGGGAAGGCCTGCATTGGGATCTGTAGAATAAAAGCCCATGGGTGGGACAACAGGATCTATCTGAACCATTAATGGAAGCTGTTTCTCTCCAGCCTTACAAATGGCCAAGGAGTGTCTCACTGGTCTGTGTGAAGGGGCTACATGCCAGCCAACAGATACTCACAGAAAGTGGGGGGAGGAAGGAGTGAGAAAGAAAGGGAGGTCAGGAGGAAGGAGGGAGCATGAGGGAGGAAAAAAGAAAGAGGGAGGTGGGTCCAGAGAGGGAGATAGAGGAAAAGAGGGAGAGAGAGAGAGAACACACCAAGACTTGGTGTCTGCTCTTCCTTCTATGCTCACCCCAGCATTCTCCTGCCTTTTCACCCCAGACCAGGAGCTCTTCCGAAGTCAGACGCAGAGCAGGGTAAAGAAAAACCTTATTCTAGAAAAGCTTTTTGTTATTCAGAGGACTACTCATAACAGTATTGAAAGAAGACCAGGGCCCTGTCCCCCTTTTCAGCCTACTCCTAGGGAGAATAATGCTGAGGCCATGGACCTTTATTGAGGGAAGTCAAACAGTTCTGTCCTTTTTCAAAGGCCCCAGGATCCACCTCACTTCCCAAAGGCCAGATATGTACACAGGGTTAGGCAAGCCCAAATCTGGTTTTTTTTCTTAAATTTTGTATGTTAGTGTTTAAATACAGACACTTTAGAAATAATGTTTAATGGTGATATTTATAAATATATATTTCTAGCATATTAGGCATTTTCCTTTGTGAGATATCAAAGAATATCAAAGGCAATTTTCTTTGTGGGATATCAAAAAATGGGGTTTGAACTCTTTAATAACATTCAAATGGCTTATTATTAACTCCATGTACAAGAGTACATGGTGTTCATGCCACATGTTGACTTAGAAAACTAGATCTCCAGAGATTTCAATACATTACTTGATATTTTACTTATAAAATGTGGACCATGTACTATATTAGAAAGATACAAAAAGAGACATGCAGATTCCCATTTTGGAGTTCCTTTTCTAGTGGGAAAAGAAATCCACTGAACAAATAAACAAAGCACATCTTTTATACAGGCCAGAAAGTAGAGATTGATACCAAAATCCTTGGTGATATGAAGGGAAAGCTACTTGTTACTTCCAATAGGCAGCATAGAAGATGCTTTGAAAGTAGGGGCCTGCTAAAGCTGAGTTCCAGAAACCAAAACAAGGTGTGTGTTAGAATACCAGCAACATTGTCTCTAGTGGTGTTACAGATGGGCAAGAATCAGGGAGGATCAAGGTATAAGCATGCCAAAACATGTACAGGAACTGGAAGTTGATCCACTTGAAGGAAAAAGCAATCAGAAAGAGAAACTATAGTACTGGGCTAGTGAGATACCTAGATCAGAGATGATTTCTCAGGGCAAGCCTTGTCCATTAAACTTGGATGGATGTACTGAGCCCTGTGATTTTCCCAAATGTGGAAATTTTATTGCATAATTTGTGTTCGTAGGGATTGCACTTTTGAAAGAAAAGAAGGAAGGAAAGAAGGAAAGAAAGTAGGAAAGAAGGGTAGGGTTGGGCAAAGAATGGCAGGGCAGGGGAAAGAAGGGCAGAGAAGCAAGGAAAGGAAGGGCAAGACAAGTATGCTGTGGTCTAGAAGTGAGGTCTTTGAAGACTATGGAACAAGATCCCTGAGACTCCACAGATTCATGCACAGCAAGGGATACGGCACAATAAATGAGCATAGGGCACATGGAACAAAGTCCTGGGCTGTTACAGGATGTACAAGGGTTAGTGGGAGGGCTGTAGAGCCCAGACTGTCCGGCTGGCAGAGAAAGATCACAAGTGGGTGTCTTCAGGGCAACACAAATTGTGGGGGAGATACCCAAGAGCTGACGTGGAAATGCCGACCCTGTTGGCCTGGAGGAAATGGATGATGAAGGGCGGTGAAAGAATACGTGGAGAGGAAGGAAATCAGATCAGCTGCAAGCTGGCACCACCCATTTCCCTTCCTGAATGGAGCCCAGAGACTAAACCTATCTGTGTGCTCAGGGTTGACTCATTGACTGCAGATGGTAGCCCCACACTAGGGTGGATGGGAACTGTAAAATGAACCAGCATCCTGTTCCAGAAGGTCAGGAGGGGTTCTTGGTAGAGAAAGCTCATATGGCTTCACCTATTCAAGCCAAGGGGTTCACAGCTACAGAGATGAGACAAGATTAGAATGAGCAGACACCCATCAGCAAGACAGCTGAGGCCCAGGGATGAGAGGACATGAGTGAGAATGAACAACCTCAGAGAGTGAGAAAGAGACAGACAGACAGACACAGACAGACATCTGCCTCCTGAGCCAGGGCTTTCTCATAACTCTGCAGCCCCACACTGGGCTTGCCCAGGACCCCCTGTTCTGCACAAAAGGACTAGGGAGTCAGCAGTTTAGAGAGACACTTCATGGTATCTGTCCTGAGCCTGGAACATTAACTGATGGGAAAAGACACAGATGGCCGAGAACCAACTCAACTCAGGAAGAATCTTTCTACAAGGACAAAGAAGTTAGCATGTGTTAATTCTGCTTACGTTTCACAAAACTAGTTTGGGAAAGAGAGCACTATCTATGGCATGTCATTGTCAACAACTATACACTCACCTTAGATATCACTGGAGATGTCAGGTGGAAGAGCAGGGAGCTGGCAGGCTCTGGGCTGCAGCAACAGCAGTGTCCAAGGCTTATCTCTGCTCTCTGTGTTCTGGGCACTAGCAGCATTGATGTCATAAGAGCAGAGACAAACATACCTGAGTTTGGCCTCTGGAAGATTAGTTCTGTGACATCACAGTGGGAAGAGGGGGATGTAGTTCACACTATGAGCTACAAAGTGTATCTGGGAAACACATTGGGGATTCCCAGGATCCTTAGCTTGGAGATTTAGTGGATACATGTCCCACTAAATAAGATGGAGATATGTAGAGTAAGTAAATATTTCTTCAGTAGATAAAACTAAACTTAAATGTGGCTGTTATTGACTTTTGTTATAGTCTTTTGCAATAGTCTGAGCATCTGAAACACTGACCAGGATTTGGCCAGCTGGTGTGTTCACATTTCCAAGCCTTTTGTTTCTGCAGAATGACCTTCTGAGGGCTGACCTCTATGTGTTAGAGATTTTTCAGAGAGTTCTGGGGAAAAGGCCGAAGGCCATTTGAAAGGCCTGTTTCCCTTTTGTGAGAGTCAAATGAACTCTCACTGCCTGCCTGGCTCTGCAGAAAGGGCATCAGATTCAGAGATGGAGACCAAGTTTTGGGTTCACTGTCTACCATGACCTTAGGGAAGTTGTTTTTACTTTCTCCGACAGCCTTGACTTTAAAAACAGAGATGGTCATCTCAACCTTAACTGGGTTTGTTGGAATTCTGGTCAAATTCTACTCAGTAAAATAGGACATTTGGAGCTGGCTCTGTTCAACCATGGGAACTCTTCTTTCTGTGATTATCTGGGCTTTTTCATGGCCTCCACACAGTGCTTTCTGACCATGTCATCCTCTCTCTATATCTGGGATGTTGACCTTCATTACTTTAGCTCGGAAACTGCTATATTAACTAAGTTTAGTACGTTTCACTATTAAGAACATCTTTGGTCTGTCATATACTCATGTTGGCCAGTATCCAAAAGGAATCCAAAAGGTTTACAACAAAATAAAACCAAATACTTGTATTTTACAGAAAGCAAATTTGGGAAACTCTGTTTGTGGTCTAATTTGAACTTTGTAAAACATGTCTATGGGTAATTCATTTAGTCACCTTTCTTCAAAAGTATTTCCAAGTTTCTGCTAGTCCAGGTCTGGTTGAGTCATTGGTGAGAGTGTGTGGATAATAAGAATTTTCAGTGCCTCCACTTACTGTCCAGAGACACAGTACAATGAGTAAGGCACTCTTCTTGAATGTGGCTGCCTCAGGCTTGATTTATATATGGTCCTCTGAGCCTGCCAAGAAAGATCTCTTAACATAAAGCCAGGAGTAAGCCCAGTTTGGGGCATAGCAAAGTGTGGTCCCAACCCTTTTCTTAATAATAATAATACTATTTGGTGTTTCCACTTGTAATGAAAAATTGCAATGTAGTAACATAACTCAATAGTGACCTTTTTCCTATTTTTTGCATTAAGATTAATTTTTAATGGTTTTTGTGCCCATTAATATATATATATATATATTAATTCTATGTATATACTTATATATGTTTTTCCCCAGGTTAAATAATGTTAAAGCCTATGGCACTGCTATGCGAAGTTACTATATCCCCACCATTAAAGTTCCATAACCCTCTCCGATCCTATCCCTATCTCCCCTTTATTGTGCCACCTCACTTCAGCCCATGCTCACCCACTGCTTTAAGTCTGAGTTTTATAATTAAGGCCAAGAGTTTGTCATTGTTGCTCTCTTATTTATTTATTTATTTATTTATTTATTTATTTATTTAGTGGTTTTTGGGTCACACCCGGCAGTGCTCAGGGGTTTTTCCTGGCTCTGTGCTCAGAAATCACTCCTGGCAGGCACAGGGGACCATATGGGATGGCAGGATTCGAATTGATGACCTTCTGCATGAAAGGTAAACGCCTTACCTCCATGCTATCTCTCCGGCCCCTGATCTCTTATTTCTATATTCCACAGATAAATGAGATCATCTGGTATTTGTCCTTCTTAGTTTGTTTTATTTTACTTAACATGACATCCTCTAGCTCTAGCCAAGTTTCAGTCTACTGCATTATTTTCAATCTTTTCTTATAGCTGTATAGTATTCCACTGAGTATACAAACTACAATTTCTCTATTCATTATAGTTGCATGTTTTGGTTGCTTCTGTTTCCTGACTACTGTAATAAGCATGAATTTAAGCATGCATATACCTTTAAATTTTTTGATGTGCTTTTGGAGTAGATGCCAAGAAGTAGAGTTGCTAGTTTGGTTGGGAGTTATATTATTATTTATTTATTTTAGGAATCTCTATACCAGGGGTCTCAAACTCATGGCCCGCGGGCCATTTGCTGCCCTCCGTACAAGATTTTGTGGCCTGCGGCCAGCCTTCAGATATCGCAGTATTTGCGAGTATTCGCTTACCGAATAATCGCAATAAAAATCGCATTAATAAGAAAAAAATAGCATTAAACATTCGCATACCCCAAGCAGTTTCGTTCGGGGTATGCAAATGTTTAATGCAATTTTTTACGTTATTTTTTTTTACTAATGCGATTTTTTATTGTGAACATTCGATAAGTGAAATTCCTTATGTGGCCCTGCCTCACCCCGACTTTGCCTCCTGCGGCCCCCAGGTAAATTGAATTTGAGACCCCTGCTCTATACTGTTTTACATAGGTGCTGAACAGTGAGTGAGGGCTCCTCTTTCAAGAAATTTCACCAACATTAGTTGTTTTCAGCTTTATTGCTCATACTCCTCAAGCATCTCCAAAATATCAAAGACACAGGAATACTTTCCAATGGGTTAAATGAAGCCAGAATTTTCCTAACACCAGGAAATAGAGATATTACTAAAAAGAAAATTAAACAATAGTATACCTGAAGAACATTACTGCAAAACCTTCAACAAAACCTTAGCAAACTAAATTCAACAATCTACCAAAAGGTTCATATACCATGGTCAAATATGATCCATTTTAGGAAAGCAAGAATGGTTCAAATAAACAGGAATCAATTAATGTAATACACCATAAGAACAAAGCCAGGGATGGTTTCTGAGTGCATAGCCAGGAGTAACCCCTGAACATCACCAGGTGTGGCCCCAAAACAAAAAAAAATTATATGATCATATCTATAAATGCAGAGAAAGCTTTGACAAGATTTAGCATTTACTCATGATAAAAAGTAACCTCTGTGGCTGTCATTTCTAGGGAACTTCAAATCAGGATGAAATGCCTTACCCTTCCAAGTTCCCCACTCTTGACCATGCACCCCTATACTTCCAGAATCCCCTAGTAGCCATGCTCACCAACCAGAGCCTTCCATTATGCCATGTCTGTGCAAGCTACCAACACCATAGATCCATGTAACTCTTTAAGGAGTGACCCAACTAGCAAGGAAAACTCATGAGCATACTGTCCTCTCAGTTGAACATGCTGGGGCCCTTGAGAGGACCCCTATTAGCCACTGCTGTAGCCAAATAAGCTTGTATCTCCAGCACTACAGATCCTCAAGTTTGTGCAATAGTCCATAATTTTAATTCTGATTTCCCAGAAGTAATACACAAAATATTAAGTAATTATTTTACCTGTCAAAGGGCAAGCTTTGGGGAACTTGAGAAACTGATGACTAGATTAGAGAGAATTTTACATTGATGGTGGAATATTGACTGCCAGAAATAACTATATTATGAACCATTCTGTAAACCACAGTGTCTAATAGAGAAATTTAATTAAAAATAAGTAACCTCAACAAAAAATGAATAGAAGGAATGTACTTCAGGTAACAGCGATGTACAGCAAACCAACAATTAATATGATAAGATACCAAAAGCTTTCCCTCTGAAATCAGACACAAAATAAAAATGCCCACTTTCTCCATTATTATTCACTGTATATTTGAATGACCAGTCAAAAATCCAAGAATGGATGTTTCTAGTCAGTGGACACCATGCTCTGGAGCCTCCTCGCCCTATTACCCTTATTTGTCATTCCACTGAAAGCATACCTAATGATGTGTCACAGCCATTGTGTGTGACCCATTTCCACTGTATGCTTTTTATCTTCACATGCCCATTATCCCCTCATGAATATGCTTGAGCTCTGTAAAAGCCACCAAACATAAGGATCCTGAAGTTGACCTGTGTGCACCTGGATACAGATTGCATCTCCTTTCTTTGAAGGTGCTTGATGACTTGTGTCTCAGACATAGCTTCCCAATGTATATGAGGGGGTTTCTTTGTCAACAAAGCACCTCTTTTCTACTTAGTAGTTTTTACCATCTTGCTTTTGGTTGAAACAGAATATAACTGATGAGCAACCCTTAAAAACCTGATCCAAATTTAGGTGTGAGGAAATGTCCTCACACCTCACCTGCAATTTTCTCAGCTGTCACTCTTCCCTCATATAATTTAATTCCCTGCCCCATACTCTCCTGCAGCTCTAGAATGCACATCTGACCCACCATGTAGACAAGGGAAGTAGAGGCCTTAAATATAAATGCCATTAAGCAATCATTTTAAGTCATGGAAGAAAGGATAAAAGGTTGAAGGAGACCATCTTAATTGGAAGAAATGAAAACCTGATGGGACACTAGAAAGACTTACATGTTCTCCACTTTTTAAGTCTCTCAGAAGATGGGACTACACCTTTGAAGAGCAAGCTTCCATGCCTTTCAAATTCCTGGCAGTGCCCAAGTATAGGCCTTGTGTTGATTGTTGGATGTTGGAGACATGAAACAAAGCAAACATATTCCCTCATCTCAGGGATTTTATGATCTTAGGAGGGAGATTTGCAGCTAAGTAATTTAAGAAGATAATCACATGTGGGGGGAGAGGAATATTGCAGAGAGTCATGAAGACTGTAACTACCAGCACTGTGCTGGGCTGTGAGCAGCTGAGTTATATAATTGGGGAGATGAATGGGGCTCAGCAGATGGAAGGGTGCTGTTGGAAAGAAGGTGTGCAAAATTCAGGATACAACACAGAGAGACATGGAAGGGGCAGAGCAGCAAGATGGTACTGGGGTTGGAGCTCTCAGCCAGAGCCACACTGGAGATATTTCCCTGCTATCCTCCCTTAATTTAGAGTTTTAGACTTCGTCTTATATACTTAGATCTGTTGTACTTTTTCTTTGCAGCAGAGACATGGGAGGGGGAGCAACAGTGTCTAAAAGGATTCACTAGTATATATGCACCACAGCGTTCATATTAGATGTCCAGGTTAGATAAGAGAGAGGATGGATTATAATGATGAAGTCCTGCTCAATGGCAAATTAACATTAAAAGAGAAGTAATGGGATCTGGAGCCAAGAACATGGCAAAGCAATTTTTAAAATGGAGCTTCTCTTGAGCAGCATCATAAGTGATCAGGATGCAAATGTTAATGGTAGAAATAAAATCCAGAGGACATCTAGTCTTGTGCTCGGTCGGATCCTGGACCGCTTGGGCTTGGTGCAAAGCCAGCTGGGACTAGGGCAAATTGGGGTCTGTCAGCTCAACAGGGTGGAATCTGTCTTCTGGGTCTCGGAGCAGAACTTGGGGGTTGAGAGGAGCATTAAGGTGGAAAAGACTTTGAGATACACTGGGGGTGGGGACTGTGAAGACACAGATGCAGATAAGATCTTTAGGTAAGAGCATAGGGAGTCCTGGTATGAATGAAGGGCTAGCAGAGAAGAGGCATGACAAGGAGCCAGTGGATGGTTGGTTTGAAATGCTGAGTGAAATCCCATGAAATCCAGGAAGGGGGTGAGCTCTAGGAACTAGGAAGATTCATTTTTTAATGTCATGATGGGGGGGATGGGAACTAGAATGGAAGCAGAAGGAAAGTCCACAGTCAGTGAGTGACAGCTGAGCACAGAGTCTTTGGAGCAGAGAAAATAGTAATTTATGGTCTGAGAAAGCCCAAAAGTCTGGTTGAGGCTGGGAGACCCCCAGACAGTGGGTCCCTCTGTGCATTTCCAAGCCCACAGCCCACCTCTCCCTCCCCTGAGTGCAGCTGTGTGGTGCAGGCTGGGAGCCAGTCCTATGAGAAATTAACCCACAGCAGGACTGACCTGGGTGGGGATGCTGCACTTTGTTTATAAAACCAAAACCAAAATAATTGCGAACTTATGAACCATTTATAGCCCCCCCCCCCATTCACACAAACTATTCAAGTTAATAGGGGAAAAATAAAGTTTCTAAATAAAGTCTTCCCCCTAGGAATACATGCTTGACTTGCCAAGCCAAACGAACCAAATCTTTTGTTTCTCTTAAGTTCTTGCTTCCCAAGAAAAATACACCTGCAAGGACCAGAGGCCAGGTTTTCCCCACCCTCAGCCAAGATTTTTTTCCTCCTTTTTTGGCCCCTAAAGCAACATTAGAAGGTACTTGTGCTAAGTAGTTACATTGTGCTAGGCGAAGCTAGCCAACAGCCAAAGAGGTTGAGTAAGTTGAAGTTAAAGCAATCAAATCCCTCTCTTTATTTTGGAGGTGAAGTAATTGCCCCTCATTTGCTCCTGCAGATGCTTAGGCTATGAAGCTATTCCGATTCCATCAGAGGATTCCAAGGATGGCTGGTTGGAGGGCGCCTCAGAGCTCTGGCACTGAAGCGAACAAGTTGCCATGTGTTAGTGCTTGTGATAATAGCTATTGTCTGTACCATCTAATTATCTCGTCTGGCAAGCTACAATCACTCATTCTTCCACAGCCAAGGAGAAGCAAAGTGCTTCATGCTTTATGTACATCTTGGAGACACCGATTCCCAGAGCACAAAATCCCAGACACTCTGTGAAGTTCTGGCATGCAGGCAGCTTTGTAAAATTCCAAACCTTGGAAACTTTACCCAGTGCATTTTATTTTGGGAGCTAAAAAAATTAAAAGAGGGTTCTTCTGAAATTATTCTGAGATTGAGATTATTCTGGTACCTGGAAGTTTTTTTTCCAGATAGATGTGGGAAGTGGTTATTTTTATCTACTGTGGAAGGGGGAAAGGGGACACTAACAATTTTTAAGACTTACCAGCTGCCAAGCTCCACAACTAGCACTGAAAATGGAATGATGCCATTGGAGATGGAAATAAGCTTGAGAGAAGGGAGTTACTAGGGCCTCTCGGAGGGGTAAGCATACATGCAAACAGTTGGCTTGGAACTAGCAATTCTGTGCTGGGATTCTATGACTGACTTGAAACAGTGGTTGCTTATTATACCAGTTACAAGATGCATTTGGAGAGAACCTCAAACTTAAATGAGTGTCAGACACTTGATTTGCAGGGTCTCCAGTGTATTTTCAAGGTAAGTCACTTAATATTGAGATATTTGCTCTGGTAAGAAATTGATCTGCTGGTGCTTCAGCATTCAGATAAAGACAAGCCCAGAAGGAGCTTGACTCCATTGTGAGAGGGGAAGGGAAATATATAGCGGTCACCTATCAAGATTGAATCCCAATTCTACCTGCCAGCAGAGGTAGCTGCTGTGTTGCCAAAAGCATCTTTTGATCTTAGCTGACTGGCAGTTTCCAGACCAGGTCCAGATCAGGACACTTCCTTCCTCTAAAGTTTCATATCTTTCCAGTCTGCAGAGTCACCTTTACATTTTCATATCCAGTACTTGTTTTAGCTCATGTATTTTGTTCTGCCAGATACATTATCTTCTTCATAATCTCTAAACCTGATCAGATATGACCAAATATCCCAGGCATACAGGATAGAGCAAATCCTCCCCTAAAAAGTGTGCCTTACCTTCTGGCCATCTACCTACCCATCTAGCCACCCACCCATATATTCACCTACTTATCTATTCATCCATCCATCCATTCATCCATCCATCCATCCATCTATCCAACCATCTGTTCATCCATCCACATGTCTATCCATCTCTCTGTTTATCTATTTATCCACTCATCATCCTCCCATCTCTACAGTGTGTACAACTTTTTACAAGTTTGTATTTGTTTCTTTATGACTCTATGGCGAAAGATTTCCAAATGAAAATGCCTGTACTGCTTACTTTTTGTCACAGAATCTGGTGACAGACCCTTCTTTGGACAAAGAGGACTCTTAAGAAACCACATCAGAATTGTACCAATGGGCAATGTTTCAAAAAAGCCTAGCAGAGTGGGAACTAGAGGATAATTTTGTGACCCTTCCACATGAACTTGAGAAACACACTGCCCTCTATATCCCAAAGGTGAGCACAGTTCACAATGGGAGGAGGTCGATAGCACTTGTCTTATTCTGCATCTACACTTAGGGTGTTGTACTACTAAGTATGGGAATGCTAGAGTAAATAGAACAGTTTACATGACTAGAAATGAAGAGAAGGGAGCACTGGAGAAGCCCAGGAGCTGGCTCAGGACCAGTCCACAATGTTTGAGAAGTATCTTCCTAGGCAGAGGAAGCCTGGCCTGGCTTTCTCTCTCTCTCTCTCTCTCTCTCTCTCTCTCTCTCTCTCTCTCTCTCTTCTTTCTTTTCTTTCTTTCTTCTTTCTCTTTTCTTTCTCTCTTTTTCTTCCTTTCCTTTCCTTTTTCCTTTCCTTTCCTTTCCTTTCCTTTCCTTTCCTCTTTCCTTTCCTCTTTCCTTTCCTCTTTCCTTTCCCCTTTCCTTTCCCCTTTCCTTTCCCCTTTCCTTTCCCCTTTCCCCTTTCCTTTCCTTTCCTTTCCTTTCCTTTCCTTTCCTTTCCTTTCCTTTCCTTTCCTTTTTCCTTTCCTTTTTCCTTTCCTTTTTCCTTTCCTTATTCCTTTCCTTTTTGTTTTTGGGCCACACCCAGCAGTACTCAGGGGTTACTCCTGTCTCTGCACTCATGCTCAAGGGACTATATGATATGCTGGTGATCAGACCTTGTTTGTCCGCATGGAAGGCAAACACCTTGCCCACCCACTGTACTATTGCTCCGGCCAATGCAGAGCTACTTTCACTGCAGGTTAACACTCTTCTGCTATGTGCAGGTGTGTGTGTGTGTGTGTGTGTGTGTGTGTGTGTGTGTGTGTGTGTGTGTGTGTGAGAGAGAGAGAGAGAGAGAGAGAGAGTGGGGGGAGAGAGACAAAGAGAGAGACAGAGAGAGAGACAGAGAGAAGAAATTGAATTAGGAGAATTTCCATATCAAAACCTAGATTTGGTGAGTCTCAGCACCAAGTGAAAGGCACAATGAAACAGGAGCTGTTTCACATACTGGTCTTTTACTAAAAAGAGCTTTGTAAATATTTTAGGTCCTAGACAAGCTGGAAGCAGATTTTCTTTGGGTCTCGAGACATAAAATAATCATCACTTGTTTGTCTTACTTTAAATGGGTTTCGTACTCATTTGAATTCTGAGGATTACAACCCTCAACCTAAGCCCCCTGCAGCTCTGGGAAAGAAATTCAAACCCAAGGCTACTCACTGTTGGTGTTTCCTGCACAGGAAACTTCGTTGAAATTCGTCACCAAGTGAGAAGAATACATGTGAGCAAAAACTCAATCAAGCATTGTATGTCTTTTCCTTACATAGCAGCCTTCCACCCACCCTGTCACATAATCCTTCAGGGAAATGCCATTTGAGTCCAGGGCTCAGACAGAGGGAGTATCTTCTGTATAAGGATTTCAGAGTAATGTCTACTATGACACTCAGAGAGAGCAATATCTACTATTCTACTATGGGTTTACATTCACACCACTGGCCTTAGCAGCACACACAATGGTAACATGCATGCCAGAAAAGTCCCTGAACTTAGAGAAGATCTCTCTCCCCATTGCTTTAACAGCTGACAGAGAGTCGAATGTTAGAGGGCTGAGACTGGCTGTCTCTGATTTCCACAGTGCACTTCCTTCTCTCTGCCACACACTCCCCCACAGAGAACATTCTCATCTCTCACATCCATGCAAGGTACTTCATTTATGTGGTCAACCTTTTACCTTCTCAGGAAGTCAGCAATGATTCATGGCCTATCATGTGGTACGTCTTATTCTGGAGGCTGTCTGGGTTCTTTTAGAGGACAGGAGAGAGCCATACAGCCACTATATGGGTACTGCCTCTTCTCGTTGCATATATGAGGGGTGTGTGTGTGTGTGTGTGTGTGTGTGTGTGTGTGTGTGTGCCACACACCTTCAAATTTCATCTGAGCGAGGTCCTGAAATGGCCTCTTATCCTAATACATTGGTGTTCTTAAAAGATATACTGGGGCATAAAACACCCTACAGAGGTCAGCAGGTATGAGAATATGATCCACGACCAGCCAAGGAACTTCTGCATCTCCAAGAGGACCTGGGACAGGGTCTTTGAAGGAAGCTGCTCTGTCCACCAGCTGACCCTTAACTTGCAGCCTGGTTTCTGGGACACAGGGCAGGTTTGGGATTAGCAGCGGTACTCTGGCATGGTTGCTGTGGGAGGTGCCAGCACCTACTTATTCCATATTCTTACAATATTAAAGATTTCTTATGATATTAAAAAAATCTTACGAATCATTATAAACTGAAAACAACTGCTCAATTGGGGGAAATTCTTACACACCCCTCCAGTTCACCTACAAGTCTCAGGTCAAGGGTAGTTGTGGTAGTTGTGGACAGTACCCAGACATAGAGAAAAGTAACAAGGCCCATCCACAGCTCTGGGCCACGCCCATTCCTTCCGGCTACACCCCCACTGGCCACTTCAGCTCTGGGTATCTCCTACGAGAGGTCCCTTGGAGAGAATGAAGGTCTGTTTTCTGTTTATGGAGAAGTCAGGGAATTTCAACAGTCTTGGCCACATGACTCAGGCAGCCAGCAACCCACGCAATGTGAGAAGGTAGAAGGGAAAGAAACACTTTGAATCCATCTGCACGAAGTAAAAGAGAAAAGTCCCCACAGGAGGGATGAGTCATGGTGGAGAGGGGTTATGAACCTCCCTTTCCAGGGCACCACCCCTGAGATCACAGAGGACGGGCTCAGATACCACCATCCACAAAGGACTTACTTATTTACAGTTACCAGGTGGTCTGTTGAGTCTGAAGCAGAGATGACTACATTGGGGTATGAAAAGGTGAAAAGTGTGTCTCCTGCCCAACTGGACTGAGTTACCTTGTGATGACAGGGATCTCTAGGCCATCATGAATGCTCATCCTAACTTGGATGAATCGTGGTGAAATAGAAAGAGATACCTTGGTTATGAGTCAAGAAAGTCTGGCGGGCAGGTGAGGGCCTGTATTGTGGCCATTCCTCCACCCAGAGCTTTTTCCAGTCATTTAGGGCTGTTCACAACATTCAGGTGGCCTACAGTGACCTTTCTGAGAGGACCCTGGTGAGTGGGGTGCCAGAGATGTCCTTGACCACTTCTGTACACCAGCCCCTATTTCAGTGCAGCCTGCAGCTCACCCGTTTAAGGCTGGTGAATAGCATGAAGGAACAGACCCTGTGGCACCTCTGGGGAACATACATGTGGTCTCTGGGGGACTGGGTTTGCCATCTGGGAGTGTTGGGCATGGCCCCAAGGCATTTGATGCTACTCAGGCATGTTTCCAGCAAAAGCAAAGCAGTGGTGCTGAAAGGAGTGACAGAGCCACAGGCAGGCATGTGGCAGGGACCAGAACTCTGGATTATCATATCTTGGAAAGGGCATTGTATGGCAAGTGTGGGCAGAGCTGCTTCCTTGGTTGCCCCAGTTCTTAGGTCTGGCTGATGGAAATGGCTGAGGCAAACCCCATTCTCTGCTCTTGGCTGCTCTTTGGTTCCTCCCACTGTCCAATCTCAGAGCAGGTGAATACTCTTCAAGTCCCCCAGAAACTTCTTCCTACCCCACTTAGCTTAAGGGATAAAGAGATAAAACTGAGAGCTTTGTCCAGCAAACAACTTCAGGTGGCAGAAGGGTTAGACTGGACCACAGCAGCTTTCTGGCTTCTTGCAGTGAGGCAAAAGGGTGTTCCCTCACCTATTCAGAACCCAAGTTGTTGGTGGCTTGAAAGAATGAGATATTTTCAGCATCCTAATTAACTGTAAAGATAACTGGCAGTGACTAAGTCACTATCCTGCCTTGGGAGGTCATGGTTCAGCCTTCCCCGAGTGCTGATATCTGAATGGAAACGGAAACTGGCCACACCTTGGAAGGCAGTTTAGCAGAAAAAAAAAAAAAAAAGAGAAAACATTTCTTAATCCCGCCATCTAAAGGATTTCAAGTGGGGATTGAAATAATTAATGGAGCTTTCAGAAAATCAAATGAGCTTTTCCAAGAGCTTACCCTGCCTTTCATCTTCTTCCTAGCCGAGCACTATTTCTTTTGCTTAATGAGTCTCATTTTTCTTTCCATTTTCCTCTGGACTATGGTTTCTAGAATTCCAATCATTTGAAGTAGTTTTTCCATTGCAAGCTCTCCAATATATGTCCACATCCTTCTTGAATTGTAATACTCCCTGCTAGACATGAAAACACATTTGAAGAGTCCCAGGACATGTGTGAGAACAGGGCCCTATTCACATATGTGACATAACCTACAGGTATGAGTGAAACATATTAGGCTACTTTCTGCTGAGAGGTGCTGCCACACAGACTCAGCGCCAATTGATTCTCATTCTGCTCATAGCACAAACACTCTTCATTTATTTCATTTTCCTCCCCATCCACTCACTTAATATCTTTATTCCAAAAATCACAGAAATAATGTTTGAGAAAATGATTGGAAATTCAAATCAATGGAAGATGGAGATCATTACTTATAAAATTTCAAAGAACAGTACAATCAAACCTAAAATTTAGCACTAGATTTCCCTGGAGCATGGTTCAAAGGGCACTTTTACGTTAATGTAAAAGTTAGGTTGCTCCTTGAATTTGTCATCCAATGGCTGTACTCTTTCTTAAGATCTTTGAGGCTAAGACCATCTGGGAGAGACTGTTTCTAGGAATAAGTATTTTTTGCTTAATTAATGCCTGTATGAATAAAGTCTTTTGTCTTGTCCGTTGGCTTCACTATAAGTAAGCCCCAAGACTTCCAAACATTTAGGTTTACACTTCTCTGATCCAAAGAGCACTAATAAATCAATGCTGAAAGAAAAGGCTCTACAGGAAACTACTGAAGATGGAGGATGCTCAATCACAAAGCAAACTTGGGAGTTATCAAAACTCAGAACTGGCCTACTAAGGTGGTATTCTACCAGGCTCACTGAGTTGAAGCCACACACTCAAGTGGCAATCCAGGGGGAGAGATTGACTCCAGAACCAGCCCAACCCATCACTGAGGTCAATACTAAGAGGACAGATTTACCCCAAGTTCTGCGTTACAAACAGCCGGCTATCCTGTCTTGGCTCACACTGCTGTGTGAATCTAGGAGAAGTTAGGAGGGCTGCAGACAGCAACTCAGCCCTATGGTCATATCTGGCATGGTCCAACATCCCTACAGAACAATCCTGGAAACTCCTTCCCAGTACAAGACTCAGGGTAGAGACCTAAGGGTAGGCACCTCACTGAGGTTTATGGGGAAAAGTTCAACAGAGAGAAGACAGACTGGGCTGAGCAGAGATCACATGCTTGTCCTTGAATGGGGCTTTGCAAACCATATCTAACTACAGGACCAATAAGAAAGCAGCAGGGCTGGGGTTGTGTGTGGGGTGCTTTGAAAAATAATGCTAGAGCCTGGCTCTGCCTTGGAGAAACACATGATTTCCAGTACCCTCTGAGCTGATATGATGCCTGCACAGGCTTTAGACAACTATGTGGGACTCCAGAACAGAGATGGGAAAAAACAGCAAGAGCTGCCCTAGATAGAGGAAATGAAAGATACACATCTATTTCTCATTCCAGGGGTGTTGCCTAATGCTGCTTCCTAAACTCAAAGCTCTTTCCTCTGTTCTGGAAGCCTTTAAGCCTCGAACAGAAAATGAGTATTTCTGAGCTCACTCCTTCTTTCCCAAAAACGAAAGGATTTTTTTTTTTAAGGTTCTAAACTCCAAATATTTCATTTTGTTTTATTTTTTGGCACATCTATAGTGCTCAAGGCTTACACCTGAATCTCTCAGAGATCACTTCTGACAGGTTTTAGGGGACCATATGGGGTATCCAGGAATTGAACTCTAGTCAGCCATGCACAAAACTACCACCTTACCCACTGTACTATATCACTCTGGACCCCTAACAATATTTTAATGTCAATATTCAGATAAGGTGACTTAATCCTACATTTTATTTATTTTGCAGTAAGTCCAATTTTACATACATGTATGTTTAGACTGATCATTTATAGAATTCTCTAAATGTCATTTGATGATTTTATTTCTTTGTTTTTAATTTGTTGTATTTTGGCTTACATTATTAAACCATTAGTAATAATTTGTCATGGATTGTTATGTTTATTATGACCATGTGGATTCAAGTATAGAGGATACGTTTTGGGAAAAAGTGATTAGATAGGAAAATAAGCTAAAATAAAATTGGGAACATGCTTCAGTTCAGATGTGGCAGTGGGTGGGTTTCACTTATCAGAAGTGCCCAAGTGCCTGGCCATTTGCTATTAATACAACAGATCCTGGTGGTGCTCAGCTCCTGGGTTTGCAGAGCTCAAGCTTAGATTATCCTGCAGCCTCAGAAATCAGGCTTTCTTTATTAAATTATGGGGGTTATTACAGAAAAACAAACTAGAGTACAGTGATAAAATACAGGTCAGTCACGGGAAATTGATGACACAGAGTACAGCCTTGAAGGAGAAGAGAGTATGTTGTAGGGTGAAAGTAATTCTGAGAAGACAATGTGAAAATTACAAAGACACCAATATTCAACAAAAGTCCCCAAATGAGAAACAGCAAAAGAGAATTTTCCCTGAGTATGAAACCATTCATGCTGTACTATCATGTTATACAGCACTACCATGCTATAGGAGTTCTGGCATCTGGGAGGACTGAGGTGCTACATTTTCTGAAACCTAAGTGAACTGAAAACCATTCTTGAGTTTTTGTTTGTTGTTTTCAGGATTTTTGTTCTAATCCATTTATCCATGCAGCTAATTGTGGATTTCTGTTCTATTGCTATACACAAAATCTTAGTTTCTTATGAGGCAAATATCTCCTCTTCCTTTCTGATTGCAACAGCCAGACAAGCATCTTTACTCATGGAGGTTCTCCCATTGGTCAAAATAATCCAAAGGACCATTTTTCCCATTCATTTTTAATTTCTCCAGCTATGTTTTATCACAATTTCATGAAAGGTTTTGTGTGTTCCTCATTATTTATTAGATACAATAAGCTTGTTTTAGTTGCGAATATAATTTATCTTTCCATACACTTAATAATAAAAATTTGGGGGCAGTTTTCCAAGCAAGGCTTGAGAAGTCTGGGGACCATACCCAGAGGTGGTAAGGATGGGGACCACATGAAGCCACCCAGCTTCTTCCCTAGCTGCTATTGATTGACTGAGGCCCTAAACTAAGCTTTTTTATTTTTTATTTTTTAATGTTACCATCAACAAGTAACAGTGTAGAATTCTACTACCACTTCTTAAAAATAAATTACCAGATTTTCTTGGAAATTCCCTAGACATATTTAGTTGAACTGATCAATCAGAAAGACATCTAAAACATCAGTACTACAAATTCCCATAAATGAGGTTCTTGAGAACTATTCAAACTGAAGAGGACAAGTTTTTTAGATGTGACATGGAATTTGTGGCAACGGTGGCACGTGATTCCCAACCTCTTGAGGGAGTCTAAGAGAAAAGCAGCTTGAGGACCAGTGTTACTTTATCCTACTGGCATCCAAAAGCTTCTAATGCAGCCAGAGTCATTTTGAATCTATATTACACATGCTTGTGAAATTAAAAGTTTAAACTCTTTTCAATATAGCCCCTAAACTTTAAGCTGTTTGCCTTCAGCCAAGACAAATAGGCTCATCACACTTTTCCTGCAGTTAACTCCAGCTTTCCATATTCAATTCCCCTTTTATGCGAATATTCATATTTTAAATGGCAAGACTGCAAACTCATGGAAAGTCAGTATCCTAGGGAATGCCCTGGGGCTGTCTGTGCCCCTGAGGTGCCTGTCTGTGTGTGGCCAGGGAGCAGGGAGCCAGCCGCTCTGGCTCCTGACCCCTCTGTAAGGATTCAAGCAAAGGCAGTGAAAGCTTTCCTTGGGCCCCTTGGCAGCTCTCCTCATTCCTCTCAGAAGCTTCCCAAGACTGAGTTCTCGCCCATGCTGCTCAGTCTAGTGTGGTGCCACCCAGCCCACTTCTACTGAGATTTTCAATTCTGCTGGCACTCAGAAAAGGCAGAGAGAATCCAGAGAAGCAGAAATGATCCTGGACACAGCATGGCCAAGAGGGACTGCAGAGGGCTGGCTCAGAAAGAGAGGGCAAGGCCTGGGATGCCCTGCTGGACAGTTTTCCTGTTGGCATGGGAAGGGCGACACTAAGAGAGCAGAGTAATGAGGTAGTGGGCACTGGACAGAGCAAAAGGCCAAAGCATTTTCCAGGCAAGGCGACCCCACACACAGTGGGGAAGCCCCTTGTTTCACACTCATAAAGTCAGGACTGTTACTCAGATCTGACAACTTCAAATTTCTCCATGTCCTGATGTGGAAGGCAAAGCCATCGAGAAACTTCCTGGCTTGTCCCATGCCTCATCAAAGACACTTTTTCTTTCTTGCTTCTTTTTCTTTTTTTTCTCTTTCTTTCTTTCTTTCTGTCTTTCTGTCTTTGTTTGTTTCTTTCTTTCTTTCTTTCTGTCTTTCTTTCTTTCTTTCTTTCTTTTTCTTTCTTTCTTTCTTCTTTCTTTCTTTCTTTCTTTTCTTTCTTTCTCTCTTTCTCTTCTCTCTCTTTCTTTCTTTTCTTTTTTTCTTTTTCTTTCTTTCTTTCTTTCTTTCTCTTCTTTCTTCTTTTCTTTCTCCCTTCCTTCCTTTCTTTTTTCTTTCTTTCTTTCTTTCTTTCTTTCTTCTCTTTCTTTCTTTCTTTCTCTTCTTTCTTTCTTTCTATTCCTTTTCTTTCTCTTCTTTCTTTTTCTTTCTTCTTTCTTTCTTTCTCTCTTCTTTCTTTTTCTTTCTTTCCTTTCTTTCTTTCTTTCTTCTTCTTCTTTCTTTTCTTTCTTTTTCTTTTCTTCTTTTTTCTTTTCTTCTTTCTTTCTTTTTCTCTTCTTTCTTTCTTTTTCTCTTTCTTTCTTTCTTTCTTTCTTTCTTTCTTTTTCTTTCTTTCTTTTCTTTCTTTTCTTTCTTTCTTTTTTTCTTTTTTCTTCTTTCTTTCTTTCTTTTCTTTCTTTCTTCTCTCTTTCTCTCTTTCTTTCTTTTCTTTCTCTTCTTCTTTTCTTTTTTTCTTTCTTTCTCTTTTCTTCTCTTCTTTCTTTTCTTTCTTTCTTCTTTCTTTTCTTCTTTCTTTCTTTCTTCTTCTTTCTCTTCTTTTTCTTTCTTCTTTCTTTCTTTCTTTTCCTTCTTCTTTCCTTTCTTTCTTCTCTTTTTTCTTTTTTTTTTTTTTCCTTTCTTTCTTTTCTTTCTTTCTTTCTCCTTCTTTTTTTCTTTCTTTCCCCCCTTTCTCTTTTCTTCTTTTTCTTTCTCTTCTTCTTTCTTTCTTCTTTTCTTTCTTTTTTCCTTTCTTTCTTTCTTTCTTTTCTTTCTTTCTTCCTTCTCTTTCTTCTTTCTTCTTTCTTTCTTTCTTCTTTCTTTCTCTTTCTTTTTCCTTTCTTTCTCTTTCTTTCTTTCTTCATTCTTTTTCTTTCTTTCTTCCTTCCTTCTTTCTTCTTTCTTTATTTCTTCTTTCTTTCTTTCTTTCTTTCTTTCTCCTTCTTTTCTTCTTCTCTTTCTTTCTCTCTTTCTTTCTTTCTTTCTTTCTTTTTCTCTCTTTCTTTCTCTCTTTCTTTTTCTCTCTTTCTTT
This sequence comes from Suncus etruscus, assembly GCF_024139225.1. Taxonomy (NCBI): domain Eukaryota; kingdom Metazoa; phylum Chordata; class Mammalia; order Eulipotyphla; family Soricidae; genus Suncus; species Suncus etruscus. Next base: position 20,942,312 of record NC_064858.1, read on the forward strand.
CTCCCTTCCTTCCTTTCTTTTTCTTTCTTTCTTTCTTTCTTTCTCTTTCTTTCTTTCTTCGTTCTCTTTCTTTCTTTCTTTCTCTTTCTTTCTTTCTTCGTTCTCTTTCTTTCTTTCTTCTTCCTTCTTTCTTCTTTCTTTCTTTCTTTCTTTTCTTTCTTCTTTCTTTCTCTTTATTTCTTCTTTTCTTTCATTCCTTCCTTTCTTTCTCCCTCCCTCTTTTTTCTTCCTCCCTCCCTTCCTCCCTTCCTCCCTTCCTTCCTTCTTTCCTTCCTTTCTTCCTTCCTTCCTTCCTTCCTTTCTTCTTTCTTTTACTTTCTTTCTTCTTTCCTTTTTCTTTCTGGTTTTGGGCTACACCCAACAGCACCCAGGGATTACTCAGAAATCTCTCCTGGCAAGCTCGGGGACCATATGGGATGGTCAAAACCAGGTTTGTCCAGGGTCTGCCACATGCAAGACAAACACTCTGCTGCTGTGCTGTTGCTCCAGCCCAGTGGCATTTTCTATCTTGTCTACTTTAGCCTGGTCATCTCCTCTCATCCCCAAGTCCCAATCTTTGCCACATGCAGAGGCTCTGGACAGGGAATAAGGACAAACATGTGTGCATTTGTATTGGTTAGGTGATCTCAGAAGTAACTGGAGAGGGTGCGGCTAGACCAAGTCTCACCCATCAGGTTCCCTCTGTGGACTGTTTATACATCACTGCTACTATGTCGCTCATAAATTAAAATCTGCTGAAATGCTAAAACATGTTGAAGATAGAGTGAATGGTCTCCTGCCGACACAGAGGAGCCATTATTCTAAGAGGAAGTAGGAAAAGCAATCATAAAATTTTGAAAAATTATGCAATAACTTTGTACTCACGGCCCATCTGTATTCATGACAATGACCTACTTCATCGACATAAATAGAATGGGCAAGTCACAGGCCGCCTGGCCTCGGATATGGCTCTCCTCAACAGTCAATGAAATTCAATTAAAGTCTTTAATAAAGAAAACTTCAAGCAATGCCAGCGTGTGTCTGCCTAGTTTTGATGCTGTCCTGAAGCCACTTAACTTCTTTCCATTTCTTTTCCTGCCTCTTCTTAGAAAATCTTTGCAGAAAGCAGAGAAGGCACGTTTGCTGGGGTTTCCTGGCAGAAGGGTTGGTGCGTTGGTGGCACGTTTTCACAGACATCCAACTCTCTCAGCCCCACTTCCCATAAGCACTTGCTGGAACTCAACTAGACAACAGCATGCCAAGTGTTCTCAAAGGAAATACTCACATCCTCGGCCAGAGCGTGAAACTACCCAAGACTCAGAACAGCTCTCATACTGGCAAAATTCACCAATGGCCAGAACCAAATGGCCAATGGTGGTGCAGGAGCCAGCCTAGCACAAGGTGAAGAGGGGAAATTGGCTGATGTGGGTGCCTTCTGGGTGGCAGTGGGTCACCCTCAGGTGAAAGTATATAGCCTTCTAGTTCTGGAACATCTTTCCCAAAGTGGGTGACATCACCCCTTCCAGGAGTGCTGGAATGACTTGCAGGTGGTAGCGGCTCCAGGAACTTGGGGAAGGGAGCTTTCTTATTTGCTTGTGTAGGAAAGGTAGATTTCTAGGGAGCACTAAGTGATTTTTTTTTTAAAAGGTGGGCAGCTCTGTCCCTGACCCTGTGCCATTATTGTTGAATGCATTTGAGCTAAATTCTGGGTATCCCGAGCACACAGAAGCACACACAAAGAAAACACAGTAAGTTGCTATACCTGTGTCTGGAATGGGGAGCCCTGCTAAGATCTCACTCAGCACCAGGCCCTGTGTTTTGTTGGGAAGGACCCCAGAGAGGGGCCCTATGACTTCATCCAAACCAGCCAGAGTCACTTTCTCCTGCTCATAAATGCACATCTCATGCCTCTGAGGCACTGTTGATGGGAATGGGACATTCTAGAAGGTGTGCATGATCTACCCTACTGACATGTATTCCAGCTGGGCCATGTTTCCCTGTTGTACTTCCACAATTCACCAGCCCAGTGGGGACAGAAAGCATCAGGCATAGTGGGGGCAGTCAGACTCAGTGGATCAGGACCCACACCAGTTCCTCTCTCAGAGAATCAATGTCTGCCTTAGATTCTCAGTGAAATTAGACCTTGCTCATCTTGGAGATGCTTTGACTGGCTGTTAAGGACTGTGGCTCTCTGAACACATCCTGAGAAAAGAACAGGTCCATTAATTGCTTGCTGGATACGATGGAAACCATTTGGCTCCTGATACCAAGTGTCAACAAATGAGTTGAAAACTGCCAAGAGAAAATGTTTGTGCCTGAACACATGCTTTGCATGTAAGAGATCTGGGTTCAATCCCTGGCTCTGTGTGATCCCCTGAGTACCTTTGGGAGCGATCCCCAAGCATAGAGCCAGTGGTAGTCTCAGCACAAATGGGTGTGTCCATAAAACCAAAGCAAAAAGAAAGGAAAGGTTTTGGCACAACAGATTTTTTCCTTTCTCTGCTATAAAGGATTCCAACCTCTACTTCTGATTTCTGGGGTTCCATGCATGATATTTTGTTTGAATTGATTAAATACTTTAACAGTTGCATCAATCATTTTTAGTAATGAATGCTGCCTATCAGTTTCCTTAAAAGTTTCAGGAGTGGTACGGGGCCGGAGAGATAGTATGAAGGTAAGGTGTTTGCCTTTCATGCAGAAGGTCATCGGTTGGAATCCCGGTGTCCCATATGGTCCCCCATGCCTGCCAGGAGCAATTTCTGAGCATGGAGCCAGGAGTAACCCCTGAGCACTGCCGGGTGTGACCAAAAACCACACACACAAAAAAAAGTTTCAGGAGTGGTACATGTGGTATGTGAAACATCAATAGCCTGTGTCTATGATTTTATTGATGTCAAGATGTTAATTGTACTAGGAACTTGCAGCTGGGTGGGCTTTATTGTCTTAGCCATGCTAGTTTGTTGCTAATACTGTTGCCTGTTAATCCTTTATTAGGCCCTACTGCCACAGAAAGAATAGCAGATTTTTGCACTAATTTTAAAATAAAGATACTTCCTTGGTTATTTTTCCCTGGACTCCATCCCCTGAGTCCCCAGCTCTTTCCTTGAGTCCAATCATATTCATTTCTTCCCTTTTCTGTAAATTGAATGACGTGTAGGGCCATCACTCTCTTTAGTTAGAGTTACTAAGTTGGGCGGGGCTCCTTTGGTTTTTGTTGTTGTCCTGAAAAAGACGTTTCACACCCTCAGGTGCACAGTAATATGCCTCATGGCCTCCACGTTCGGCTGTTCCTTTGTCTCCTTGGCAAATATAATGATCTTCAAAACTACATGCAGGGTAAGCATTGCTTGGGACAATGATAAATTCCTCAGCAGGCCAGGAGTCTTTCACTAAATTACATAAATTAAACTTTAGAGAAGGAAACCAGGGAACCCCTGAGCCCCTTTGAGTGGCCTTAATTATGGTGGTTCTTGTTTCAGGATTAGAAACGACCCATTGTCTTATCAGAGGATAGTGGAGTGACTCAGTCTTCGATGGCCTGAGCTTCTGATGTGTCAGAGGCACCAGCAGAATTTTGACCTGTCGTGGAAGGAGAAGCTTTCTCAGGGTATTTTGGATCCCTGGAAGTAGTTTGCTTCATTTGCTTTACTAATTTTTCAGGCAGCCAGTGTGCTGCCTTTTCTTCATTGTGAAAGACACACAGGGGTCCTCTTCCCCATGTGAGAACAGGATCAGGATCATGCCGAACATTTGTGAGTGGATATCTCCTTAGGACTAAGGTGGACCCCTTTTGGGTGGAGGGATGCCATCGTCTATGGGCAGCTGAGTCACCTGTTGATCAAGTTGTAGAAAGTTGATGACAAATAATACATGTGCTAGGATGTTGCTCAGCGAGCCTTTGATTACTTAGACTTGCATGATATTCTTAACGGACACCTTCATGAAGGTAAGACAAAAGATGGATTTCTCTGACTCAGGTCTAATAGATTCAGGTACAGCCATTGGGAGATGATTTTCCTGACACATGTAGAACCAGTCACTCTAAAGCAAACAGCTAAGGCCCAGTAAAGGCCTCTGCCTTATCTTCATCCTTTATATCCTATTAGGTTGCAATTATTTCTATTTGTTCCTATATTTAATTACTTAAAAGCAACATTTAAAATTTTTTACCCCTACAAATGACAATTTTCAGTACTCAGTCACTACAGAATCAATGAATTATATATAACCCACTTTGTTTAACCTTCTTCCAACTTCAACCTTCTTCCAACATTTCTGCACAAATGTCTCTAGGATCACGCTCAGGCCTTAATGATCAGAACCTTTGTCATATAAATACCACAAGGTGCTAAAATGTACATCAAATAAAGTTGCTTTTTTCAAGTAATAGAGCTTAATGCCAACCCATCGAATGTGCTGAATCTTTGGGGATGGGGAGCACACATTCACTCTATCAGGTGAGACTATGTGTAGCTTCTAGATAGCTGGGTAGTTTTATACCTCTACATGTATAGTCAGACACTCTGTTCTTTGAGCAACTGATGATAAAAGTATATACAAAGTGGATTAGGATTACGCAGGGAATTTAGGGTACAAGGAGAAATGAGTAAGCTTTAGTCAGGATGACAGGCCTGAGCTGTGCTAAGTTGAAAGGACCAGGTTTGGCTGTGACAGGCACAGCTGGTGCCCAGACTACCTATGCTCTGGACTTGGAGGTACATAGGCAGTACTGTAGAAGGGGGTGGGCAAGCAGTGTGACTTATTTTTCCCACAGAAATGGTGACCTGAGTGCAGCTTTCAGACTTGGTGTCCCCTCTGAGCACCTCAAAGCCAGAGTGAATAAGCAGGTTCCTTGTCAAGAGGTGGTCATAAACCCTCAGATCAGTGGAATAGGCTTGAGTTCTCAGACAATGTTCCCCAGACATACAATCACCTAATTTTTGACAAAGGAGCAAGAAATCCCAAGTGGAGCAGGGAAAACCTCTTCAACAAGTGGTGCTGGAAGAACTGGTTAGCCACTTGCAAAAAAAGTGAACATAGATTCCCATATACAAAGGTAAAATCCAAATGGATTAAAGACCTTGATATCAGACCTGATACCATAAGGTATATAGAACAACACATCTGTAAAACACTCCATGACATTGAGACTAAAGGCATCTTCAAGTAGAAAACTGCACTTTCCAAACAAGTGGAGGCAGAGATCAACAGATGGGAATACATTAAGCTGAGAAGCTTCTGCACCTCAAAAGAAATAGTGCCTAGGATACTGTGTGGGAGAAACTATTCACCCAACACCCATCAGATAAGGGGCTAATATCTAAAATATATAGGGCACTGACAGAACTTTACAAGAAAAGAACATCTAATCCCATCAAAAAATGGGGAGAAGAAATGAACAGACACTTTGATAAAAAAGAAGTACAAATGTCCAAAAGGCACATAAAAAATGCTCCTCATCACTAATCATCAGGGAGATGCAAATCAAAACAACGATGAGATGCCATCTCACACCACAGAGATTGGCACACATCACAAAGAATGAGAACAAGCAGTGCTGGCAGGGATGTGGAGAGAAAGGAACTCTTATCCACTGCTGGTGGGAATGCCATCTAATTCAACCTCTATGGAAAGCGATATGGAGATTCCTCCAAAATCTGGAAATTGAGCTCCCATTTGACCCAGCTATTCCACTACTAGGTATATACCCTAAGAACACAAGAATACAACACAAAAACCCCTTCCTCACACCTATATTTATTGCAGCACTCTTCACAATAGCCAGGCTCTGGAAACAACCAAGATGCCCTTCAACAGACGAATGGCTAAAGAAACTGTGGTACATATACACAATGGAATATTATGCAGCCATCAGGTGAGATGAAGTCATGAAATTTTCCAATACATGGATGTACATGGAATCTATCATGCTGAGTAAAATAGTCAGAGGGAGAGAGACGCAGAATAGTCTCACTCATCTATGGGTTTTAAGAAAAATAAAAGTCATTTTTGCAACAATCCTCAGAGACAATGAGAGAAGGGCTGGAACTTCCAGCTCACTTCATGAAGCTCACCACAAAGAGTGGTGAGTGCAGTTAGAGAAATAACTACACAGAAAACTACCATAATCATGTGAATGAATGAGGGAACTGGAAAGCCTGTCTGGAGTACAGGTGGGGGTGGGGTGGAATGGAGGGAGATTTGGGACATTGGTGGTGGGAATGTTGCACTGGTGAAGGGGGGTGTTCTTTACATGACTGAAACCTAATCACAATCATATTTTTAATCAAGATGTTTAAATAAAGAAAAAAATATTTTAAAAAAAGAGGTGGTTATGAGAAGGGACATAGTGCTCATTCTGGGCAAGAGAGTCAACTCAGGCCTGGAAGGAAAGTCTGTTCTCCTGAGGGCAGAGGAGATCCCCAAAGCAGGAACATATATAGGAGATGGGCTAGGTCGAAAGGAGGCAAGGAAACATCTGTTTAGGGAGCCAGAGGGAATGCAGGAGCCCACAGACGTGATCTCAGGCTTATGGAGAATTGTGGAAGTAAGCTTTTGTCAAAGAGGTCCATCAGCTGCAGACTCTAGCATGCAGGCTTGCATGCAGCTTCAAGGTTGGTGCAGGCATATGAGAGGAGACAAGGGTAACACAGAACTCTCTGGAAGCTGACTGAACTGTAAGGCTCATTGACAGGCACCGTATGGCCTATCTGGGACACTTTCTCCTGCAGAGTCAGCACAACCTCCAGGGCTTGATTCTATGCCAAGGTTATCTGGATGACCAGTGTGGTCAAGGAACCCCGTAATTTTACAAGTCCCTAATCCTTCATGGTGTCTGTGATTATTCCAGTGTTGAATGGGAGCTGTGCATTGCGACCCAGACATTAATTAGCTTCTTCTGTATGCCAATGCTGGGACTCCTTCCTCTGCCATAGCAATCAATCACAGCTGATGCTTTTAACAGCTGGCAGAATGTGGCAGAGTGGTGCATGGCAGACAAGGTCATACACATCATTTAGTAAAAAAAAAAGGCTCTTGGGCCCAGAGAGATAGCACAGCGGTGTTTGCCTTGCAAGCAGCAGATCCAGGACCCAAGGTGGTTGGTTTGAATCCCGGTGTCCCATATGGTCCCCTGTGCCTGACAGGAGCTATTTCTGAGCAGACATCCAGGAGTAACCCCTGAGCACCACTGGGTGTGGCCCAAAAACCAAAAAAAAAAAAAAAAAAAAAAAGGCTCATCTGAGAAGGAGCCTAGGAAACACCCAACTTCAGAAACAGATCAAGTTGTCTGTGGGTGAAGGAGAAAATTCATGTCTATTTGACATAAGCAACACCACATAGCAGAAGGGTCATAGTGCAAACCACCCTCATTTTGACTTAGGATCCCAGTCAATTCTCTCCAGGCACTTGCTGGCCCGGGCTGGAGCAGTACAGAACATGCCATCTTTCCAGATGGCTTTCTCTTGGGTGCCATAGGAATCAGTGACTAAACAGTCAGGCAGTCTGAGATGGACACTCTTAAGTGGAGCTGTGCAGGCTGATCTGGTTCTAACTTTGTAATGATAGAAATCAGGCTTCTGGTGGGCTCTGGGGCCCCCAAACGGCTCTCTTTTGCACTCTAAGACCACCCAGGGTCCATGAGATAGGGCGAGTCAAAATGGGTTAGTCAACTGATGACCAAAAATGAGCCTAAAAGACAGGAAGGAAGCTTCTGGAACAACATAAGGAAGGGTGTGTCTCCAAACAAATTGGGTTTAGGTCATAGAAAAGAATTATCAAGCGTGGGAAGAAACTACAGTTACGAGAAACTCTGCTTCATTTCTGTCTCATGAGAGAGGAGCAGGGACTTTTATGCTCTCCAATGTCAACAGCAGTTGGATAAAACCAGAATGAAGAACCAGAAGAAGCCAGAATGAAGAAGCATTCAGACAGCACATATATACATATATGCACAATTGCACATGCATATAAACTCCATGCACATATATCCAATACACATTCACACAAAACAGCACATAAACATATACACACATTGAAGATATGTTCCACATAGTTTTCCTTTTCTGGGGAGAAGGCCACATCTGACTGCTCAGGACATTCAGTGATCCCTTTTGACAAGCTCAGGGAACCAAATGGTGTCCAGGAATGAAACTGGGCAGATTGCATGCCAGAGAAATGCCTTATCTACTGCATTGTTTCTTTGGCTTTTCTGTCATTCTTAAGAGCAGGTAGTTTTTAGAACTTTGCAGCTCTTAAAGGTTAAAGGACACCCAGTGCATGGACCCTTCATTATCCAAGCCCCAGATACCCACATGTACCACAAAGTTATCAGATAATATCATGATTTACAGGTAGGAGAGAGAACATTCTAACCTGGAAGAGGTCTGAGATGTTTTTTTTTCGTTTGAAACTCCAAGTACCTAAAACCATAGGCTTCTCCTTAAGGGGTCATGCAGGCTGAGGAGAAATCCCTGAGGCTGACAATACCACACAATAAAGGGTTAAGTCTCACCTGAGCAACTACCCAAACCATATTTTGGCCCAGCCTTGTTTGAACAGAATACTTTGAACTATCTTCATCCAGAACTCTGTATGCCCTTGACACAGTACATTTCCAATGGTACCTGAAGAAACACAGCGAGGCCACCTACATGGGGCACTGGCACTTAGCACCACTGCCTGGCATGGCAGGAGTATCCTGAGCTGATGGTGATGGACCCAAGACTTTGGGGTCAAGAGAAAGTTACAGCAAGGTCTGGTCTTATCATTAGGTTCAGACACATAGGGAAGGTGACAGGGGCACATCTGTCCTCTGACTTCAGGACAACAAGGATACAGTTTGGTTTTTCTTGGCTAGATACTGAACAAGCTTGCACTCCTCAGCTTCCACAGCCCTATTTCCTGGCAATCTCATATAATCAGGGAGTAGCACATGGGCTGGAAATCAGAAGTCTGTGCCATGGGAACAGAAAGTGGAGAAGTTCTCTGGGGCATCCCAGTTTTATGGCTGTTTAAGCAGAGAGTGCCAGTTCTTAGACTTTACTTTAGTCCTGATATATGACTAAAGTAATTTTTTTTAAGTGATTTTTAATTCTGTTCACTGAAGACCTTTTTCATGAGTCTGAGCACTTCTGAAGTCTGATAACCAAGTCCTCTTTAAGTGTCTCCTCCTTGGGGTTGGGAAGCATAGGATTTAGAGAACTTTCCTAGCAGGCACCAGACCACATACTTTGACCCTGGATGGCCCTCGTTCCTTACTTTCTTTCCAGAGTCAATTTTTTCAATTGTGTATCTCCTCAAAATCCCATGTGTCCTCATGGTTCTATGCCTTAATACCTATGTTCCCTTGATTTTGAATGTCCTCTTATCCCTCAACACTATAACCTAGGTTATCAGTAACTAGAAATCTGAGGATTTAATATATTGTTCAACAATATTACATTCACTTGTCCATTCATTCAATAATTATATTTTAAAATATGTCATTCCCTAAGGTGAAATAAGCAGATACTCTGTCTTTGTGTATCATATATTCTAGGAGAGAAACAGAGACATGGATTTCAATGGAAATGGATTTCAGAGACATGATTTCAATGGAAATCAATTGATGAAGTGTCAGGATAATGAAAATGAGGCTTGGATAAAATGTTGGCTGAAGGAAAGAAGAGATTTTGCAGAACAAAAGAAAAAAATGAGGTGTTGCAATCCAAATGTATCTACCAAACTGACACTGGAGAATTTTGGAAGAAAGAATTTCAGGCAAGAAAAGCATGAAAGTAGCAAGAACAAAGACAAAAAGTGTGAAAGAGCTTAATAAGTCGATCAGTACAGTGCAAGCACTGATAGTCAGGAATGTATAAGATAAATAGCTGGGTGGTTTGGAGACAGGGGCAGAAAAGAAGCTAATTTTCTTTTCTTTTTTTTCCTTCCTCCCTTTGTTTCTCTCTCATTCTAGAAAAATAATTTAAACTTTCATTTGTGTAATTTGTAGCAGAACTGTTCCATCTTGGAATTAAACCCAGAGACTATTGAAGATGCAAACAGAAGCTAATTTTCTTATAATCATAGGAGTCATATCATGAACAGAGACTCAGTTTGGATTCAGAAAGATTACTGCAACTGCAAGGTGGAACAAAAATTGGAAAGAAAGATGGTAAGATGTATAACAAATAATTAGCAGGTAATCACAACTATCCATGTAAATAACAGCAATGGCCAAAATAACAAATGTCGATGAACACAATGGGAGCAATTTGAGTGATGTAAGGAAATACTATCATTAGATCTTGGTGATTAGATAATGAGAGAGGTTATATATACTCAGGCCTGCCTGTGGGATAGATGTCTGAATCAGGACTCACACTGAGCAAATGTAGATACCTTTAGTTTGGCATATGTCATGGTGACTGTCACCTTTTAAGTTGAAGATTCCACTAATACTATCTATATTCTCAAAAGCTCCCCCATAAAGTAGTGAGATCTGCCAATATCAAGTCAAGGTTTTACAATCCAGCAGGAGATAATGTTGAGGAGAGAAAATTCTGATATGGCATATCAGAAAAATAGTCTGGCCAAAGTCCGAGAGAGTATATTTATTTAAAATAGAGACAAAGAGGGCCTGGGGAGATAACACAGTGATGTTTGCCTTGCAAACAGCCAATCCAGGACCTAAGGTGGTTGGTTCGAATCCTGGTGTCCCATATGGTCCCCCGTGCCTGCCAGGAGCTATTTCTGAGCAGACAGCCAGGAGTGACCCCTGAGCACTGCCGGGTGTGGCCCAAAAAAATAAATAGAGACAAAGAGAAGTCATTGAAAGACATTTATGGATGGACATGGAAACTATTATGCTGAGTGAAATAAGTCAGAGGAAGAAAGATAGACACAGAATAGTCTCATTCATCTATGGGATTTAAGAAAAATAATACCTGTATGAATACAGGCAGGGAAAGGGGGTAGAGGGAGATGGGGGGCATTGGTGGTAGGAATGTTGCACTGGTAAAGGGGGGTGTTCTTTTTATAACTGAAACCCAACTACAAACATGATTGTAATCATGGTACTTAAATAAAGATATTATTTTAAAAAATAAAGTTCAAAAATAAAGAAAGAGACTTAAATGAATGAACAGGCATAGAGAACCAGATAAAAGAGTATCTCATAGACCACAATAGGAAAACCATGCAATAATGGTAAAATCACAAAGAGAAGAAATGAACACTGACATTAGAAAAAGCAGAAATATGATGAACAATTGTCAATCAAAAAGCTAGAGAGCTTAGATGAGGTGGACAAAGCAACAGATACACCACCAATTACTGACCTAGTAAGAAATGTAACTTTTAAATAGGCCTAAAATAGTAAAGAGACTGAATTGGCATTCAATTCAATGAGGAACTTGGCTACTTTCTGTCCAATATGAGGGTGAGGAGAGCAAAGACCTGGCAGCCAGGACCTAGCCTCCTCACCCTTCCCTTTTCAACACCTGTTCCCTGCTGGGCTTTACTTCTTGCAGGCTGATTGTGGGAATATAAGTATGATGGGGTGCAGCCCATCACCAAAGCTTCCTGGGAACTAGTGGGCAAAAGACTTGACATAGTCCTACCCTGAAAATATATTCCATGTAAACACCCTGTACCAAGACTCGGTCATAAGAACTAGTTAGAAAATCCTCCTGGGGACAGAGAGATAGCATGGAGGTAAGGCGTTTGCCTTGCATGCAGAAGATCAGTGGTTCAAATCCCGGCATCCCATATGGTCCCCTGAGCCTGCCAGGAGCGATTTCTGAGCATAGAGCCAGGAGTAACCCCTGAGCGCTGCTGGGTGTGACCCAAAAAGCAGAAAAAAAAAATCCTCGTGATGATTCTATGGTCTATGGTTCATGCACAAATCTGAACACTGGTGAAAAAATATGCCTCTGAAAGCCTCTGTTTTCTGAAACCCTAAATTGAAAAGGATCAGCCCAAAAAAGAATTGAGTAGCCAACAGGCCAGTGAAGGAACAATGGAAGCAGGAGTTATCATGTATTCTTGGAACTGCAGAAATGTGTCTGAACCCAGTTCAGATCTTTGCCTCCTAGAATTGCATGGAAAAGAGGAGAGATGAGCACTCTTGCCAACTCTAGTAATCCATGAGAAAGTCATGTAACACACATTTTCTTGACTGGAAGAAATGATGTTGTGGTGAAGACAGCTCTGTGCCTAAAAGCTCGAGCTGGCCTTGTCTTCCCTGAAGATCAGCCAGGGAGAAGAGAACGGAGTTCCACCACAAGTCTACAAACCCATCTTCTCAGTACAGGAAAGAACACTTTCTCTCTTCTTTTCAGCACAACAAATATTTGTGGAGGGCATTTGGCATAAAAATTGCTGCCAGAGACACTGGGAAGTAGACAGAGACTCTTCAGAGGCTCCCAAGGGCAGAGTGCTTTGGAGCAAGTGCTAGGAAGTGAGAATAAGGCAAGAGAGGAGTGCAGTGGACAGAGCAGAGAATGAGTTTCATTCCCATATGAGTTTGGCAGGTGGGTGGGTCCTTTAAAGGAGAGAAGAATCATTCTTGAGAACTCATTCCCATGGAGAAGGAGAATATGACTGCCCCACTCTAGCTATGGGGAAATTAAACTTTTTTGTCCCAAAGCAAAGGAAATGAGAAGGGAGGAAAAGCCTAGGCCACTTAAGGGGCAGTTGGATCACCCTGTGTAGGGCCTGTGGCTGTTAGATGGTTCCACATCCTTTTACCATTCCCATAACTGATCTGTCCTGCCCTCCAACATGGGGCACAATAACCAAACATAGTGACCAACCAGACAGACACAGATACAGACTGGATGACAAGAGTGGATGCCTGAAATTAGAACCTGGATCGCCAAGAGTTGGAGCTACAGTGCCGGAGAAAATCCCAACTAGCATGACTTCTTGGCAACAGCTGGGCAGAATGGCCAAGAAGGGCCGTATGGGTCTCTTCAAATACAATATGGTATTTCTGGCTGTGTGAGAGTGAGACAAATTTAAACAGGAAAACTGCAAAGCAAAGGACATGGGTGAACTCTGCCATAGACTGCACTGGTAAGAGTTTCACTGGGTTTCACTGGGAAGAGATGGGAGGATTATTAAACAGTGCATCTGGTCAATAAGAAACTAATTTCATTGTTGCATTTGCCAACTACCTGTGGGTACCCGCAGATTTTTTTCAATAGTCATGGTGATAGCTTACCAGAAAATATTTCCTTCTTAGGGACTAGATTTAATCACATGGTCAGTGGGACACAATGGAGAAGAAAGTGGAGGAGCTGAGTTTGATGAAAATTAAAGCTTATTTCTCTGCTCTCAAATACATTCATTCAGGAAAGAAAAGTGTGGAGCTTTAGTGATAGAACAGTGGTAGGGTTCTTGTTTACTGAGGAGTCATTGGAGTCAAGATGTCACCCTGTTCTCCACCTGTTACTCTCCAGCTTCTCAGGTGGCAGAAACTCTCAGAGCCACAGGCCTAGGAAGCTTTCCTGAGAAAATAAAATTCTAGAACTCTCACCCGTTGCCCTCACACAAGAATCCAGACACTTTGGACATCTTTAAACACCAATTTCTGTCCTGTCCTGAGGTCTGGCATGGGTATCCGAAAGTCATCCCCACCCAGTGATGATGTATGGCCCTGCTGACAGGGATCTCCTCTGAGATGGTGATCTGGTAGTCCTCCAGGCAGAGTATTTTCTCTGCATTCAAAGCCACCTCAAGTCTGTACCCATAAAAAATTGCTAAGGAGGATTCCAGGAGATGAGGCTTCATCAGAGAGGCATGTTTTCTTGTGCTGGTCAACCATAGAACTCATTCTCTGTCGCAGGCACTCATTTCTGGGAAACTATGTGGGTCTAGTTTATAGCTGCAGTGACCAAGGAACATGACTGTTATATTCACAATGACCACAGCAGGCTGATGGGTAGGACAACAGGGAGGGCCCTGATCTGATTTGATTCCAGCCACTGTTATCCCTAAGTTTGACTGCAAGTGTGACTCCCAAACACACACACACACACACACACACACACACAATCATATAATATTTAATCACCAAGACATCTCAGTGGACAGGGGGAGCTGAGTACACAGTTATACCCTAGCCCCTTGGTGGTCTCATCTGGGATTTATTTTCTTCTACTGACTCAGTGAAACGCACAGGATTTGCTCAGCATTGGCTATGAATGGACCTAGGCAGTTCTGAGCAAGATATATAACCTCCGTGCATGCTTCCTGCTAGACTCCCAAGACAGTGATTTCCAGAGAGGGCAGCACCTCTGGGTGCTGGAGTGACATGGAGTGACCCAGAGTGGGTGGGGTATAGATATGAGGGGATCCCTTCTGTTTTGTGGCTTTATGAAGGCCGATTTTGGTGGGTGTCTGACTTTGAAGTTTCTGCTCTAGAGATGAAGGAACGGCCAACTGGTGGATAAATGACAACTTCCCCCCAGGGTACTCATAGCTCATCTGAACTCAACCCAGGTGAGAAGGATCTGCTGAGAGCCTCAGGGGCCACCTTCCCTCCTGCCATGAGTCAGAGCAGGGATTCTTCCTACATTTGCCCTGGAAATTCAGAAGAACTGAATGCACCTTCTTACTAGAAGGGGCCTGGGTAGTCTGACACAAATATGGGTGCATGGTCAAGGGCAAGTCATGTTCTCTGAGCTCCAAGAATGTTCTGGAGGAGAGGTGGACATGTGTGTATTTATTTTATTTTATTTTATTTTAATTTGTTTCCCCAAAGGCAGAACCCTATTTATGTCTAAGGTATCCAAGACCTCATATCAGAGACTGTCAATGAGGGTCATCACTGCCACCATGCACTTGAGGGTATGAGTCATGACACAAATTGTTCATTATGGAGGATGAACAAGAGACACACACAAAACACTCACAACCAGACAATGCATTCCTTTGAAATAGAAATGGCCACACTGCTAGAAGTGATGAGGATGCGCGGGAATGGGGCCTCAAAACCAAGTCTGTCATTCTGCACTGCTTGCTTTTATCTCCCCTGAAATTGGCTCATTACATTTCAAAAAAAGAAAATTCACCACAGTCATGTTCCCAAATACAAAGAACAGAAGTGCCAAGAGTGCTCTGCATGTGACCTTTGTTGTCTTCTTTAGCAACTGGGGAGCCTGGACCTACTGAAGTCAGCCTAATGAATGTGCCCACCCTGTCCCAGATGACTGTGACATGTCTGAATATGCCCAGGTGCCACTCAATTCTGCCTGTGCCCATCTGTCTGGCAGGGTTGCCTGCAGCGCTCATGCCCACCTTCAGGAAGGGGTTGGTTATTCCAGCTTGTGCAAGCTGCTCATGGTGGTGATAATGCAGAGCTTGCAGGGACACCTCTGCTCTCAGGCAAAGCCATCTGCCACATTGCTGTAGGCTAAACAAGGGAGCAGATGGAGGCTATGCTTCCAGTGTGCTCCCACACCTGTGGTCAGGAGTCCCATCTAAGAGACACAGTGGGGATGCTCTGAACTCTAAGTATTTTCCCAAAGTGCTCTCAAGAGCTGATGAATGAGTGTCTATAGTGCATGTGCAGAGGAAAGTGGGACATGGCATCAGCAGCCATGGAACATGGCCTGTGGTGGCAATAGCACTCAGCCTCACTCCCCCTGCCAGGAAGATCCACTCACTACAAGGCCCTCTTAATTCAGGCCCTACTTTGGCCACCAGCATGCAGGACTTCAGCTTCTGTGTTGTCACCTATACTGGCCAATAGCAGCAGGATCCAGGCAGTGCAGCACCATTCAAAAAACTCACAAAGAGGGGTACTTTGCACACAGTTTGTGGAGCTGGAAGGCCTAGGCCTACATGCCCAGCTATAAGCCAGGCAGTATCCTCTTGAGGGTGAAAGCAGGGAAAGTGAATGAGTTCCATGTCTAGGGTGATGGTCTGGTCAGTGGTAGACAAGCCCCTCTGGGAATGTGATTGGATGGAAGGTCTCTCCTCATTTGCATCAACAGGGCTTACTCTCCACACAAAGAGTGTCCTCATCAATTATAAAAAGGTGAGTTCTCTGGGGGTACCACTGTGCCTCCTTGGTCCAGCACATTCAGATAGGGAGATTGTTTCCTGAGTTTGAGTTAAAGTACATGAGACCTGGAAAACTGTGTTTGATGCACTCTGCACAATCAGGAACCCTTTTGGGCCAGAGTAACCATCAATTAGCTGAGGATAGAGCCATTCCCAGTACCACAAGGCTGCCTGAGCATCTGGTGTGGCCCCCAAACCAAAAACAAGATATATAACAAGGCTCACATTCAAGTCTATGTTCTCCCTTGATCATGTATCTTGCTTGCTTGTCTATATCTCTGCTTTTTTCTACTCTGGAGAAGCCTGGGATCTCATTTGAACACATTAGTCCTTTCCTCTCATTTCTTTCTATTTTTTTTATTTTTTTTATTTTTAATTATGAGAACAATGATGCAAAGAGGACAAGGTAAAGTTACAGCGGAAGGACAATCGCCCATAAACAGAGTTCTCAGAAGAAATCCCCTTGATGACGCCTAAATATTGAACTTACAGTCAAAGAACATTAGAAAATAAGAGATATTGTATATTTCTTTTTTTGGGGGCACATCCGTTTGATGCTCAGGGGTTACTCCTGGCTAAGCGCTCAGAAATTGCCTCTGGCTTGGGGGGACCATACGGGACGCCGGGGGATCGAACCACTGTCCTTCCTTGGTTAGCGCTTGCAAGGCAGACACCTTACCTCTAACGCCACTTTGCCAGCCCCTCATTTCTTTCTAAATAACTTTAAAAAATAAACTATCTTGCCTTGCTAAGAAAAAAAATTCATGAATAAATACAATACGGGACCTCTGAAGGCTGTGGTTTGTGGAAATCCCCATGCTCTCTGAGGCCAGCCACTGGACCTGTGGGGCTGCCACAATGAGCTCTTGCCAAACATTTACTTCCCCACCCCCCCATTGCCTTCAGATCAGGCCACATCTGTGTTCATATAAGTGGGTTTCTAGTGAAAGAGTGTGTGAAAAGGCACTAAAGATTTTGCCACTTATCTCTAATCTGCCTTCCAGACTATTTTGCCAATCAGCACTGAGAAAAAGAGTATAAAATGTGCCTCTTCTCTTAATACTCACTGACATTGGGTATCATGTTGCTTTCTACTATGACCCATCTGACAGAAGTACAGCTCCCTGTGGCCTTTGTCTGCCATTCAGGGACTGAACATGCTCAGAGTAGTTTAATCTGGTTTTTGTTTGTTTGTTTGTTTGTTTGTTTTTTCTTAAAATTTGCCCTTGTGAAGGCCCAACTTTGGCCACCAGCATGCAGGGCTCCAGCTTCTGTGTTGTCACTTAAACTTAGGCCTGAACCTTTCATAGTCCTCCCATGGGGGTCTTTAGAACTGGGAAAGCCAAACAAATATGGAAAGAACTGAGCTGCAGAATTCAGCTGATGGAATTCCAGGGGAATGCCAGAATGTAGCATAGAGTTCTGTGGCTCTATCGGAAGATCCCTTTTAGAATATCTGACTTTCTGAAATCTACTTTATAGCTTCTCTGGCCAGGTTTGGGGGTGATCCTAGAATGAGTCCATGAGGCATTCTCCTTTGAGATGCTGCTCTTGGAATAGAGGTAGCCCCCAGTAGTACCTCAGTCCCCTGCCCACTGCACAGAGCAGACTAGTGGAAATTAGTGAATGTTTGGTGCAGGTGTAGGCAACCTGCGGTTCCAGAACCTCATCTGGCTCTTTAGAAGCTTTACTCAGGCTCTGAGGCTCTGGCAGCAGGGCTGATAGCAGGGGGTGGGAGTGGTATCACTTACCTCCACTGCCTCCAAAAGCTCTGTGTGCAGGTTGCCATTGACTTGGCATCGCTAGGCAACCACAATGTCCCTGTCCTTGGCCAGTCTCCTCCCTCGCATCACAATGTGTGATATCACTGAGGGCACCCTAAGCCTGCACCTCTGTGCTGGGGAGGAGGAGATTGCTGTGAGGAAAAAGAGAAGTGCTGACAGAGGGGACACTGAAAAATAATTTAAACGAAAAATCAAATAAGAGAAAAAAGGGAGAAAGAAAAAGGAGACAGAGAGGACAGAGAGGATCAGAGTAAGAGAAAGAGAGGGCTTGCAGCATGACTATTACTGGGAATCAGTCCAGTACAGGGAGTGGAGAACAAGAGTCTGAAAAAGAAAAAACAGCAGCCAGGTTAAAAAAAAAATTAACAGATACTAATATTTGTTGTTGGCTAAGCATGTGAGACAGGTCCTTTTGTAACGTGATACTAGGAAAGTTGTGGCTATTTTGTTAGACATATTTTAAATAAATAAATTAAATTGTTATTTACGTTTTATATTTGTATATGTATGTGATCAGGTCTTCTCCAACATTAATTATATTAAAAACAAACATCAATCATGTCTCACAGATGATAGCTTACAAGCCTGTGTGACAATGAAGGTAATGTCTTACAGCCCTGATGTGCAGACACTGCACTGAGGTTCAGGTTCAAAGATCTCATTAAACAGGTAAATTAAATATTTTAATTAGCCATTAATTTGCACAAATATATTTTACATTGTTAAGTGAAAGAAGTTCTTTTTTTCTTCAGGTCAACAGCTAACTGCACGATCCTGTCTATAGCATTAAGATAAGAAACTATGTATGTAGTGCTATATTTGTTTTAAATGTCGCAATGATTCTGTGGCTCCCAGGTTTCTTTTTTCCCCTGAAACTAGTTCAAGTGGCTCTTTATGTCTTAAAGATTGCAGACCCTGGTTTGATGTCACAATGTGAATGGAATTCACAGTGGAAGGAAGAGACAGTCAAATTGGATAAGTCAGCTTGTGCATTTTTCTAATTCCTGCCATGCACAGAAGGATTTGATGGTGCTTGGATAATGGATTACCCACCTCAAAGAGTGTTGGCAAAGACACAATGTCTAAGCACTTACGGGAAGGAAATCAATAAAATAATATCAGGAGGTCAATTCAAGGAATCTGTCACTTTAAGGTAACACACAGGGTTAGGGCATTTGCCTTGAAAGAAACTAATCCGGGGAAACTCCCAGGTTCGATTCCCTGTATCCCATATGATTCCCTGAGCCTGCCAGGAGTAATTTCTGAGCGCAGAGCCAGGAGTAACCCCTGAGCTTGGCCAGGTATGACGCAATGTCCCCTTAGAAGATAACACACACATAGGGCAATAAGGTTCTAAGTTTTCTATCAATGCCTTACTGAATAAAGTGGAAAGTTCCTAAGACATAACTCATCCAACATCATAGTTTGCTTAGTCTTCAAAAATACACAATGTAAAAAAGAGAGTCTCTTTCACAAATGGTGTTGGAGAAATTGAATATCCACATGTAAAAAAAAAATGAAACAGCTTAGAGACATAATAAAGGGATTAAGGTATTTGTCTTTGTAGCTTACCCAGGTCCAATGATCCCAAACAACACATATGGTCCCTGGCCCCACCAGAAGTGGTAGTCCTTGAGCACAGAGCCAGGAATAAGTCCTAAACACCACCAGATGTGGCCACAAAAAAAGAAAAAGAAAGGAAAAAAATGGATATTTTATCTTATTTTATACACAAAATCAGCTTTAAAGAGGGGATAGGTGGTTCAAAGGGTGGAATATGCATCAGAGCATGGCATGTAAAGCTGGACACTGAGCTCTGAGGCCCTATGTGCATGGTAAGGGGGTAAAGCTAGAGTAGTAAAGTCTTTGAAGAGAAGCTGAGTCACTCACAGTGGGAATTCTGTAGAGTAAGGGCACCATGACACACAGCTCCACCAATGGCT
Organism: Suncus etruscus; assembly: GCF_024139225.1. Classification (NCBI taxonomy): domain Eukaryota; kingdom Metazoa; phylum Chordata; class Mammalia; order Eulipotyphla; family Soricidae; genus Suncus; species Suncus etruscus. Next base: position 20,962,068 of record NC_064858.1, read on the forward strand.
AGAGTGACTGCTGGCAGGGTGCAGAGAGTTTAAAAATAAATATTTAAGCAGAAAATCCCATGTATTTGACATGATACACTTAATTTTATAGTGGCTATGAAGATACTATGTTAGAAGGTAGGCAAACAGTATAAATCATACTGGCTTTCAAGGTAAGTCTTTGCCTGGGGCAAAACTGTTGGGAGTACATTTTAAAATTAACTCCTAATTACTGATAAATACTAATTAAAATTGCCAGTTCAATGATCAGAACAGTGCCAAAGATAATTCAAGTCTTATTTAAATAAGACTGTAGAAAAGAAATCTTTTAGGAAGAAAGAAAACCATCTTTAGGAAATACATTACATGTCTACTATGGTTGGAGTCAGTCCCCTTGTGTCCTTCCCAGGAATAACCAGAAAAAATATGCCCTGATATCAGCTCTTTAGTTCCCAAAGATTCAATGAAAGCATTTTAAAAAGTGAGTAAATTAATACATATTGTACTGAAGAAAACTTATTTTAAATTAAACCCAACTACCATGTCAAATCTACAGACTTTGCCGAAAACTAATCTTAAGATGTTGAGCCCCCACAAGCAAAAATAGAGGTGCTTAAAAAGACATAGCAAGTTAATTGTGATGGGATAGTTCATGGTAGGAATTATCAATACCTAAAATCGTGGGTCTTTTTTTGGGGGGTGCCACACCTGGTGGTTCTCAGGATTACTTCTAGCTCTGCACTCAGAAATCTATCCTGGCAAACTCAGGGAACCATATGTGATGCTGGGGATGGAATCTGGTTGGTCCCAGGTCATCTGCATGCAAGGTAAAAGCCCTACCCACTGTGCTATTGCCCCAAATTGTGTTAGTTTAGTAGTTATTGATAAAATATGCTAAAGTACTGCTACTTAAAGATATATAAGATTATCTTTTAAATTTTATTCAAGGCAATTATAGGTAACTTTTATCCCTACTTATGATTTCTGAGGACATTGACCACTTGAGAAAAAAATTGGAAGTGATCCAATATTTCAAGTTTTTAATGTTTTGGTTTTTAGTTGAAAATTCTCTCCCTTTTTTTAAATTAATTTTTATTGTGACCAAAGTGAATTACAAATATTTCACAGTAATATTCAAGGTTCATAGATTCTCTCCTTTTAAAGAGTTTTTGAAGATACTATGTTAGAATTTCTTTCCCATTTCTGCCCAATTTTATTTAACAACTTTTACGCTTCTGCTTTCCAAGTATAATTTCGTGTTCAGATGCAAAGGTTCTATAGATTAATAATGTTCATGCCTGAATTTAGAAGAAAGAACAAAGCTTTAAATTGTTTAAGTCAGAGTGAGAGAATTAAGGGTAAAAATTAAAGATGGTTAACACTGTATGTAAAACTTTTATTTGAATCTGTTCTAACCTGTAAAGTCTCTTGCTCTGAAAACTTTATCCAGTTTAATTAAATCTTCAGAAGAATGATTTTTAATTGACTCCAAGAGGGAATAAAGGGTATAAAGAAAGATTAAATAGGTGAGACTTAGAAAAGATGGCGAGTGAGTTTAAGTGAGCTTTTCAGTTTTCTTCCTGCAATTATCTTGGAAACAAGTTTGTGTTCAGAGCTTTGTCTTCACAATGACTTGCTAAAATATAATGGGAGCAAAAGTGTTCCTGTATCCAAGTGGGCATTTAAAGGTTTCTGTATGTGCAGAATGAGGGTCCATGAGCTGGTCTTCTGAATTAGTGCCTAGTTTTCCCAGGCATGGATGCAGATTTCCTTGGAAGCCCAGTCTACAAATTCTAGGGGGTGAAGGACTGATAAACTGGAAAAAGGCAGTAACTGCAAACAAAAGCAGCCCATCTCAATCCTTTGGGTTGTTTTGTGACTTCTACTTTCTTGATCCTGACACAAGGGAACTGTGAGGGATAAAGTTCTGGTCTCTTTTTTTTTTTTTTAACTTTATGTATTTGTTAATTGATTGATTGGTTTTTGGGTCACACCCAGCGGCGCTCAGGGGTTATTTCTGGCTCTGAGCTCAGAAATCGCTCTTGGCAGGCTGGGGGACCATCTGGAATTCTGGGAATCGAACCAGGTCTGTCCCGGGTCAGCAGCATGCAAGGCAAATGCCCTACCCATGTGCCATCTCTCCCACCCAAAATTCAGGATTCTTGACCTATTCTCTTTTGAGAAGGGATACAGGCCTAATTCCTGGTTTAAATGGACACACAGCATTTACTATTGTCATACTTGTTTTATTTCATTTCTTTTTTTTCTTTTTCTCTTTTCCTTCCTTCCTTCCTTCTTTCCTTCCTTTCTTCCTTCCTTCCTTCCTTCCTTCCTTCCTTCCTTCCTTCCTTCCTTCCTTCCTTCCTTCCTTCCTTCCTTCCTTCCTTCTTTCTTTCTTTCTTTCTTTCTTTCTTTCTTCTTTTTTCTCTTTCTTTCTTTCTTTTTCTTTTCTTTCTTTCTTTCTTCTTTCTTTTCTTTCTTTCTTTCTTTCTTTCTTTCTTTCTTTCTTTCTTTTTCTTTCTTCCTCCTTTTCCTTTCTTTTTCCTTCTTTCTTTCTTTTCTTTCTTTCTTTCTTTTCCTTCTTTCTTTCTTCTTTTTCTTTCCTCTTTCTTTCTCTTCTTTCTTTTCTTCTTTCTTTCTTTCTTTCTTTCTTTCTTTCTTTCTTTCATTTTTGTGGAACTAGCAGTGCTCAGGACCTACTTCTGTCTCTGTGTTCAGGGATTACTCCTGATGTTGTTCAGGAAATCATATGTAAATGTCAGGGATCAAGCCCCAGTTTGTTGCACGCAAGATAAGAGCTTTTTCCACTGTACTCTCTCTGGCTCATAAAGTTGTTATAGTTGTAGTTTTGAAGAAACTTCATTATAGTTCCTGTGTAATTATTTTTACTGTGAATCTGCAATTCTCTGCCTTATATTCCTATTGTATGTCAATCAAGATTATGAAGATGATGAATTCGTTGGGGGTACTTTGTTTTTGTGGTTAGCAAAGCAAAATCTATGAGGAATTAAAAATAATTGGGTAAGCATAGAGTGGGGGTATTTAGTACTAAAGAAAAAAGATCAAATCAAGCTAGTTTAGCCAGCATGCTGATCATTTCCAGGGATTTGAAACTGGTGTGGATGAGAAAAGTAATTTGATAACTATTGACTCTGAAACACCTCATATTAATCCAAAAGCATTACTCATAAATTTGCCTGAGACATTTGCCAGAATTTAACTGCAGTAAGTCTTGGGCCTCTTACACAACTATGAGCTGAGGAAGGAACAAACCCTGGCAGATGAGAGGCATGTGACTTCTCCAGCCTCAGTCCCCAAGGCATGAGATGGGGTGTAAAGATTTCCAATTAGGGATCCCTGAGGTGCCTAACGGGGCATCCCTAATATCCAAATACTTCCATACCATATAGTATGAAAAGAGTACATTGGAATATATTGTCTCTCTGAGGGCCCCTAGTGTTCCCCAAAGCCATGCTACAAGCTTCATCTTAACATACTTGAGTTTTCAGAGCTGGTCAGAGACTCCAGCCATCTCTTTGGACCAGATTTTGCAGAGACTCCAAAGATGAGCATTCTTTTATGGGTGTTACAATCATAGTTCAAGAAAGTCTGGTGTTGGTAGGTGACAGGCTGGATGATGTGACTTTTACACAAAATCACATAAAATAGATTTAAATAGTTTTTTGTATTTAATTTCTAGAATAAAGACAGTTTAAATATGTATGGGTCTAAGCTACATAAAATAAAGTTCTTTGAACCCTCAATGATATGTGTGTGATAAATGCTAAGGCTCAAAGATACAAGTTTTTAGTTTTCTTCAGGGGGCACGGGGGACTTCCAACAGTACTTAGAAGCCTGAAGGATCACTACCCACTGATTCTTGGCTAACCAGTCCATCAGTTTATGCAAGGGTCTGAGATGTAGTGCAGGGGATTTCTGGGTCACCTCCGAGGTGATGGTGCCACACCCAGGGACGCATGGGGGCTGCAGGGCTGCACCCGGTGATGTTCTGGGACAACGTGGTTCATGGTCAGGGAGACACCCGCAGCGCTGTATCTCCTCCCATTCCAAAGGTGAGATTTATTGCCTTAGATTGATTGACTGAAGACTTTTATCTGCATAACTAAATCTATAAACCAGAAGGTTAGTTAGTCTATTTAGCTGGGCAGCTCAAATTCGCCTGTGAAACAGCAGTGATTTATCCATTGGGGTCCAGGCCTCACTTCTTGGCAGACCAGAGTGCTGGAAGCCTAGTGCAGAAGGCAGATAGAAAGATGAACAGATTGTACCCATTGCCCACTAGTCTTGTGTGGCCAGAGTAAGTGACCCATAGGCATAGTTACTCTGATGAGCTTCTGGCTGCTAAGGCTTACAACTTTTGTCAAAGCTTTTTAATTCCCAAACTACCTGAAGGTGAAATGCAGACATGATCCTGACACAAACCAGCATCTTACACATGTTCTGTGGTGCCTGGTTCCTCTCATTTGAACCTCAAGAGTTTCATTGGTGTGGAGCCTGAAGCTACCAAGACTTCATTCCTTTTGATTGCTCAATAATATGATGCCTGGATATGCCGCATTTTATTTATTTATCTATCAGTTAATGGATATTTTGGTTGTTTCCTTCTGCTGGCAAGAGTGAAAATGTGAGGTTTATTTTTAATCTGCTAAAATACATAGAAAATCCCTTACATCCTTCTATCTTTCTCCTAAAATTCTATGTGTTTGTAATCAAAGGATTCTGGGGTTGGGCAGGGGACTCTGGCTGGCACAAATTTTGCTTTTGCCTCAATCTTGAAGTTACTGATAATGTTTTATTAAAAAAAGAGGAAAACATAAATATATGGATAAAAGATAGATAAAATTGATTTACAGGGTACAATCACAGATGGATCTGTGAAAAGGATGTGAGAAGAGTTAATCTATTTAACAACAGTGGAGTCCCAGAGACATCTAGATTTTGCTGAGGTGCCAACATGCCACACTCTCAAGCTAAAATAATAAATGGAAAATGTTCCAAAAGCCTCACAAAATACAAATTTACACAAAGTGAAAGATATGACATCTGTGATTTCAATACAAAATGTTTGTACCATATTTTCCGGAGTATAAGACGACCCCCTAATTTTACAGTTAAAACATAGGTTTAGGTCTATATTGGCTGTATAAGAAAGAACGTTCCAGTGCTGCAACTGTATGTACCACAATGAGCCAATCACAACAAGCAAAGGTCCAAAGGTTATACTGTAATAGATTTCCTCTCCGACTCTGGCCCATCTGAGCAAGCTTTTGACAGTGTAGATTCTGGTCCAGAACATTGTCTAATTTGCATGCATCAAAAGTCTGTTTGGATTGGCTGAGTTGGAGAGGCGGTCCCAGCAGCCTTGCAGTGATTGGTGCAGGATCGAGTTGAAAAATTCGTTTAGTGGCAATATCCATATGATTTTCGTTTAGTGGCATATCAAAACGTTTTTTGGGATATACTCGGCGTAGAAGATGACTCTCGATTTTCGTTTGACTTTTTTTCGTTTCAAAAGTCGTCTTATACACCGGAAAATATGGTAAGCTATTTACTGTCTGGGTCCCTGGCTGTGGCAGCCATGCCCTTGAAAAGAGGGAGACCCAAGTTACATAATCCACAGAGGGCAACTGAGAACAGCTCAGTGCAGATAAGCTCATAAATCCATTTCTCTGGATGTTCCCTGGTATAGCATAGGGCAAGCATTGGCAGTCCCCTTGGTCCCAGTCTGTCACCCATCACACCTACTCTACCCTCCTGCCAAGGCCCAAGGGCCAGTGCAGTACTGTTAGGTTACACCTTATTTTAACCAAAGCAAGGATCATCCCTGGTTCCTTTGTATGGATTTATTTACAACTTGGTTTTCTCCCGAAATAGAGATAGTCTTACACGTGAACCTGGGTGGGAATGGTTCAGGATAGCCTGAGCCAGGATAGCCTGAGCTATCTGTCCTTACTTCTCTACTTGAGTGTGGTTTCGATACTCAATAAAAATGACCATTCTGGCAGGCAACTCACTCTTGATACGAGGTAGAAGATTGCCGGGATACATGTGTTTTATCCTTAGTCTGGTCTGGATTATTTCCTGCAGCAACCATGTATTAGTCTTGTTCACCTGGGTTTGGAGATACAGCGCATGAGTGATTTTACATAGTACTAAGTTACCTGTATTAAGAATTGGGAGGTGTTCCCTTAAAGCAGCTCAGACTTGTGGTAAAAGACACGTCCATGGCCATCTCTGTGGATCATGATGACAGAATCTTGATGAATGGATACAGAACTGTATCCAGTCCGAAATCCAACCTCATTTGGCCTGTACCCTCTGAAGCCTGCAATCTCAGGTATCACCGTTATTATAGGCACGAGGGTTGGACATTAGGACCCCAGTGACTGCTTCCGCATCACTTCCTATCTAATACAGAATTCTTTATTTCCCAGTTACAGTTGTCTTCTGTACATTGTTTATATGCCTATTCTAAAAGTATAGACCAATAAATAGTCTTTACACTCCACTCATAGGCTACTTGAATACTTCCTTGATATATAAGGAAAGTGACTCAATACTGCATACTCTTTGCCAAGAGAAAAATGATACTTCACCCAAGTGGAATGGACAGTGTTTTTACTTGCCTCAACAGAATTTCACATTATTCCATACTACAGTGGAAGTCTAAGCTTCTGTCTCCCATGGGTGTTTCAGGAGTGCTGCAAATCAAGAAATCTGGGGTACAATACTTATTTTCCTGTTGAACTCAGTTCCTGAAAAAACATGTGTCACTTCTTTTGACTTATATCTCGGTTTTACAGATGTACATACACTACTACATTAACTTTCTCAGAAGGGTGTATGGAAGATCAATGTTTGTAGTCCTTGGCCAGCCACACATTTTCCACGTGATCCATAGTTAGGGAGAATACAAGGCTTAAAGTTAGTTTCAAACAGGAACTGGAGGGCTTTTATGCTTTGATGCTGATGATGGTCTGGTATAAAATGAAAGTGAATGCCTCTCTCTTTCTAGTTACTCTCTCTGAAGTAACAGCAAAAGTTGAGGGTGGAGGGCAGAGGAAAAGAGAGAAACTAAGAAAATCCATATGACAGGCTTGGTCTCAAACAAGCATCTGGAAGTACCTGCAGGGCTTCATCAGTATGTCATCTCTGGTGTCTAGGCTGGTAGGGGAGACTTTCCAAGAAGAAAAGACAGACTTGGAAATCAACCCCACTTGCCAATGGCTTCATTGTTCTACTACCACAAGCCCTACAAAGATAACTATTCTTCTAGAAATGAATTTCTGCTGATTTTTAAAAATTCAATAAATCTTAAAAAAGTCTCCAAATTGTGTCAGATAGATGGATCTCTGGGTTGAAACTCTGACTTTTTTAGAATGGGGGGCAGGCAGGCAGATTTCTCCTCCCTTCCTGAGAGGTCCAACAGCTGCCATACCTGACATCTAACATATAATCGGTCCACCAATACATAAATCTTGGGATGTTCAGCTACATATGTGACCACATAACTTTTTATCTAAATTTCAAAGTACTAACAACCCAATAGGAACACAGCAAATTTGGTGGCAAGAATTATAGAAGTCTATTAAGTCTGAAAACAGACACATAAGGCCCAATCAGCACCAACCAGCTCAGTAATACCTCAGACAAAGAAGTTAGTATCTAACTCCATTGTGATTTAATGATATCACAATGTGACTTTTATTGATCTGCTTTCTGATCATTTTATTTGTTTTGTTATAACAAGCAATAGGAGGTAAATATATTCCTATTAGGGAGACAGGCTTTCAGGGAGGACACTGGGGACATTGGTGAAGAAACAGTGACACTGGTGGTGAAATTGGGGTATGAACACTGAACTGTTCAATTGTATTATTGAACAACTTAGTAAGTCAAGACATTTGAATTTTTTAAAGTTACTTTTTTTAAAATATTTTTATTTAAACACCATGGTTACAAACATGATTGTGGTTGTGTTTCAGTCATATCAAATGACACCCCCCCCATCACCAGTGCAACTTTCCCATCACCAATGACCCAAATATCCCTACTCCCCTCCCCGCCCCACCTGTACTCCAGAGAGGCTTTCCACATCCCTCATATATTCTCATTGTTAGGATAGTTCGCAATGTAGTTATTTCTCTAACTAAACTCGTCACTCTTTGTGGTGAGGTTCATGAGGTCAGCTAGACCTCCTCTCTTTTGTCTCTGAGAATAGTTGAGAAATGTCTTTCATTTTTCTTAAAACCCATAGATGATTTATGGGTTACTCTGACTTACTTCACTCAGCATAATAGATTCCATGTTCATCCATGAATAGGAAAATTTCATGACTTTATCTCTCCTGATGGCTCAATAATATTCCATTGTGTATATGTACCACAGTTTCTTTAGCCATTCATCTGTTGAAGGGCTTCTTTATTGTTTCCAGAGCCTTGCTATGGTAAATAGTGCTGCAATAAATATAGGTGTAAGGAAGGGGTTTCTGTATTGTATTTTTGTGTTCTTAGGGTATATTCCTAGGAGTGGTATAGGTGGATCGTATGGGACCTCAATTTCCAGTTTTTGGAGAAATCTCCATATCACTCTCCAGAAGGGTTGAACTAGACTGCATTCCCACCAGCAGTGAATAAGAGTTCCTGTCTCACCGCATCCCTGCCAACACTGGTTGTTCTCATTCTTTGTGATGTATGCCAGTTTCTGTGGTGTGAGGTGGTACCTCATAGTTGTTTTGATTTGCATCTCCCTGATGATTAGTGATGTGGAGCATTTTTTCATTTGCCTTTTGGTCATTTGTATTTCTTCTTTATTAAAGTGTCTGTCCATTTCTTCTTCCCATTTTTTTATGGGATTAGATGTTTTTTTCTTGTAGAGTTCTATCAGTGCCTTGTATACTTTGGATTTTAGCCCCTTATCTAATGAGTATTGGGTGAATAGTTTCTCCCAATCAGTGGGTGGCTCTTGTTTCCTGGGCACTGTTTCTTTGAGATGCAGAAGCTTCTCAGCTTAATATATTCTTATCTGTTAATCTGCTTTCACTTGCTTGGAAAGTGCAGTTTCCTCCTGGAAGATTCCTTTAGTCTCAATGTCATGGAATGTTATACCTAAGTGTTGTTCTATATACCGTATGGTTTCAGGTCTGATATCTTTAATTCATTTGGATTTTACCTTCATACATGATGTTAGCTGGGGGTTTAAGTTCACTTTTTTGCAAGTGGCTAGCCAGTTGTGCCAACACCACTTGTTGAAGAGGCTTTCTTAGCTCCATTTAGGACTTCTTGCTCCTTTATCAAAGATTAGATGATTGTATGTCTGGGGAGCATTCTCTGAGTACTCAAGTCTATTCCACTGATCTGAGGGTCTGTCTTTATTTCAGTACCAAGCTGTCTTGATAAATACTGTTTTGTAATACAGTTTAAAGTAGGGAAAGTAATGCCTCCCATATTCTTTTTCCCAATAATTGCTTTGGCTATTCGAGGATGCTTATTGTTCCAAATAAATTTCAAAAGTGCCTGATCCACTTCTTTGAAGAATGTGATGGGTATCTTTAGAGGGATCACATTAAATCTGTACAGTGCTTTGTATGGGGAGTATTGACATTCTAATGATGTTAATCCTGCCAATCCATGAGCAGGGTATGTGTTTCCATTTCTGCGTGTCCTCTCTTATTTCTTGGAGCAGAGTTTTATAGTTTTCTTTGTATAGGTCCTTCACATCTTTAGTCAAGTTGACTCCAAGATATTTGAGTTTGTGTGGCACTAATGTGAATGGGGTTTTTATATCGTTTTCTTTGTATAGGTCCTTCACATCTTTAGTCAAGTTGACTCCAAGATATTAGAGTTTGTGTGGCACTAATGTGAATGAGGTTGTTTTTATAATGTCCATTTCTTCACTATTATTATTGGTGTATAGAAAGGCCAATGGTTTTTGTGTGTTAATTTTGTAGTCCCCCACCTTGCTATATGAGTCTATTATTTCTAGAAGCTTTTTGGTAGTCTTTAGGGTTTTCTAAGTAAAGTATCATGTCATCTGCAAACAGTGAGAGCTTGATTTCTTCCTTTCCTATCTGGATTCTCTTGATATCTTTTTCTTGTCTAATTGCTATAGCAAGTACTTCCAGTGCTATGCTGAATAGGAGTGGTGAGAGAGGACAGCCTTGTCTTGTGCCAGAATTTAGAGGAAAGGCTTTCAGTTTTTCTCCACTGAGGACAACATTTGCACTGTCTTATGGTAGATGGCCTTAACTATATTGAGAAAGGTTCCTTTCATTCCCATCTTGCTGAGAGTTTTGGTCTAGAATGGGTGTTGGACCATATCAAATGGTTTCTCTGCATCTATTAATATGATCATGTAATTTTTATTTTTCTTGTTGTTGATGTTTTGTATTATGTTAATAGATTTATGGATGTTAAAGCAGCCTTGCTTTCCTGGGATGAAACCTACTTGATCTTAGTGGATGATCTTCTTAATGAGGCATTGAATCCTATTTGCCAGGATTTTGTTGAGGATATTTGCATCTGTGTTCGTCAGCAATATTGGTCTGTAATTTTCTTTTTTTGTAGCATCTCTGTCTGGTTTAGGTATCAAGGTGATGTTGGATTCATAAAAGCTATTTGGAAGTGTTCCCATTTTTTTGATTTCATGAGTCTTGCCAGGATTGGTAATAGTTCCTCTTGGAAAGTTTGAAAGAATTCATTAGTGAATCCATCTGGGCCTGGGCTTTTGTTTTTGGGAAGACATTTGATTACTGTCTTAATTTCATCAATAGTGATGGGGTTGTTTAGATATGCTACAACCTCTTTATTCAACCGTGGGAAATTATAAGAGTCCAAGAATTTATCCATTTCTTCCAGGTTTTCATTTTTAATGGCATAGAGTTTCTCAAAGTAGTTTCTGATTACCCTCTGAATTTCTGCAATATCAATAGTGATTGCCCCGTTTTCATTCCTAATACGAGTTATCAAGTTTTTGTCTCTCTCTCTTTCTTAGTTAGTTTTGCTAATGGTCTATCAATCTTGTTTATTTTTTTCAAAGAATCAACTTCTGCTTTCTTTGATCTTTCAGATAGTTTTTCGGGTTTCCACTCGTTGATTTCTGCTCTCAGCTTTGTTATTTCCTTCTGTCTCCCTATTTTTTTTAAATATTTTTTTAAATTTATTTAAACACCTTAATTACATACATGATTGTGTTTGGGTTTCAGTCATGTAAAGAACACCACCCATCACCAGTGCAACATTCCCATCACCAATGTCCCAAGTCTCCCTCCTCCCCACCCGACCCCCGCCTGTACTCTAGACAGGCTCTCCATTTTCCTCATACATTCTCGTTATTAGGACAGTTCAAAAGGTAGTTATTTCCCTAACTAAACTCATCACTATTTGTGGTGAGCTTCCTGAGGTGAGCTGGAACATCCAGCTCTTTTCTCTTTTGTGTCTGAAAATTATTATTACAAGGGTGTCTTTCATTTTTCTTAAAACCCATAGATGAGTGAGACCATTCTGCGTTTTTCTCTCTCTCTCTGACTTATTTCACTCAGCATAATAGATTCCGTGTACATCCATGTATAGGAAAATTTCATGACTTCATCTCTCCTGACAGCTGCATAATATTCCATTGTGTATATGTACCACAGTTTCTTTAGCCATTCGTCTGTTGAAGGGCATCTTGGTTGTTTCCAGAGTCTTGCTATGGTAAATAGTGCTGCAATGAATATAGGTGTAAGGAAGGGGTTTTTGTATTGTATTTTTGTGTTCCTAGGGTATATTCCTAGGAGTGGTATAGCTGGATCATATGGGAGCTCGATTTCCAGTTTTTGGAGGAATCTCCATATCGCTTTCCATAAAGGTTGAACTAGACGGCATTCCCACCAGCAGTGGATAAGAGTTCCTTTCTCTCCACATCCCTGCCAACACTGTTTATTCTCATTCTTTGTGATGTGTGCCATTCTCTGGGGTGTGAGGTGGTATCTCATCGTTGTTTTGATTTGCATCTCCCTGATGATTAGTGATGTGGAACATTTTTTCATGTGTCTTTTGGCCATGTGTATTTCTTCTTTGTCAAAGTGTCTGTTCATTTCTTCTCCCCATTTTTTGATGGGGTTAGATGTTTTCTTCTTGTAAAGTTCTGTCAGTGCCTTGTATATTTTGGAGATTAGCCCCTTATCTGATGGGTATTGGGTGAATAGTGTCTCCCACTCAGTGGGTGGCTCTTGTATCCTGGGCACTATTTCCTTTGAGGTGCAGAAGCTTCTCAGCTTAATATCTTCCCATCTGTTAATCTCTGCTTTCACTTGCTTGGAGAGTGCAGTTTCCTCCTTGAAGATGCCTGTAATGTCCTGGAGTGTTTTGCCTATGTGCTGTTCTATATATCTTATGGTTTTGGGGCTGATATCGAGGTCTTTAATCCATTTGGATTTTACCTTCGTACATGATGTTAGCTGGGGGTCTCAGTTCAATTTTTTGCAAGTGGCTATCCAATTGTGCCAACACCACTTGTTGAAGAGGCTTTCCCTGCTCCATTTAGGATTTCCTGCTCCTTTATCAAAAATTAGGTGGTTGTATGTCTGGGGAACATTTTCTGAGTATTCAAGCCTATTCCACTGATCTGAGGACCTATCCTTATTCCAATACCATGCTGTTTTGATAACTGTTGCTTTGTAGTACAGTTTAAAGTTGGGGAAAGTAATTCCTCCCATATTCTTTTTCCCAATGATTGCTTTAGCTATTCGAGGGTGTTTATTGTTCCAAATGAATTTCTAAAGTGTCTGATCCACTTCTTTGAAGAATGTCATGGGTATCTTTAGAGGGATGGCATTAAATCTGTATAATGCCTTGGGGAGTATTGCCATTTTGATGATGTTAATCCTGCCAATCCATGAGCAGGGTATGCGTTTCCATTTCCGTGTGTCCTCTCTTATTTCTTCGAGCAGAGTTTTATAGTTTTCTTTGTATAGGTCCTTCATATATTTAGTCAAGTTGATTCCAAGATATTTGAGTTTGTGTGGCACTATTGTGAATGGGGTTGTTTTCTTAATGTCCATTTCACCCTTATTCTATTGGTGTATAGAAAGGCCATTGATTTTTGTGTGTTAATTTTGTAGCCTGCCACCTTGCTATATGAGTCTATTGTTTCTAGAAGCTTTTTGATAGAGTCTTTAGGGTTTTCTAAGTAGAGTATCATGTCATCTGCAAACAGTGAGAGCTTGACTTCTTCCTTTCCTATCTGGATTCCCTTGATATCCTTTTCTTGCCTAATCGCTATAGCAAGTACTTCCATTGCTATGTTGAATAGGAGTGGTGAGAGAGGACAGCCTTGCCTTGTGCCAGAATTTAGAGGGAAGGCTTTCAGTTTTTCTCCATTGAGGATAATATTTGCCACTGGCTTGTGGTAGATGGCCTTCACTATATTGAGAAAGGTTCCCTCCATTCCCATCTTGCTGAGAGTTTTGATCAAGAATGGGTGTTGGACCTTATCAAATGCTTTCTCTGCATCTATTTATATGATCATGTGGTTTTTATTTTTTTTTTTATTTTTCTTGTTATTGATTTTTGTGTGTTAATTTTGTAGCCTGCCACTGTCTCCCTATTTTTGGTTCCTTTTGTTGAGCACTTTCTAATTCTATGAGCTGTGTCATTAAGCTATTCAGGTAGGTCCCTTCTTCCTTCCTGATGTGTGCTTGCAAAGCTATTAATTTTCCTCTCAATACTGCTTTTGCTGTGTCCCATAAGTTCTGATAATTTGTGTCTTTATTATCATTTGTTTCCAGGAAAGTTTTGACTTCCTCTTTGATTTTATCTTGGACCCACTGTTTATTCAGCATGAGGCTGTTTAACTTTCAGGTGTTAAAGTTTTTCTTCCGTGACCCTTTGGAATTCACATATAATTTCAGAGCCTTGTGGTCAGCGAAGGTAGCCTGCAAAATTTCTATCCTCTTGATATTATGGAGGTATGTTTTATGTACCAGCATGTAGTATATCCTGGAGAATGTCTAATGTACATTGGAGAAAAATATGTATCCAGGTTTCTGGGGGTGGAGTGTCATATATATATATATATATATATATATATATATATATATATATATATATATATATGTCTCTTTTTTCCATTTCTCTTCTCAGGTCTAGTATATTCTTGTTGGTTTTCAGTCTGGTTGACCTATCCAGTGTTGACAAAGCCGTGTTGCTGTCCCCCCCAAATTATTGTGTTGTTATGATACTATTTTTCAGATTTGTCAAAATTGTATTAAATATTTTCCTGGCCCCTCATTCAGTGCATATATATTTAGGAGAGTGATTTCTTCCTGCTGTACATACCCCTTGATTAACACAAAATGTCCATCTTTGTCCCTTACAACTTTCCTGAGTATAAAGTTTGAATCATCTGATATTAAGTATGGCCACTCCAACTTTTTTATGGGTTTTGTTTGCTTGGATAATTTTTCTCCAGCCTTTTATTCTGAGTCGATGTTTGTTCTGACTATTCAGGTGCATTTCTTGTAGGCAGCAGAAGGTTGAATTGAGCTTTTTGATCCATTTAGCCACTCTGTGTCTCTTAACTGGTGCATTTAGTCATTAACGTTGAGAGAAAGAATTGTCCTGGGATGTAATGACATCTTTATATCGAAATTTGATGTGTCTTTTGGTCAGTCTTATCTTAAAGTAGGTCTTTCAGTTTTTCTCTTAAGACTGGTTTTGGTTCTGTAAAGTTTCTGAGCTGTTGTTTGTCTGTTGAACCATGTATTGTTCCTTCAAACCTGAAAGTGGGTTTTGCTGGGTACAGTATTCTAGTTGAAGCATTTATTTCATTGAGTTTTGTCACTATGTCCCTCCACTGCTTTCTGGCCTTGAGTGTTTCTGGTGACAGGTCTACTGTAAATCTCAAGGGTAATTTTCCTTTTTGATCTTGTTGCTTTCAGAATTCTGTCTCTATCTGTGGGATTCATCATTCTGAGTAGGATGTGTCTTGGGGTATTTTTTCTTGGATCTCTTTTGGTTGGTACTCTTAGAGAATGTAGGATTTGATTGCATATTTTCTTTAGCTCTGGAAGTTTCTCTTTAATGATGTTCTTGACCATTGATTCTTCCTGGAGATTTTCTTCCTGGATCTCTAGGACTCCAATGATTCTTTAGTTTTTCTGTTGAGCTTATCATAGACTTCTATTTTCATCTGTCCCATTCTTTGACTAATTTTTCCATTGTTTGTTCATTTGCTTTATTTTTTTCCAATCTCTCCTGCTGTATGGAGTTGTTATTATTTCATGTTCCACAACACTAATTCTAATCTCAGCTTCTGTTACCCTATTGGAGAGCCCATCCATTTTGTCATTCATTTAGCTTACTTAGTTTTTCAGGCCTGTTAATTGACCTGTTATTTCAGTTTGGAGTGTTCTGATATCTGTCTTCATATTTTATTGGTTTTTATTAGTGTTCTGTTCAACTCGATCCATGGTTTCTTTGAGTTCTTTGAGCATCGTCCATATTTCTTGTCTAAACTTATCTGAGAGACTGAATAGTTGGTTGGCCATTTTCTGGTCATCAGAATTGTCATCTTCTTTCTCTATGTCTGATGTTGGCCTGTGTTGTTTCTTCATTGTCACACTTGTATTGTGGATTTTTCTACATGTTGTGGTGGTATTCATTGGCTCAATGATGTGCGTGGCCAGCTCCTCTGGCTCTGCCCTTTCTGGGTGGGTCCACTCACCTCCAAGGAACGGGAGCCCTCCATGGATGAAGCCTCACACAGGATCAAATCTTGGGCCTGAGCATGCAGTAGAGAAGACAGTCTGGAGAGAAATGCTAGGCTTCAGTGATCCAGCACAGTTTCTAGTGTGATTTTTTTTTCTTCTTGTTGCAGTGGCGTTCTTTAATTAGAGAGAGCACACGTCCGCGTAGCAAAGTGGAACGGCCGTGCTCTTCTGGAGCCTCTGGGAGACAAATTTTCTGGGCCCTTTTCGGCCCACTCCCGAGAAGTTCAGGAGACAGGACAGTTGAGAAAACACACAGGCAGCACTCACAGTTTCTCACAGTCCGGAACCACTGTGTAGGCCTAGATTTTCCCAGCCTGACATCACAAACAGGGGACCTGCCTTCTGCAAAGTACTTGACATTTGAATTTTTTAGTAAACAAACCAATTTTTTTACTTTCCTAACACACATGTGTCCCATGAGACATGAAGATGGTTTCTCTTCTTTGCAGAAAGGAGGCAGCAAATCTGAGCTGAATGTGAGTTACTAACCTGTCATAAGCACAGTAAAGAGAAAATGTATTGGAACTCCCCTAAGGGTTGTGATAACTGGAAACTTTTTTCCTTCTGAAAATCAAACTCATATATAGACAATTCCTGCCACCACTGGCTCCAGAACATTGATTTGCAATAAGAGTCATGTAGAATGGAAAGCCAATGTGCCATGACACAGTGCCTGGTGATATGACCTGATAACACCTACTATCATTACAATGTCAACATTGTGAGTTGGTTTCAGATATGTAGCCTGCTACCACAGGAAACAGTTTCATGATGGCATCCAGTGTTCTCAATGAATGCAGGGAAGATTAATTCTCCCCCCTTTGGTGGTCTCTGTTAATGAGGGAAAACATGAGCTGACGTTTGATTTTCCACTCAATTTCATCTACCAACTGGCTGATAGACCAATCAACAAAGTTCCTCCATCCAGAACGCAGCCAGATTTGTCATGGGCATGGCCCAGGCACATTCCCAAGACCTGAATCTCAGCCTCTGGGAATCCAGGACAGTTAATATGCCCAAGGGGAGGCTCTGCACAGGCAGGCACAGGGAATTCATCAGTTGTAAGGAATTATTAGGGGTTTCCCTTTCTCTTTTTTCTTTTTGTTTTGTTTTGTTTTTTGGGCCACACCTGTTTGATGCTTAGGGATTACTCCTGGCTAAGCACTCAGAAATTGCCCCTGGCTTGGGGGGACCATATGGGATGCCGGGGGATCGAACCGAGGTCCTTCCTTGGCTAGCGCTTGCAAGGCAGACACCTTCCCTCTAGCACCACCTCACCAGCCCCTCCCTTTCTCTTCTTACTCTGCCAAAAAGGTACCTTTTCCTCTTTTGAAGAGACTATAATATCTCCATGATCATACACCTCGATGCAGGGGCTACTAGAGACTTGAATGTAGAGAGAATAACATGACCATATCAGGGACATGGCCACATGCCATGACCCATCCAGGCTTGCATACACCCATGTGCTATGCTCAGCCTTGTCTGTCTGCCCAGAGGCTAGATGCCTCCTGCTGTCATTCGCACAGGCTCAGCTCTGCCAGGTCACCTCTTTCCACAGTCCCATTTGTACTGCTTAAACTGAGCTCGTTGGTTACAGACAGGTACAAGCACAAGGATGTGACCCCAGCCAAAGTCTCACCTTACTTCAAGGGACAAAATAATCAGTACTTGTGTATATTATCAACATATTCATTTATTATTTCATTTTGGACTTGTTTTTTGTGTGTGTACATGTGTGTGTAGAGACCTGATAGTTCTCAGGGTTTTCTCCTGGCTTTGTGTTCTGGGATCACTCCTGGTTTAGTTAACCTCACCCCTTGGAGGTATCATCTGCCTTGCCATCTGTTGTGTAGTGTCAGGAAGACACATGTCTACTCCATTCCTACCCATCACAAATTTGGCTTATCTCCTGGGAACCAGGCCTGTGCCAGGCCTGATCTGAGTTCACCGCAGTAGGAAGTAGAGGAAGAAGTTTGAACACAGTGGTAGAGGGTGATGACCTTTGGGCACTCCCATGAGCTCTCCACAATCCTGGGATGAAGGAACCCTAGGGACTGCCAGTGCCTCTTAATGGCAGGACTGGCTGGCTTCCCAGAACCACTGAAGATCCTTCCATAGCCCAAGCACCACTGACCCCAGGCTCCAACACAGCAGGTGTGTTGATGGTGTCACCTTGGAGAAACTGTGCCAGACTGACAAAGACCAGAAGGTGACAGAAGTAAAGTCCATGCTGGTCCTCAGTGCCCTGGAGAAAAGAGGAAGTCAAGAGTTTGTCAGTTGATACTGTGGGGGAAACCCCTGACCCAGTAGTGCTTGTTCCAGACTGCTGCAGGAGCCGCTGTCCTGGAACAGAGACTGCAGATGGCTCCAGGGCTCAGGTAGGGTGCACTAGGGAATGGGAGCATGAGAAGTCTCTTTGCAGGGGCAAAGCTGCAGGTACAGGAAAAGAACAAGAAAAGACAGTGAGAGCAGAAGAATTGGCTGGAACCACCAGGGTTGCATACTCACAGCCTTCGCCCCAATTGGCCCTTCTTGGGGCTGCCTCCTCTTTGAGGTTCCCCTGAACAGCCTATGAATGGTAGAGTAAGTGCAATCCAGAGGTTCACAGGTTCAACTGGGCAGCAGGCATCTGTTCTTGGCTTGAATGGGGAGTTCTTTACCCTAAAGAAACCAAAGGAGGGAGGTCTGGATTATACAGCCCAGGCCAAACTCAGAGCCTTTGATTTGCTGCGCCTTTCAGCCATGTTCAAGTCTCAACATGTGTGGTGTTCCGTTTGCAGTTGCTGGTGTTGGCTGAGATGAGGCCTGGGGTGGTAGTTTATGAGTGCTGAGCCCGTGCAGAGTGTGAAATGACCTAATCTCAGCCTCCACCAGGGCCTGGGCCCTCAGATCTGGCTCTCTGCCCCCTTGTCCCTCAATGGAAAGACCCTCAGTTTTTTGGGGAAAGACGAAGAAGCACATCTTTGCCTCCTCTCTCCCAGGTACCCGTGTCACATCTAGCAAAAGGTTCTGGCTCAGGGCAGGCCACACCCACCCATGCGCAGGAGTGGCCCGGGGACTTTCCATAGCTGGAGCCTCTCCGCCTTCCAGCCGGCCCTCTGCTGACTTCTAACAAGCTCTTAAAATATGAGGTAACCTCCCAAAATAGCCACTTAATTGAAAAAGAGCCCCGTGAAGGTGCATTTGTTAATCTGACATCAGGGAAAACTCAGGTTCTAATTTCAGACCATGGTAAATAGTGAAAGTCAAGAGCTGGGAACCCACAACAGGTTGGTGAACACCCCACCCCCACCCCCAAGCTCCCATTGCCCAAAACCAGGTCCAAGTCACCCCTGGCTCTGGCCAGCAGGCATTTGGATTCCTGCTGACCTGTGTCTAGACAGTCACACACATGCTACACACAATTAACACTTCAGCAGGGATGCACAAACTGCTGGGCAGATAAAGCCTGCCTGCTGGCACTGAAAAGTGGCAAAGACGGTGAGAATGGGGCTCCTGGCACTTGTCACCTTATGACTCTTGTACCTGAGCCATGGAGGGTAGGGGAGGGGTGGAAGAACAACTGTGCCCCTGGAATGGAGCTCCTGGCTTACAACTGATTGGGCGCCAGGACAGACTGTGGGTACCAATGCCCTTCCTGTGTTTTCTCTCTCCAAAGAAGAAAAAACATGAAAACTCATTTTTGATGAGTGACTTCAAACAGATCTCTCAGATGCTGTTTTCTGCACCCGAGGCAGACCTGAGCTCTGGGCCAGTACTCTCAGGAGAGGCAGGGTGCTGATTTTTGTCTTGCTGGAGCCTGACTTCCATGCTCCGCTGTCCAACAACACTGCCAAGAGCCAGAGGGCATAGGCCAGGGCCTTGTGCTGAAGAGCAGAGATTCGAAAGCCTAACAGGGGTCCTCAAACTTTTTAAACAAGGGGCCAGTTCACTGTCCTTCAGACTGTTGGAGAGTCAGATTATAGTAAAAACAAAAATTATAAACAAATTTCTATACACACTGCATATATCTTATTTAGAAGAGAAGAAACAAAATGGGAATAAATACAATATGTGGCCCGCGGGCCGTAGTGAAGACCCCTGGAAGATGGATCTCTGGTACATGGTGAGAGCCTCTGCCCAGCTCCCCTGGCTCTGGTGAGCAGCTCTGTCCCGCACTGCCTCCCAGTAAACCCCATGCAGAGGAGAGGAGGGGGAGGCCTGCCCAGTGACCTCAGGAATGAAGCAGTCTGGTCATCTGTACTTCCTGGTTAGTTGTTCCAATCTAGAAAGTACCAGAGGCCACCAAGCCCTTTGAGTTGGGAACGGATCGCAAATCATTCTGCCTCTCTGCCCTAGGCCTGTTTTACAACAGCAATGAATCAATGAAGCCATGAATCCCGTGGCCACCAGTGCCAGCTCCATGAGCAGCCAGTTCCCTGTGTGTGTCTTTAGTTGTGCAGTGTATGTTTTGGCTCCTGCAGGCTCAATTTTTCAATTAAGGATTTCTTTTAAAATCACGCGCCGCGCGCGCGTGTGTGTATATATGTGTGTGTGTGTACAGAGCTAAAATAGCCTCAGGTAAATTTGCTGTCCTGGACAATGAAGCTCTTGTTCTTCCTGAATTTTATTTATTTCTCTTAGCTCTACTTTCGTGTTTGTGTGATTATTTTTAACAATTATAGCATCTGATAAAACACGAGCACATTTAGTAAGTGCAAAAGCTGCCCATGAAGAAATAAATTGTTGCCTGGACAGAGATACTTAGAAGTTTGTTTTTGTAGGGCAACACCGGGAGATGATAGGGCATGGCTTGCTCCCAGCTCTGTACTGGGAGCTGCTCAGGGTTGTTCAGGGTCCCAACCAGACTTCCCATATGCAAACATGCTTTCATCTCCTTGTGCCATGCACTACTGATAAGTGTTGTGGGTTCAGCCATGGTTTTGATTTTTATAGACTAGTTAACAGCCATCTCATAAGATGCCATGAAAAGGCAAGAGAGAAAAGGGGAATAAGCATTTTTCTTGTCATGGGAATTTTTTGTGATTATCCTTCTTCTCTCTTAGACTGAATTGCAGCTATTGCACCAGCTCAACTGCTCACCAAGAAGCTCATGGAGTCCTCTGGCAACATCAAACTACTTTGGTAAAAAACAGTTAGACCCCTGTTAGATAGTGAAAAATGAGAGGAAGAGGAATTTTTTCTTAGCCAAGGAAGAAAAATTGTCCAGCTAAATTAGACAGGATCCACCAAAATGCCTCAGCTCCTTGTACTAAAATACTGCTTTGTGATGACAGAGTCAGGCGCCCACAAAGCCAGCCTTTCTCACTCTAAGAAAATAGCCTCTGGTCTTTGATAGGATAATATAGACCCAGTGCTCTACTCAGTCTGAGGAGGGCTCAGGGGATGGGATTCTCAGGACGCACACTCAGTGCTGGGGTCACACTGCAGATAGGTTCTACCTTCTCTGGACACAAGTCTCTTGGCGGGCTGAGTGCCCAACACTTATGCAAATGGCCTTCATGGTACCCATGAACTTAGGCATATCCTGATCAGATATTTGAGACAGTCTGGGAATCTGAAGTCTCTGTTCCTAATCCCAGGTGTCCACTAGGCAAGACTGTGTTTCCACTTCTAACCATTCTGCTATTCAGTATGTTTCTGCATTTGTCTGAAGCAACAGCAATTCTCTCATCTGATTCCCTTGGGCAGATGGGGAGGAGGCAGGACTGGTCCCCTGGCTAGTCCGCAGAGTGGAAAAAAGAAACCACTTGCCCCTCCCCGGGCTGTCACTGCCGATCCAGGAAGCAGTGAACAGGACAGTGTGCAGGACAAGGCCCATGTGGCTACAAGGCTGCAGGAGTGTTCTCTGTCTATCCATTCACTACCTAAACTTGGATAAGAACTATCAAACCCGTTAGACACTGATACACTCATTCTAGGAACAGAAGTGACTGCTGAAGGTTTGTAGATTAAACTGACTGTAGAAAGAGGAGCCATCAATAGTTCAAAAAAAATTTTCCCATTATGCTAAACAAGAAAAAAATATTGGTTTCTTGGGGCACATTTACTTTGCTCCTTTATCAGTCAATATTTAGTATGAAGCTCTTTTTTTTAAATTTCAGATACAAATTCTCCACTGAAAATGCTCATTAGATGGAAGTCTGCTCTGCAATCTTTGCTGCATATCTCCAGGAACACAAAGAAGGGTAATACTGATCCCAGACTCAGGTCTGATTTATAACAGTGTAACCCAGAAAGAAGAAAACATAGTTCCAGCACCTGTATTTTTGGTTAAATAAATAGCCATAGGGAGCAAAGCACCTGAATCCAGTCTTAATCTCTTGACACAGTAAATTCTAAATGAATCATAATCTGTGAGATATCATTAAAATGATATTAGAAAATAAATACGTGCAAGTACACATCTTTGTGCCTTCAGAGTACATTACTTTTTTTTTATTTGATTTTGCTTTTGGTCCACACCTGGTTTACTCCTGGCTCTGCCTTCAGGGAGGCTCCTGGTGGGGTTTAGGGGATCATATGTGATGCCAAGGATTGAATATATGTTGGCCATATGCAAAGCAAATAATTACCTGCTGTACTATTGATCCTGCTCTAGATAACAGTTTTTTTAACATAAAACATTAAAAACAGAAAAACATATCAGCTAACCGTCCAAATTAAAAAGTTCTGCAAAAGACAACATTAAAAATAGAACAGAGAACTTGCATGAGGGTGGATATATACAATATAAAAACTTAACCTAACACTCCCAGCTAGAAATATATAGATCCACAAATATGCAAGGATATGGAAACTCTGGAGGGAATTGGCAGCCACATTATAGAGCTGTTCGGGAGATTTGAGATCTGCATACAAACCAGGTGCCCAAGGACAGGTTAGTGGAGAAAGAAGCTGTGATCTGTGCCCAGATAGGAATTCTAATGACCATGAGAAGCAGTGATGTCTTGTGTTTTCTGAAACATGGATGGAAGAAGAAGGGCCAACTACTTAGTCCCAAATAAAAAGATGCACTCCAGACAATTGTGCTCATATGGGGCATTTAAAGAAACAAGCTGAAACATAATCAACAGAACTGGAAACTGTTGAGGGTCAGGAAGTAGAGGAATCTTGGAACCATGATGGAAGAATGTTGCCACTGATCTTGAGCCTGGGGCAGAAGGACTGGAAGAAGGAATGAATTGATCCTATCAATACCCTTGTAAGTGATGATACCTTATAAAAAAGACTGTGGGAAAGCACTGTTGAACATCCATGAGAGAAGGCACAGAGCTCACACCTCTCCCAACTCTGCTCCAACCATCTGCCAGGCCACTGAACAGCTAACTCTCTTCTGAGCCAGGCTGTAGCTAACTTTAACCAACTGGACATCAGTAAAGGTCATGCAGATTGAGACTCATAAAGCATTGCACAACTGGGGGTGTTTGCTATTGCATCTGTGTTATTTCTAGAGAACTTGGGGGCTGGCCTGGGAGAGGTTGAGAATAGCTGGGATGAATATATGAATCAGTCCAGATGCAGCTAGAGATCAGCTGACAGCCTGCTGGGGCTTCGGGGATGGGCACCATCCCAGACCAGAGTCCCATAGTTGCCAAGCCAGCTCTCTCCAGCTGCCACTGTGTTTGGGATCAGCACATGGGTACTGTGGAATGCCACTGACATTCTGCGGATACTTGTTATGCAGTGTTTTTGTGGCAATAGACAACTGATACAATTACTCATGAGTAAGATGCACATGAAAGTAATGCAATATCATCATTAAATACACACCAACATTAATGAAGTCAAAATGAAGAAAAATCCCATGTGCTATAAGCACTCAAAGCAATTAAAATTTGCATTCATTGCTGGTGGACTGGTAATAGGGCTCAATCACTTTGAAAAACTCTGAAGACCTCTATGTGCTTTGGAGACCTCTCTCTGATGCCATATGGATAAAACCCACACATGTAATGCTGATCTAAAGTAGGTATACAATAGTGACTATTGCATAAGCCCATGTGTATGAAAATAAAAAATAGGGGAAAAGGATAGTAATGCTGTAAGGAGTTAGGAGGTGGTTATGCTTCCAAGGAGAGGGAGCTATTAGAAAGGAGAGGGGAGCTCACATCAAGGAGGGTTGAGTGCAGTTAAAGAAATAATACACTAGCAACTACCAAGACAATGTTAATGAGTGAGAAAAGTAGAATACCTTATTTGTATACAAGCAGGGGGTGTGGGAGTAGGGAGTTTGGCGCATTGGTGGTGGGAATGTTGCACTGGTGAAGGGAGGTATTCTTTTCGTGACTGAAACCTAACTACATGTACAAACTACATGCTTGTAATCACAGTGTTTAAATAAAGATATTATTTGAAAAGGGGGGTGGAAGTTTTAGGAGGGCAGGCTATGTCTTATTTGGTTACTGCTGTCAAGTTTACAACAATGCACTCAACTGTATATATTTCAGCCACATGCTACACTTCAATAAAAAGGTTAATATAGCATGAACTCTTCCCCCACAGCAGATTAAGAATAGATTGAACACAGACATATTTCTAGATCCTGGGTGCATTTGGCAGAAAAGTCAAGACAGCTATAGTTTAGTGACTGAAGAATCAATTTCTCCTCTGCATAAATAAGATCCCATAGTAGCATGGGAGATACCACTCACTTGCCTCCTCTCTTGCTGTTTGCTTTAGGGTTTCTGGAATTAGGCTCTACTTGGCTCATCAAGCTCCAGATGCACTCTAGCCCTGATAAAGGCCTACATGGATCCTTGCTGAACACTTCTGTGCCACCTACTGGTTTGGGCTTCACTTAAAGGCCATCTCTATGCATAGCAGAGAAGCAAAGTCTCCAGGTGAAGGATACTTGAGAATCAGGTATGGTCACTAAAACAAAGGTGTGTAAAATGACTCATGCCTCTACAGAAATCCCAGAATTGCAATTACACTCTTGAGTCCCATGCCTTATAGCATAAGCTCTTTTTCCTGGCCAGCTGTAGGCAACTATGCTCAGAAAGGATGAGATGAATACTAGTTGAAGCTTTGCTGATTAGTATCTCTTGCAATGAATTCAATTTTGTGCTGTCATGTTAAGGGCCCTTCTGCTTGTATGCCTGGAATGAAGCAGTTCTGTTTCAGCACTACTGACTTTCCATAACAGGCCATAGCACAGACTGACCAGTGAACTGAATTTTCTTTCTTCTTTTTAACAAATAAATTCTTTGATTGTGTCACTATCATATATATAGTTACAAAGTTGTTCATGATTGAGTTTGAGTCAGACAGTGTATAACACCTTTCACCAGTGTGTACTTCCACCACCAGTGGCCCCAGTTTTCATCCTGCCATCCTTCCACTCTCCTCTGCCTGCCTCTGTGGCAAAATTTATCTTCTCTCTTTTTATTTTCCCTCTTTTAGACACTATAATTTGCAATATTGAAGGGGTATCAACCATATTACTTTATCTCTTTTAAGAGTGATAATTTCCAACTATCATTGTCATAGTGGAAACTTTTCTGCTTGACTGCACTCCCTTGCTACTTGTGACAGGCTTCCTACCAAGGACTGACTGGTCTTCCTCATTCTTGACTCTATTGTTTCTGAATATTATTCCCATACTATTTTTAATATTTTAATATCACACAAATGACTGATAATTCCATGGCTATTCTTCTGCCTCTGACTCATTTCACTCAACATAATACTCTCCATATCCATCCATGTATAAGCAAATTTCATGACTTTATTTTTCCTAATGGCTACCCAATATTTCATTGTGTAGATGTGTAGATGTACCACTGTTTCTTTAGCCAATTATCTGTTCTTAGGCACCTGTGTTGCTTCCAGATTCTGGCTATTGTGAACAGTGTTATAATGAATATAGGAGTTTAGAGGGCTTTTCTGCATTGTGTTTTCTGGCTCCATGGTATATTCCTAGGATCAGTATTGCTCGGTCAGTTTTCAGCTTTTTGAGGCAAGTCCATATTGTTTCCTAAAAAAAGCTGGATCAGTTGACTTTCTCACTGGCAGTGAATTAGAGTCCCCTTTCCCCCTCATCTACACTTACACTGGTTGTTTTTGTACTTTATGATGTGTGCCTATTTCTATGATGTGAGACGATCTCTCATTGTTGTTTTCATTTGCATCTCCCCGATGATTAATGATGTAGAGTATTTTTATGTGTCTTTTGGCCACCTGTGTTTCTTCTTTGAGGAAATGTCTGTTCATTCTTTCCACTTTTGTATGGAGTTAGGTGTTTTTTGTTAATGTTGTTAAGCTCTACCAGGCCTTATAAATCTTAGATATTAACCCCTTATCAGATTGTATTGGGTGAATAGTTTCTCCCATTTCATGAATAGTCTTTGTGTCCGAGTCACGATTTTTTTTTTTGAGGTGCAGAAGCTTCTTAGTTTAATGTAGTCCCATTTGTTTTTTATTTCATTTTTTTTTTCATTTTTTATTTTTAATTATGAGAAAAATGATGCAAAGAGGACAGGTAAAGTTACAGTGAAAGGACAATCGCTCATAAACAGAGTTCTCAGAAGAAATCCTCTTGCTGACACTTAAATATTGAACTTACAGTCAAAGAACATTAAGAAAAATAAGGCAGAACCCATGTACAATTATTTTGTCCACAAGAGTCCCATTTGTTTATCTTTGCTTACATTTGCTTATTTAGTGGTGTTTCATCCTTGAAGACTCCTTGAACTTCAATATCACAGGTAGTTTTGATGATATTTTCCTGACATTTTCATGTCATTTTTCTGACATCTAATATAAAGGTCTTTATATTTTTATTTGAATTTTTGTGCATGGCTTTTGAGAGAAGTGTGAGTTCACTTTTTTGCATGAAGTTGACCAGTTTCTCCAACACAACTTGTTGAAGATGCTTTCCTTACTTTATATTTCTTGCCCCTGTGTTAAAGATTAATTGATCATATACCAGAGGGTCACTCTCAGGATATTCAAGTCTATTCCATTAATCAGAGGGCCTGTCTTTATTACAACACCATACTGTTTTAATGAATTGTGCTTGATAGTACAGTTTGAAGTTTGGGAAAGTGATGGCTCCCATGTTCTTTTCCCCAAGGATTGCTTTAGCTATTTATGGAGATTTATTGTTTTATATAAATTTTAGGAGTGTTTGACAATTTTTAAAAAAAAAAGTATCCTGTGAATCCTTATAAGCTTGCATTAAATCTGTAAAATGTTCTTGGAAGTATTAATGACCATTTTTGACCATTAATGACCATTTTAATGACCTTGACTTTCAATTCATGAGTGGCTTAGTGTTTTGTAGTTTTCTTTGTATAGGTGAATGGGGTTGTTTTTTAAATACATCTTTCTCTTTTCATTATTTGTTTAGAGAAAAACCATAGAATTTTGTATATAAATTTTGTATATTCCACAATTGTATATAAATTGTATACTATAAAAATTAATTGTTTTAGAAACATTTTTGTAGAATCTTTAGGATTCTCTAAATATAGTATTATGTCATCTGCAAACAGTAAGAGCTCATTTTCATTTATTCCTATGTGTATTCCCTTCTTTTGCCTAACTGCTATGGCAAATACTTTCAGTACTATGTTGAATAAAAGTGGTGATAGTGGGCAACCTTGTCTTGTGCCAGATTTTAAAGGAAAGGCTTTTAGTTTTTTCTCCTTAACTATGTTTGCCATGGGTTTGTGGTAAATGGTTTAGATTACATTGATGAAATTTCCTTCAATTCCCACTTTGTTGAATTTTTGTCATGAATGGGGGCTTAGTATTGTTAAATATGTTTCTGCATCTATAGGTATGGTTTATTAATATGTGTACTGTGTTGATTGACTTCTATATTTTAAACTATCCTTGAACCTCTGGGATGAATACTTCTTGGCCTTGATGTGTGACCTTTTTAATGAGTTATTAGATTTTTTATAATATCTTTATTTAAGCACCATGATTACAAACATAATTTTAGTTGGATTTCAGTCATAAAAAATACCCCCTCTCACCAGTGAAACATTCACACCACCAATGCCCTCCATCTCCTGAGTTGTTGAATTCTGTTTGATAGTATTGTGTTAAATCTGTGTTCATCTTTGTATCTGTGATTATCAAGTATATTAGCCTGTACTTCTCTTTCTTATGGTCTGGTTTTGGTATTGAGGTTCTATTAGCATCATAGAAACTGCAAATATTTCTGTTTCTTCAATTTCCTGAACGAGATTGAAAAGTATTGGCAGAAGAGATTCTAAAGAATCCCTTTAAGAAATTCACTAGTGAATCCATCAGGGCCTGGACTTTTGTTTTTTGGGAATCATTTTTTTGCCAATTCAATTTCCTCAATTGGTCTGCTGAGGTTTTCCACATCATCTTGGTTCAACTTTGGGAGTTTGTAGGAGTTAAAAAATATCCATTTCTTCTAGAGTTTCTTTTTTTTCTTTTTTTTTTTTTGTGGCATAAGGATTCTTGAAGTAATCTCTTATTACCCTTTGAACATCTGTTGTGACACCCCTTTTCACATCTCATTTGGTTTATTTGGGGTTTCTCTCTTTTTAAGTCTTGATAATGATTTATCAATTTTTTTTCTTTCAAAAAACCAACCCTTGCTTTCTTTGATATTTTTGGATTTTAGAAGGTTTCCAGTTCATTAATATCTTTTCTAAGTTTTATTATTTCCTTTCGCCTGCCTGCTTTAAGCTCATTTTGTTGGTCATTTTCCAATTTCTTAAGCTGTATCATTAGGTTATTAATGTGGTCCCCTTCTTCTTTCTTAATTAATGCCTGCAATGCTATACATTTTCCTCTTAGTGCTGCTTTTGATGCATCCCACAAATTCTAATAATTTGTGTTTTCATTTTCATTTGTTTTCAGAAATTTTATTTATTTTTCTGACCCACTGGTTATAAATAATGAGGAGTTTGATATTCAGCTATTAAACTTATTTCTCCATTTTTGTTTGTAATTCACTTTTATTTTTATGACATCATGGTCTAAGAAGATAGCTTATAGAATTTCTATCCTCTTGATTTTATGGAAGTATGTTTTGTGGCCCAGCCTGTGGTCTATCTTTGAATGACCCATGTGCATTGGAGGAAAATGAATTTGACTTTTGGGGGATGAAAATCCCTATAAATATCTACTGATCCCCTCTATTTCATTACTTTTTTCAAAGACAGCATATCTTTCTTGGAGTTTAATCTGTTTGATCTATCACAAGGTGACAGAGTGATGTTAAAGTCTCCAATTACTATTGTGTTGCTATTGATGTCTTTCTTCATATCTATTAGCAGCTGTTTTAAGTATTTTGCTGGCAGCTCATTCGGTGTATATATGTTTAGGAATGTGACTTCTTTCTGATGTACATACCCTGATCATTAAGAAATTACTTTGTCTTATAGTTGTTTTAAGCCTGAAATCTGCATCATTTGTTAATAGTATAACCACCTTAAGCTTTTTAAGGGAGGTGTTTGCCTGAAGGATTGTGTTAAAATTTTTAACTTTGACTCTGTGTTTTCTCTAACTATACAAATGTGTCCTGAGAGGAAAATTTATAGCTCTACAAGCACGCATCAGGAAGGAAGAAGGAGCATACCTGAATAACTTAATGACACAGCTCAAAAAATTAGAAAATGACCAACAAAAGGAATCAAAAATAGGAGACTGAGGGAAATAACAAAGCTGAAAGCAGAACTTAATGAAGTGGAAAACCAAAAAACAATCCGAAAGATCAACGAAAGCAGAAGTTGGTTCTTTGAAAAAATAAACAAGATTGATAGACCATTGGCAAAACTCACAAAGAAAGAGAAAGAGAGAAATCTGATAACCCGTATTAGAAATGAAAAGGGGGAGATCACGACAGATATTGCAGAGATCCAAAGGGTAATTAGAGACTACTTTGAGAAACTTTATGCTACTAAACATGAGAACCTAGAAGAAATGGAAAAATTCTTGGACACTTATAACCTTCCACATTTAAGTAAGAAGGATGTAGCATATCTAAACACCCCCATCACTACTGAGGAAATTGAAACTGTAATCAAACATCTGCCCCAAAAGAAAAGCCCAGGCCCAGATGGATTTCCTAATGAATTCTTTCAAATCTTTCAAGAGGAGCTACTACTAATCCTAGCCAAGCTCTTCCATGAAATTGAAAAACGGGAACACTCCCAAACAGCTTTTATGAAGCCAACATCACCTTGATACCAAAACCAGACAGAGATGCTGCCAAAAAAGAAAATTACAGACCAATATCCCTGATGAATGCTGATGCAAAGATATTCAACAAAATTCTGGAAAATAGGATCCAATTTATCATCAAGAAGATCATACACTACGACCAAGTAGGTTTCATCCCAGGAATGCATGGATGGTTTAATATCCATAAATCTATCAACATCATACACAACATCAACAACAAGAAAAATAAAAATCACATGATCATATCAATAGACGCAAAGAAAGTATTTGATAAGGTCCAACACCCATTCTTGATCAAATGTGTTTCTTGAAGTAAACAAAATTCATTTTGCCACTCTGTGTCTTTTAATTGGTACATATAGTCCATTGTCAATGAGAGAGATTATTGTGATAGTATTTTGTACCATCTTTTTGTAGAATTTTGGTTTGTTTGTGGGGTTTATCTTGCCTTAAAGTACCCTCTCCAGGTCTTCTTTTAAACTTGGTTTTGAGTCTGTAGGTCTGTAAGGTTCATGAGCTATTGCTCAGCTGTGTCTTCTTCCTTCAAATCTGAGTGAGTGTCAAGTTGGGTGAAGTATTTATGGTAAGGCATTAATTTTTGAAGTTCCTTCACATTATTTCTCCACTGCTTTCAGGCCTGAAGGTCCTTATTTTTGGTGATAAATCTGATGCAAATCTTAAAGATGCTCTTTGATGTACTTTCCTTTTTTGATCTTGCTGCTTTTAGTATTCTATCTCTATGGTTTTCATCATTGTGACTAGGATGTGCCTTGGGATGTTTTTCTTTGAGCCTCTTTTAGCAGGTACTCTTTAGGCATTCAGGATGTGGGTGCAAGAACTCTTTAGATCTGTGTTCTTCTCAACAAAGATGTCTTTAATCTGTTGATTATTCATAAAATTTTTTCTTTCTTGCTCTTCTGCAACCCCAATTATCCTTATGTTGTTTTTTTGAAATTATCCCAAAGTTCTATTGTTATCTGTTTATTTTTATTATTTTCATCCTCTATTCATTTATTTTAAGGCTTTTTTGCCATTTCTTCTAATATATTGGAATCTCTGCTCATGCAGTTCATCTTCCAGCTCACTGATTCGGTCCTCAACAGGTGAGCTGTTAAACTACTGGTGAGGCCTTCAGTGAGTTTTTTCATTTAGCCTAACCATTTTTTTAGTTCTAACATTTCTGTTTGAAGTTTTCTTATTTTTATTCTCTTATCCCTTATTGACTGTTCATTTTATGATTCTTTGAGTTTCTTGAACTCTTCAACATCCATCTAAAGTCCTTATCAAGAGAAGCTTCATAGTTTGGCAAATACTAGTGAAGTCTTCACAACTACCATCTTCATTTGCTAAGCATGATGGAGTTCTGTGTTGCTTTCTCACTGTGGTGTTTTTGAAATGTGTATGTTTTGCAGTGTGGTTTTTTTTTCCTTTTTGATTTTTGGGACATACTTGGCAACATCAAGAGTTACTCCTGGCATGCTTGGAGGACCTATAGGATTCCAGGAATCAAATCCTTGTAGTCACATGCAAGGCAAATACCCTATCTGCTGTGTTATCATTCCAGCTCCCAGTGTGTTGATGTTTCTTTATGTGTTGTGGTGGAGCTCTTTGACAAGAAGAAATGTACAGATGTTGAGTGAACAGAGCTCTTCTCAAGACACACTGACCTGGGGTGGAACTGGCTTTTCTGAAACACAAAGAGCTACTTGATGCTGGTCTGTCTGACTCAGTTTCTTGAGATTGTGTGTCTAGATGAAGTTCAGCTGGGGTTGCTAGATGATCCCTCCCTATGTCCTAGTGCTTCTCTTTTCCTCAGGGCACACTGATCTGGGGTGAAATGGTTCTGCATCACAGAAGAACTCTGCTGCCCCTCATATCTATCTACCTCAGTTCTCTTCAGAAGGTGTTGCAGGGAAGATCCCATTTGGGGTGAGGGTACATTTTCTGCAGATCTACTCTACTACAATAGCCCCAAGATGTTGACACTGGGAAATTCGCAGAACTTGCCTACAGCCACTGGCATGAGGAACTTAGCAGAGACAACAAGATTTAAGTCTCTCTCTATAAATAGCACGCAAGGGAGCTGAGAGATAGAAATTACATGTATGAAGACCTGGGTTCAACCTCTGGCACACACACAACATAAACATATAATAACCAAAAAAAATGAGTTTTCATTAATTTCAAGCACATGTATAAAAGAAATGGAAAGGCCATTTGGGCATAGAGAAAAAGATTCAAGGGAGGTGTCCTGACTAGAAAGGTAGGATGCATTTACCCTAGAGCAAATAACTAACTCGACAGCTCCCTTGCCTTTTCCCCACTTCCCCACACCCTGGGAATTTAGCAGTCTTGCAGGAGAGCATTATTTCTTCCATATAAGGGGTTCTTTTCCTAGTAGTCAATTGTAATTCTATTTATCCTTCTCTTTGAAAGGCACAGGGGATGCTCTTTTCCTGGTGTCCCCAACAGCTCACAAGAGAATCACTTTCCACTCTTCTGACATAGAAATACATATGACAGACCAGGGTAGATTAGATCAAAGAAACCAGAATCCCAAAGACACCCCCACTTTAACTGATAACTAACCGCATTTCATATTTCCACAGAATTACTTTATTTCCATTTAAAAAAAAAACAGAATTTCCATTTTTTCCAATCAAGGCACAGGTTTGGTAAAGCTTCCTGAGGTTTGTTTACATTTCCTACAGCAATCTTCTGAAGCAACAGACCAAGGAAATAGAAAACGGATTTTTAAGTCTTCTCAAGAAAAAGCAGTTTGCAAACAAAAATTAATGGCCCTTCAGAACTCAAACCTGCCTCTGCTTTGTCAAAACCTCCTCTCAGCTCTGTGTTTACTGGGCCACATTTCTTCTCAGCAGCCTTTATTTGAAAGTCAGAATAGTCAGGAGAACCTTGTGCCTATGGGCTTGTGAGAGGTTCTAGACCAGGGCTCTTGACACCTACATTTAGGACTCTTTTTTACCTTAGAAGTTTATACAATTCTAATAGACACTTGTGTTGATCCTGTACAGGCCCATATGAGCAAGAACAGCAGGTGGGGAACCCCAAACCCTCCTGAACACTACTGAAAGGCCCTAAACAAGTACAAAATTCTTAGAATTTCTGTGCCTCCCACATTCAATTGTATCCCTTCCTCCCAGGGCTAGGGATTGGCAAATTAGGATGAGGCTCTGAGGGCAGGATTTGGAAACTGGGGAATAACAGCACTGTAGTTCACATCCCCACCTCACTTTTCTAGGAGCCCCTAATCTGTGAGAGCACAGATCAAGGCTAATGCATGTGGAGGACTAATCTTGAGCCTCATCAGGGCTCACAGTGCTGGGAAATTCCCAAACATGAAGCCAGAAAGCCTCTGTTTGCCATGCCTGGTCTCACTACCCAACTGCTTCTCTCAGCACAGATTGTCCTTGTGCCGAGTATGGCCTGGCCTCCCTTTAAAGGATAGCCCAATTTACACAACATTTTAGGGACCATACTGTGCTTGCCTCTCTTCTATTTGGGCCTGGTGGCATTACTAACTTAGACATAAAGGTGGATAGGAAACCTGAGGGATACTCCCCAGCATTTGGAAAGCAGAGGAGAGGGCAAGTTATAATTTTCAGCACTGTTCCCTATGATGGAACAGGTAAAAAAAAGTTCACCTCTGGGTTACCTAGGTGGGTATGGGTCAAAATGTTTACTGCTGGGCCATTCCACAATGGTGAATATCAGAATGTCAGAATCAGAAGGTCAGAATGTTTCTTCTTGTACAACCCATAATGCTGTGGGTCAACCCATGATAGTGCTGTCATAATGCTTCTCCCTGACTACCTGGAGAGACCAATCAGTTTCATGAGGCTTTTACAAATGACAAAGAGCATTGCGGGCTTTGGAACCAATTCCTGCTTGCATTTTTCTACTGGTTTAGAAGCTGGAGGAGGTGGTGGCATTACTCTTACCCACACCTCCTGGCCCATGAGTTTGGGGAAAATCCAAAAAGCCTGCAGACAAAAACTCCTGCCTGTGATAGGACCTTCCAGAGTGTATGGAGCTGGGCACTGTGAGAGGGGGAATGCTAGGAGTAGGGAAACAGGAATGAAGGGATTCTGGGCACTGAGAGTGGGAAGGACACTAGTGGATGGAAGTTAGAGCCTTGGTGAGTAGGGGGACACTGGGAGCTTGAGAGGGGGGTCACCGGAAGTGCAACTGCCTGGCACTGGAATGGGGCTTTCTCATGGGGCCTGGCTGATATCTTGAGTTTCAAGACAAAGTGAGTGTCTATGTTCTGGTATCAGGCAGACGTTACCTTTTGTTGTCACAGAAAATCTTCATGGCCACAGTGATGCTCTTCACTGTACTGTCTGGTCTTTTCTTCATACTACAATGGTCATAATACCAGAAAGCAACTACAGGATCCAGCCCTCTTTGAAGAGTTTACTATACAGGTATTCATTGGGTGTTCTTCCTCTCAGCCAGATCTGTTCAACCAGGAAAGTTCTGACCTTGGAGTAGAAATGGGGGCCATCATCCCAACCATTGGGGCTGATGTTGAAGTTGGCAGCCTATGAGCCAATGAGAGTTGCCAAGTGCTGGTGACATGCTGCTCTGATATGTCCCCGCCCACCTATGTCACAGAGACAGGAGTACCTGAACATGGAGGGTCTGCAGCCTGTACAACCCATAATGCTGTGGGTCTGAATATCCACTTTTGGGTGCCCTACAATGGTAGAGGTCAAAATGTCCACCACTGGGTCAACCCATGATAGTGCTGTCATAATGCTTCTCCCTGACTACCTGGAGAGACCAATCAGTTTCATGAGGCTTTTACAATGAAAAAGAGCATTGCTGGGCTTTGGAACCAATCCCTGCTTGCATTTTTCTACTGGTTTAGAAGCTCTCACAAAAAAACTCTCACAAAAACAGTGCCCAACTGAGAGGCAAAACAGGGAAGCAGAGAAGGACAAAGCCCCTAAAACCATATGTCACTGACCACTGGCAAACATGCTGATTCTCCTCAGACACAGCAGGAAACAGTTATAGTGTGTTCATGGTAAAGACCTGATAAAGGATGATGGAGGATTTGAGAGAATTGAGCTAGAGAACTGATGGAGGCTCTGAGAAGCTTAAGAGATGAAGCAGGAGCCATAGCACAGTCAGGAGGGCATTTGCTTTGTACACAGAAAACCATGATTCAATCCTTGGCATCCCTTTGGTTCCCAAGCACTGCAAGGAGTGAACCCTGAGCACCACCGGTATGGTCCAAAAACAAAAACAAATCAAAACCCTAGCAAACACCTAATAGAAGAAAGGGAAGGCTGAGTCATCCCTGAAGAAGAGAGTTTTGGGAGATTTCTGGAGGACACTGAATGACCCCCAGAAGGAGATCAGAAGGATATTCTCATGGTAACTACCCATGGAATATTAGGCAGCCAATCTGAAGAATTCACAAGCTTTTACTGGGCCCAGCTGCAAAAGAGGAGGTCCTAGGCATCTTCCAGCATTGTTCCAGAGGTCTGGCCAGCCAATGTGTCCAATGTCAATGCAGATAAACAGATTGATGGATATCATAATCTGCTGAAGTAGTCAGGAAGCAGTGGGAACCTGGGCTCTGTCTCTGAGTCTGTCTTAAGTGACCCTGACTTGAGCTCCTCATTATGACACTGAAAGCCATGGACCGGTGCCTGGGCTGATGCTGTGAATGTGTTGTAGGCTCTAGGGAGGAGACAACATTGCCTCAAAGGCCTGCTGCCATCTTTACAGCAGAAAAGCACCTACTCTAGAGAGTTTTTGTCTGGATCTGTTTCATAAATGGAAAAGGTTATGAAGATTTCTAGGAGAGTACAAAGGGATGCCCCATAGTAAAGAGTGGGTCCTCAGAAGAGTAGGTGACTGACATACATTCTCACCAGCGGACGGGACATGGCCACCCCACCCAATCCCACAGCTCTCCATTTTTAGGGAGGGGAAGGGCATGCAAGGAATTCAACAGACTCTGAGTAATACAGCGTCTCCGGATTTCCCGTTGAATTAAAATAGCCTTGCATTTAAACAGAAAGACAATGTGATGACAGTCGAGTAAATAAAAGAGAGAGAAGGACTCAGCCCCGCAGCATAGGGGGGTTCCCGTGCATGAATCAGACAGGCTGGTGAAAGGAAGTTCTTGGGCTCAACACCATCCTTCCACCCTCTGAATCACAGCACATAGCTAGCTCCTCCAGAGTGTGAGGGTATGCTGGAGGGCTAGGGGGACTCTATGGTCTCCCAGAGAGATCAGGTGAGGGACCCGCTGACAGCAGGTAGAGGACCACAGGCCTGACTCAAGACGCTTTGAGGGGAATCGTGGAATGGTGGGCTATGGGAAAAGTCTCTTGGACACACCATTAGGGTGGAGGTGTGAGGCTACAGGATCCTGAGCAGCCAGTTGAGTGCTGTGGATGGTATCTGAACCTGTAGCTCGCAGGTCTGACCATTTGGGATCTGCAGCCTTCCCTTCAGGTGCTGGGCTGTGAGGGATATGAAGGAGACTCCAACTTGGAGGGGGGACTTAGATGCTGATTTGACACTGTAGTCTGCTCGAAGGACCAAGCCTGAGCTTTTTATTTGGGTGGGGTCCCCTTTCCACTCACCCCACCAGGAGGCAGAAACCACAAGGGAAACCTTCAAAATTGATGAAGATACAAGACTACAAGGGACAGAACTGGCTCTTGAAAGCTAAAATAAATAAGGTTTAAAAAGAATTTATCATAAGGATCTCAAAACATAGGCAAGTGAATGGCTGGAGGGCCACTGTGAGTTGTGATGGTGGCATGCTATCACAAACTGGAGACTAAACCATGCACCCAGATCTATAATCATGGATAAACTGGTGCTGTACAGGTTTAATGAGAGAAGGATCTACATCTAAATTCAGGACCAGAGAAACAGCACAGAGCAGGGTATCCGTCTTACATCTGGAGACTCCAATTTACCACCAAGAACAGTATCAAGCAGCCCATGAGAAGACCCAAAAAACTAAGATCTAACTGGCTCTATTAGCTGACAAGAGTCAGTGCCTGTGCTGATGCAAAATATAAGCTTCTGCTTCATGTGATTCTGGGAAAAGCCATCCTCAGCCTGGGTGAGGAGAGAATAGCCCAGGAAGACTGGAAACTCCATGACTTCATACAGCGAGGATCCAAGATCTACCATCCTCTCTGACTCTATTATGACTGAGCACCCTGCTCCACCATCCTTTCCTCTCTTTGCCTCTACGCATTTTGAATCAGAATGACCTGGTCCCTGCCTACATTTCAGGCAGGGCCACAACGAAAATTCTCATTGTAAGTAGCAGAGATGATGGAGAATCACCCAGAAAGCTCTCTGACTTACTCACGAATTTTGTCTTACCACATGCAAAACTAATTCAGGGTGGCTGATTTGTGTCACTTATCTGCTTAGAATCCAGAGCCACACCATCATGAAGCATGTACTTCTGTGGCAGATACTTCTGTGTTGTGGGCCTGAAACTAAAACCGCTGCATTATCGACCCTATATTATCAACATTATATTTATAAGTATCTTTATTTAACCACCATGATTACAAACTGTTTGTAGTTGGGGTTCAGAAACACTCCTTCCCCGAGTCTAATATTCCCACCACTTGTGCCCCCATCTCTCTCCTCCCCCACCCTCTACCTGTATTAGAGACAAGCATTTCTACTTCTCTCTTATTAAACATTGCCAATGGTTGTTAATGTAGTTATGTCTCTATTCCTTGAACTCACCACTATTTGTGGTGAACTTTCAATATTTAATGGTGTGGGCAGGAAAAAGAAAGATGTGACAGTTCCATATTATAGGGAAGAGATATCCCTCTCTAGAGCAATTCTAAAATTAGATAGCAAATATTAAGAGATAATAATGACAACATTTTTATATTTTGAAACCTGGGACTAATTATTCCCCTATGGTCCTTGGCTCCTGCCTAGAGGCCCTGGCTTCTGTCCTTTGAGCATCTCTCTCTCCTTTTCCATGAAAAGTAGCTGAGCACTTTCCTTGACCTACTTCCTGACAGTAGAGTCTGGAGGGCCATGACCTCTTGCCCTATCTTCTCTGCTTTCTCTGTGGAAGCCTGAGGTTATCTTGGTGAGTTCATGGCAGGAACTGTGAGTGGCAACTGATAGCTGAGAATGACTTCTGGCCAGCAGCCAGCAAGTAGAGGAAGTGCTTAATTCTATAAACCAAGAAACAGAATTTTATCAACAGGCGATGGAAACCTGGACACTGACCCTTCCTTAGAGACTCCCTGAAACTGTGGGGGGCCACCTAAGCTGTTCCAGGACCAGAGGTGCAAGTCAAGAAATGTAGCTATTAACACCACTAAATTTGGAATGACAGTGCAATTGCAAAAGTAAAACTAATGCAGTTATCATTGATAGTTCTTTTTTATCTTTAGGGAGCAATTTTTTCTCTACCTTCTCTCTGTCCTCTTTCTCACTGTGTTCCTCTCCCTCCTTCTACCTTTCTATTTTTTTTCTGTTTTTACTACATCCTATGCAGTAACTATGCAGAATTTGCATTCTTTGGATTTGGTGATGTACATTTCCACAACTTAGCTAAGCATTTTTTTCCTCCTCCTGAATATCTAGAGTAGTTTTTCTCTATCTGGGAACTCAGGACATTCAGAAAAAAATAGTATCTATGGCAGAGAGCTGCCCCATTTACCACTAGAAGCTGGACTAGCATCCCAGTGCAACATAGTCCCCCAACAGAGCTTAACAGTCACACTGGCAAGCATCACTGCTTGACAACAAAGACCAGAAAAGAATGTTTCTAACAATAACTTTGTAAGAAAAAAAAATTTCATTATAAAGCATCTTCTTTAGACCTAAAACCACATCAAGAAAGGGCAATCATACAGTATATAGAAAGAAACTAAACAGACATAGTCATACATAGAGAATCATCAGTACAAGGATCAGAAATGTGAAGGAAATGTAAAGGAACTGTGACTGAAACACTTAAATCTGCATTGAATCAATTGGACTGGGAACATCAGAGTTTCCCAGAATTCAGAGTCAAGAACAAAGAGACTAATTCATAGGTACAACAAAATGTTTATTTCCTGAGTATCTACATATGGCAGATCTGTATTAGACATGAACACACAGTTCAAAAACATAAAGATGGATTTGATTCCAAGCCACATGGTGCCCAGGCTCTAATGTCTGAAGAGACAGTCACAAAGAAACAAATAGGAAAAATATGAACAAGTTTACATAGCTACTCAGAAAGGTGAAGGGCTGGTTTAGTGGAGAACATGCACAGAGAGGAAGCTGTGACCTGTAGAAAGAGGGTCAAAGAAGGTTCACATTAGATTAAGAGAAATAGCATTGAGGGCACCATTAATGCAACCACAGAAACTTTTAGGAACACACTCCCTCCTCCATAAATTTTGTTCTAGGAGCCACAGCATAATATGAGTAAAAGGGAGAGATGAAGAGAAAGCTGAGATTACAGACAGGGTCTCCGCAGACATCCTGTTGTGAATAAAAAATGTTGTTAGTGTAAATTCAGGGGAAATCTGGCAGGACTAAAACATACCAACATCAAACTGAGGAGTACCTAAGAGGACAGGGACTGGGCAGAACAACTAATGGAACAAATAATCAATGGAAACGTCCAAAACTAACACACAGTATTCATCTAAGCACCAATACGCAAAATGAATACCAAGTAGAAGCAATCCAGAAAGATCCACTTCTGGCTTCATCTGAATTCAAAAGTTCTGATTATAAGCAGGAAAGGTGTTTACTCTGCATATGTCCATCCTGGCTCAGTCCCAGATACCTTATATCGTTTCCCAAATCTGCCAGGAGGAATCTGTGAGGACAAAGTTAGGAGCAAGTCCGGAGCACAGCTGGGTGTAGCCCAAAAATTAAAAATGAAGAGAGAAAGCTGGTGCCAGGAAGGTGTAAGATTTAGCTAGCCATAGCAACAGGGCAAGCAGTGGCCAGGGTACATGCATGTTTTATAGAGAGAGGTTCTATCGCACTCCTTTCTGTTGGAAGAGAAAGGGAGATGAACTGTTTAAAATTACCAGTGGGGGCCTGCCCTGTGGGGCCCGACTGTGAGAAATTGTGAGTGCTGTCTGTGTGTGTCTGTCTCCTGTCCTGTCACTTGCACCTCTTGGGAGTGGGCTGAAAAGAGGCTCCAGCAGAGCAGGGCCGCTCTGTTTCGTACGTGGCCATGCGCTCTTTCTAAGAAAAGAACACCATTGAAACAAGAAGAAAAAAATCACACTAAGAACTGTGCTGGAGGCTGAACTCTGCTGGAAGTCAGATGCCAGCACCCCTATCTTCCTGTCTTCTGTGCTGTGTTCCATTTTCAGCCTGATTTCATCCTGTGTGTGGCTCATCTGCAGACCACTCGCCTTCCCTGGAGGCTTCCCTGGAGCTGAGCTCACACGCCCAGAAAGGGGAAGCCAATGAACTCTGCTGGAACTCAGATGTCAGCACCCCTATCTGCCTGTCTTCTGTGCTGTGCTCATTTATTGGCCTGATTTCATCCTGTGTGTGGCTCATCTGTGGACAGCTCGCCTTCCCTGGAGCCTTCCCTGGAGGTGAGTATACAAGCCCAGAAAAGTGAAGCCACTGAACTCTGCTGGAACTCAGATGCCAGCACCCCTATCTGCCTGCCTTTTGTGCTGTGCTCCATTTTCGGCCTGATTTCATCCTGTGTGTGGCCCATCTGAGGATGGATCGCTTTCCCCTGGAGTTTCCCTGGAGGTGAGTTTACAAGCCCAGAAAGGGTGGAGCCAGAGGAGCACGGCCGCTCCGCTTAGATTCCCGGCTGTGCACATCATTTAGCCAATGAATACAACCACAACATGTAGAAAAACCCACAATACAAGTGTGACAATGGGGAAACAACGCAGGCCAGCTCCAGACATAGAGAATGACGATGGCAACTCTGATGACTTGAACATGACCAATCAACTAGTCAGTCTCTCAGATAAGGTGTTTAGAATCGCAATATGGAATATGTTCAAAGAACTCAAAGAAAGTATAGAAGAGAACACTAATAAGAATCAAGAGAATATGAAGATAGAAATCAGAAAACTTCAAACTGAAATTTCAGGTCAAATAACAGGTCTGAAAAATTCAGTATATGAATTTAAGAAAAATATGGTTGAGATTTCCCATGGGTTAACAGCAGCTGAGGATAGAATTAGTACACTGGAAGATGAGATGAATAACAATTCCATACAACAGAAGAAACTGGAAAAAAGCCTTAAAGCAAATGATCAAACAATGAAAAAATTACTCAAAGAATGGGAACAGATGAAAATAGAAGTCTATGATAAGCTCAACAGAAACAACTTAAGAATCATTGGAGTCCCAGAGACTCCAATCTCCAGGAAGAATCAACAGTCAAGAACATGATTAAAGAGAAAATACCAGAGCTAATGAATACATGTGATCAAATCCTGCATGCCCGAAGAGTACCAACTAAAAGAGACCCCAGAAAAAACACCCCAAGACACATCCTAGTCACAATGACAAATTCCACAGATAGAGACAGCATTCTGAAAGCAGTAAGATAGAAAAGAGAAATTACATTCAAGGGAACATCCTTGTGATTTACTACAGACCTGTCAGCAGAAACACTCAAGGCCAGAAGGCAGTGGTGGGACATAGTGACAAAACTAAATGAAATAAATGCTTCGCCTAGAATACTGCACCCAGCAAAACTCACTTTCAGGTTTGAAGGAACAATACATGGTTTCACAGACAAACAACAGCTCAGAAACTTTACAAACTCAAAACAAGTCATAAGAGAAAAACTAACAGTCTACTTTAAGACAAGACTGACCAATAGACACACCAAACTCTGATATAAAGATGGCACCAACTCCAGGACAATTCTTTCTCTCAATGTCAATGGACTAAATGCACCAGTTAGGAGACACAGGGTGGCTAAATGGATCAAAAAACTCAATCCAACCTTCTGCTGCCTACAAGAAACGCACCTGAATAGTCAGAACAAACACAGACTCAAAATAAAAGGCTGAAGGAAAATCATCCAAGCAAACAACACCCATAAAAAAAGCTGGAGTGGCCATACTAATATCAGATGATGCAAAGTTGTAAGGGACAAAGATGGATATTTTGTATTAATGAAGGGATACATACAGCAGGAAGAAATCACTCTCCTAAACATATATTTACCGAATGAGAGACCAGCAAAATATTTAATAAAATTGCTGACAAATCTAAAAAAAATATCAATAACAACACAATAATTGTGGGAGACCTCAACACAGCATTCTCAACACTTGACAGGTCAACCAGACTGAAACCAAACAAGAATATACTAGACCTGAAAAGAGAAATGGAAGAAAGAGGCCTAGTAGATACATACAGGACATTCCATCCCAGAAGCCTGAATACACATTCTTCTCTAATGTACATGGGACATTCTCCAGGATAGACTACATGCTAGCACATAAAACATACCTCCATAATATCAAGAGGATAGAAATTTTGAAGGCTACCTTCGCTGACCACAAGGCCCTGAAAATATATGTGAACTACAAAGGGACACAGAAAAAAACATCTAATCCCATCAAAAAATGGGGAGAAGAAATGGACAGACACTTTGACAAAGAAGAAATACAAATGGCCAAAAGACACATGAAAAAATGCTCCACATCAATAATCATCAGGGAGATGCAAATCAAAACAACTATGAGGTACCACCTCACACCCCAAAGATTGGCACACATCACAAAGAATGAGAACAAGCAGTGTTGGCGGGGATGTGGAGAGAAAGGAACTCTTATCCACTGCTGGTGGGAATGCCGTCTAGTTCAACCTTTATGGAAAGCAATATGGAGATTCCTCCAAAAACTGGAAATCGAGCTCCCATACAACCCAGCTATACCACTCCTAGGAATATACCCTAGGAACACAAAATACAACACAAAAATCCCTTCCTTGCACCTATATTCATTGCAGCACTATTTACCATAGCAAGACTCTGGAAACAGTCAAGATACCCTTCAACAGATGAATGGCTAAAGAAACTGTGGTACATATACACAATGGAATATTATGCAGCTGTCGGGAGAGATGAAGTCATGAAATGTTCCTATACATG
The DNA here is from genome assembly GCF_024139225.1 of Suncus etruscus. NCBI lineage: Eukaryota > Metazoa > Chordata > Mammalia > Eulipotyphla > Soricidae > Suncus > Suncus etruscus. Next base: position 21,005,141 of record NC_064858.1, read on the forward strand.
GATGTACATGGAATCTATTATGCTGAGTGAAATAAGTCAGAGAGAGAGAGAGACACACAAGGGTCTCACTCATCTATGGATTTTAAGAAAAATGAAAGACATTCTTGCAATAACAACTTTCAGACATGAAAGGAAAAGAGCTGGAAGTTACAGCTCACCTCATGAAGCTCACCACAAACAGGGATGAGTTTAGTTAGAGAAATAACTACGTTTTGAACTATCCTAATAATAAGAATGTACGAGGGAAATAGAAAGCCTGTCTAGAGTCCAGGCGGGGGTTGGGTGGGGAGGAGGGAGATTTGGGACATTGGTGATGGGAATGTTGCACTGGTGATGGGTGGTGTTCTTTACATGACTGAAACCCAAACACAATCATGTATGTAATAAAGTTGTTTATATTTTAAAAAAAGTGAAAAAAATTACCAGTGGGGAGAAGAAGGAGAAGGCCAGTCTAGTGACTCAGGAACAGTGAGAGATGGTCATGGACACCTTGTTGGTAGTTGGGTGTAGCAACTTTATATATTGCTACCATAAACTTTAGCTCTGATATAACTACCCACACAATAAAAGGTAAGTAAGGGGACAGGGCAGGAAAAGCCCTCTCCTGATAAGGTGCGTGGTTGTGAGAGATAAGTGGAGTCTTGGCAGAGGACTCCATGGGTGCCCCCTCAAGGTCCATGTGGTTCCGTCAAGGCAGGAAGAAAAAAAACATCGGACACACATAAAAATGAAAGCATGTCCATCAGAAATGCAGAAAAGGGTGAGCCCATTTAAGAATTATGGTTATTGCAGAGAAAAAAGGAACAGAACTTTTCACACATAAAAATATCTGTCTAGCTTATTGTGGGCATTTGAGAACAAACAGTTAAGAGTTCCTGGTTTCATGCAAAAATTATCGGCAGGGTTCAGTGAGGAAAAAAGAAGTAGAACTTATATGTAGATAAATTTGAAAAACATCTTTTATTTAATCTGAAAAAATATCCTCTGTACTTTCAGAGGGGAGAAAACAAAGCTCACAACACATTACTTGTGAAATTAAACTATAATTAGTAGGGAAGGCAATAGAAAGATCGTCTCCAAGGCATCTAAGGACTTTTCCTGAGATGTGGAGCTCTCCCTGCTGGCCAGAAATGACCAATACTAGGAACAGAAATGCCACAGAAGCCCATTCCCTCTCTTCAGATAAACTCACTAAAAAAAACCTCAGGTCCGCTGAAAAACACGGTGGGAATGTTGCACTGGTGAAGGGGGTATTTTGTTTATGACTGAAACCCAACTACAAACATGCTTGTAATCATGGTGCTTAAATAAAGATTTATATATATTTATTTATATTATATATATTTATATATGAGGCAAATGAAAGCAGTGGAAGGGAAACAGAATATTAAGGAGTGGACACTGGTAAAGGAATTGCTGTTGGAACACTATTTATTAATAAATAACTTTGCAACTCTGTAATTCATGGTAATTAAATTTAGTTTTGTAATTTAAAAATTAAAATTTTCACATCTGAAAAAAAAGTTGTGATAAGGGGGCTGGGAGTTATAGCACAATTCGTAGATCACTTGCTTTGCACATGGCTGACCCATGTTTGGTCCCCGGCATTTCAAATGATCCCTTGAGTTCACAAGGAGTGATTCCTAAGTGAAGAACCAGAAATAACCTCTGGGAGCCATTGTGTATGGCCCCCAAACCAAAACAATAATTTTAAAAAAAAGTTGTGCTAAATTATCTTTACACACACACAAAACTCATAAAGGTAATTTGAGGCCCAATGGAGTTAAGAACAAAGAAGCCTAAGCATGATGAAGGAATTCTAACCATTCCTCATTATAAAATATCTGCTCAAGTAAACTAGGTTTCCCCCCTTATCACATATTCAAACTCATCTTCATCACCCACATTACAGTAAATCTCAGCCTTAAAAATCAGCAGATGGCCAGTAAGGCAAGACTGTTTTGTGTCTCTTTTGTAGGTCTTTGGTAACAGGTCATGCTGGGCTGCATTTCTGAGCAGAAATCTTAGAAATTTAAGTTATTCTCCCCCACTCAACAGGCTAACAAAACATTCCAAGCAGAAAAACTTTTTTTTCTACACAGAAAGAATGAGTGATCATGGAAACCAAATAAAAAAAATTGAATCATGGGATCAATAATTACTAAGACGGATGAGAATGGCAAGTGGATACTCCCTGTGTGTGAAGCTGTTCTGGTTCTCTGCCTGTATGATCTCTCTTCACTCACAGAGTGGCCTTTGGAGGCTTGTGTCCTGATTTTTAAGAAGTGGAAGTGGAGAAAGTCACACAGCTAGCAAGCATGCAGTGGGTGTAGAGTCTGATCTCACTGGCTACTGCCTGAACCCACAAACATACTCTCTAAATATGACACATAGATATCTTGAGATACAGAAAAATATAGAATTTCATAGAGACAGGCTAGACTCAAACCTAACCAACCAGGCACTGTTCAAATGGAACTTCTACTTTTTATGCCACACTAAAAGATTAAGGAAAGTAAATCACTGTTTATGAAACAAAAGGTAATAAAGGAAAGGATGCAAAAAAGTCTAGGTTCTATGGGAGAATGAAATGGCCATTTGAGAAGGATCTGTCCTTTCTGCTCTCTGCTTCTGGCTCTGCCCCCACTGAACAGTGGCAGGATCATTCAGGAACCAGGATGTCTGTGCTAAAATCATAGCACTGATGAGGCACAGAGCTTAGTCCCTTTGAAGCCAATAACAGTGAGAAAACTGACAGCAGGAACCTGGGGTGGGGTGTTCCAAATTCCTCCAAATTCCCTCCAAATTCCTCCTCTTCCAAATTCCTCCAAAAAATTCCAGGTGCCCTGGCCCTGCAATGCTTCCAAAACCTAGATACAAAAAGGAGCACAGACATACCAGATCTACAGGAGAGAAAGGGGATATCCAGATCTCTAGAAGGTGGGGATGCCCCAGATATACAGGAGAGGGTGAGAACACCCAGATCTACAGGAGGGGTAGGAACAACCCATATCTATAGGAGGGATAAAAACTGGAGTGGGAACTGGCCTGCCCACTCTAAAACTGATCTCCCAGTAAGAAGAAGACAAGACTGGAAGGTCTCAACATAGCAGGCAAGTCAAGGACACCCCTAAGAACCATTGCTCCAGAAAGAGCCATGATTCAGGCCTTGTTGATAAAGGGTTATAAGCTTTCTAATGATCTGGATGGACAGGGTCCTACTGTTGATTCAAGTAATGGGGGTGCAACCTACCTGTGGAAAGTGAGTTAGGGAATTATCCATCTGCAGCCTGGTTAGAGAGTGGAAGGAGAAAAAAATATCTCACAAGTATTTCTCATCACTGGTGAAAAAACTCCAAAGAACTGGTCAGCATTGGGCAGTGGGAGGGACACACAACTGGTTCAGGCATTTCCATTCCCGCTCACCAATAGGGCCTTCCATTTCACCTCCAGGGGCACTAAGGTGCCCACACAAAAATAGAAACAAATGAATCCTCCAAGGAAGGCCAGTATGTTCCTGAGATGCTACAATAGGACACGAGGAATAACATACTGTGAAAGGTCTGACTCATTCCTCCATCCTCAGACTACAGGGAAGGACAGACAGTGAAGGCCCAGAAATAGGATGTGTCTCTTAGATAGCAGTTCTGAGTTCTGGGGGCTCTGCAAGTTTGGAGTCTAAGAATGTGGTGGGGAATTGACAGCAGCATGCACTTAATGCACCCGGGCCAGCAGGCTCTTGCAGCACCTACAGACATGGCTGCTTCCTGAAGGATGATGTGTGTCCAAAGCAGAAGCCATGTATGCACATAGGCCAGCACCACTGTGAGTTGGAACTGCACCTTGGGAATAAGCTTGAACTTCCTATAGGAAAAACTCTTCTCTGGCCTATGATTACAGAAGAGAAATTCAGCAGAAACAGCTCTGGAATGTTAAGCTGGGGTGAATACAAAGGGCAGAGCAGACTGACCGAAGCAGAAGTTGGGCCAGAGAGAGCCCAGTGGGGCTGATGGCTGCCTTGCATGCAGCCAGCCTGAACTCAATCCCCAGCATCCATATGGTCCCCTGAGCACTGCTAGTAGTAATTCCTGAGTACAGAGCTAAGAGTAACCCTTGAGCATTGCCAGATGTGGCCCCAATCAAAACTAAATGAAAACTAAAATGTGGCGGAGCCTTTTGCTGGAGGAAAATCAACCTGCACTCAGCACAGCATAGACTAGAGGGTGCTCCATGTACCTAAGTAAATTGGAGGAGCGGGGCATGATTGTTCATGGTGATGCTCAGATTGTGTCAGAAAAATGTGAGCAGAATATGTAGGAAGGTCTGGAGTGGTGTACAGAATTGAACTGTGTGGCAAAGCTTGGTAATCACAGTATAAGTTCACACTGGAGATATTGTCACGAATCACCTGATATTAGAAGATCCCAAACCAGAAAACTGAAGGCCCAGAGTAGTAGGAGTTCTGTCTGTGATCTACTCATCACCAAAAAACTATTTACATGTGAAAAGTAAAAAACAAAACAAAACCAACCAACAAACAAAAAAACAGAGAAAAATACTCCACATCTCTAGAAAGGGTCCTCAGGGTATACAACAGATGAGGAAATATTTGATCAAGAAAATCTAGTAAGCTGATAAGAATAGGGACTAAAGTGGCATCTGAGACACAACCAGCCGTGTGAGCCCCCACATCGTAGATGACAATAGCTCCCCCCTCCAAGGACCCTGAGCTTCCTCACCCCTCAGTTTCCTCACAGGAGCAGCTAGTGAGCCTCACCTCCCATTACCCAGCTCTGCACTAGACGAGGCTGCTTTCTCCCAGAAGCCCTTTGGCAAGGTTGAAACATGCCTAGACTCGAGATAGAATTGGGACTGCCCTTGCAAGTTTTATTAGACAGCAAATGTTAATTCCTGGGAGAAGAGAGTGGGGAGGAAAGGGGTTTCCTCCAGCACACCCCTGGGTTAGAAAATAGCATCTCATCACCCCTTTCATCTGGGAGGGTGCTGCCTGTATCTCCACAGGTTCATGAGGTCACAGCTCCTGAGGGCCAGTGGTCAGTCCCAAGTAAGGTCAGAAAACTCTCCAGCTCTCCCTATGGGGTCCATGGGAAACAGGTTTTTAGGTGCCACTGAATAAGTGGGGATTTGTGGGACAAGCAATTAAGAGGCGACTGGCAGCTTCATGGTGACCACAAACAAAACAGTGGACCGACTAGAAGTTTAATCAAGAAAACCAGGGGAAAGGGCAGCCAATGAGATTCCAGCATAGCCAGAGCAAACCTCGAAGACCGCGCCGGCTACAAAGAGGCCTAAATTTGATGGGATCGGACTGAGGAACCCTTTATGCCACAATTATGTTATTGTCAAAAACAACAGCGAGCGAGCGAGCTCAGCAATTGTGGCGCTGCCAGCAGACAGAGTAGAGAGTTCAGTGAAGGCAGCCGCGGATCTCCAGGGAGAGAAGTCAGGAGAAAGGTCACAGAGGATGGCGGAATCCCACAGACATGGCCTCTACTGGCCACTCCAGCCACTGTGTAGCAGTGAAAGCAGCAGTGAAATGGTCTGATTAAGTCACTGACTGACTAAACAGCTATGAAAACAAGACCAGGAGAGATAATTTATGAAATTCAGCGTGAGATCTGCTACTATATTGCTTAAATGCTGGATGATGCAGTACCTAAAATGTCCAATTTTTACAGCCCCAAAACAAATATACACAAAAAAGACCATACACAAAAACAAAATAGTAGATAAGCAGCGGAAATGTAGGTAAGAAAAATTCCTTCTGAGAGAGCCCAATGTTAAACTTAGCAAAAACTGGAAAAGATCTATTTCAAAGTGTTTGAAGAACAAAAGGAGAATAGTGGAAAATAATTAAATGAAGATATTTTGACAACTTAGGAAACTGGAATAACATTAAAGACACATGTTTTTCTAATTTTATTAAGGATTTTGTAAATCACAATGGTTTCAATAAATAAAATTTAAAAAGATATTATTCACATACTCCGCTTTCTATGTTGAAAGAGAAATTTGTAATTGTTTGATCTATATAGGTGATATAATAATAACTATGTTTGTGTGACATCCACCATCTTATATGGACCCAATAAAAATAAAATAACTTTTCTCCTCATAATTAGAAGTAGTATAATCTACTATTTTAACTACTTTCACATATATGTGTGTGGGGCTAAATATTGCTGTAGATTGTAGATCATATTCCTAGTACTTAAATTTGGGGGGGCTACATCCAGTGGTTCTTAGGGATTACTCCTGGCTCTGCACTCAAGAATCACTCCTGGCACTCTAGGGGGACCATTTGGGATGCTGGGGACTAGATAAGGTTTGACCATGTGGAAAGTAAGTGCCCCTACCTGCTATATTATCTCTCCAGTCAATAGTCCTTAATATTATAAATGAATGTTAGTGTTCTTTTTGTGAGTATAGTTTTTTAAAATAAAATAGAAATTCTGCAGTGAAGAATATAATACCTGAAAGGAGAAATTCATTATTCGGTCTAACTAGAAATTTAAGCTGGCAGAGAATAGATGAATGAACTGAAGTACAAAGAATTTGTACTTTGAAAACTTTGAAGAAATGAAATAAATTTTTAAAAAACACATCTGATTATGGTTAAAAAAGAGAGAAGAAATAAACATGAAAAGAACTGAGATAAATGAGATAAAAAAAACTGAGATAAATGTCCTTATAAACAATTATAAGGACAATAAGAGGAGAGAAGAAAAGGGGAAATAATTCAAACAATGCTAGAAACTTTCAAAATTGAACGATAAAATTTAAAAGAAATTCAATGCACTCAGAGGAGGATCCACATGAACAGGTCCACATACAAATAGGTAACAAAATGCTAAACTACAAAGAAAATCTTGAAAGCTACAATAAAAAAGGAGATAAAGAATATTGTGTCAGAATATAAGTGTCACATACTACAGGGCAGTGGCCTAACAAGTTCATAATGCTAAAAGAAAACTATGCAAAAATTCACTTATAAATGAAAGTAAATAAAGATGTTTCTAGAACAATGAGAATAAGACAACTGATTTTCTGCAGAAATCCTAAAAGAAGATGCTCAATGGTTTAGACAGAGAGCACAGAATATTAGACAGTAATTTTAATCCACATACAGTATATGGGGCAGGATACTTCTATAGGAGAATTTAAACATGGCAGTACATTTCTTCATTCTCTTACTGCTTAAAAAAAACACAAGAGTCTAAAATAATATTATGTAATACTTTGTTCAGTCAGGTAAATATAAATAGATAGGCTATATGCCAATAAGACTAGAACAATGGCAGTTGAATGCAAAGTTTCCTCAATTTTGCAATGATGTCAGATGGAAAAGAATGAATAGGCAACAACTAAAGAAACCAGTAAGCAATGAGATTAACAGAGTTAACTGTGACTTGTCTTACAATTCTTTTCTTTCACAGCCTCTTTAAAAGACAAGAATATACAATTAGTAACAATAATGATGTGGTATTGGGTGGGTAGCGACAGAATAGGATACTTAAAAGTGCAACGTAGTGGGGGCAGAAATATTTATATAATAGTAATATTTATATGTATCACTGACTTAGCAGTATGAACTTTTTTTTTTGCTTTTTTTTTGTTTTGTTTTGTTTTTAGGTCACACCCGACAGCGCTCAGGGTTTACTCCTGGCTCTACACTCACATATCGCTCCTGGCAGACTCTGGGGACCATATGGGATGCCGGGATTTGAACCACTGGCCTTCTGCATGCAAGGCAAACGCCTTACCTCTATGCTATCTCTCCGACCCCTGAATTTTTAAGAAATCTTGTAAAGGTGAGAAAATTGTAAGCCCTGAGAAAGCACAAAGGAAAGTAATTCAATAAAATAGAGTGGAAAACATTTAAAAGGAATTAAAATATAACAATAGACATTTTCACTTATTGCAAATTAAGGCTGGACTTTGTCAATTTATTATTTTTAAATATAAAAATAACATGTTCAGAAGTGTAAGAGAATTCACAATTTCAATAAGAACAAGGCATTGTGAAAAGAACCAACAAGATCTTAGAAATAAAATTTACTCTAAGAAATAGTTCAAGGGCAGGGGAAAGAGCTCAAAAGGCCAGAGTGCAAATCTTGCATGCAAAGGCCCTAAGTTCAATCCTGTTAGTATGTTGTATGGAAGAGATTATTAGAAGTGTTCTCTGAAGCAGAGCTTGGGTGGCCTCCTTAGGAGGAAAATGTTCAAAGATGACTTAGAATAAGAACAGACACATTGGGATCATAGGGATTGTATAGTGGGTAAGATGCTTGCCTTGCACATGACTCATCCAAATTCTATTTTCCATACCTCATAAGGAACCCTCAAGCACTGACAGGAAGATTCTTGAATACAGAGTCAAGAATAAGCCCTAAACATTGCTGGAAAATGTGAAAACAAAAAAATAACAAATACAAGAAAGAATACACACGTTAAGTGGAAATATATGGGGTTGCAATATAGATGAAGTTCAATAATTAATTGGAACTTAAATGTAAGAAAAACAATGAAGACAAAGTAGATAAAGAGTTGGGAGACACTGAGAATAACCAAGAGTAAATTCAGCAGAGCTCATAACAAAAGTGAGGGAAGGATAAATTCAATGAAACTAGAAAAAAAATTTGCAGAGTAGATTAGATATTTAGATCCAAGTCATCCTACACCTAAGCAGGATGCATTAGTCAACCAAGATCTACAGATTCAGGAATTGCATATAGAAAATAAATCCTGAAATATTTCTTTGATAAGACTTTATTTTATTGTTGTTTACCAAGGGCTGGAAAATTAGATTGATAATCTTACATAAATCAATTTCTATCAAATAATTATAGAGTGAAAGATTAACCCAATAGCAAATCTAATTTCTGAAGCAAGAAATTCAGTATCATCCCAGAATATCAAGTCTTCATTTGAGCCCACTTACTTGGTAGTAAAATTTAACATGGAAATTGTAAGAAAAAAAATAGCACCAGTCAATTTAACACCAAACATATATGCAAATGTTTCACATAAAATATTAGCAAACTAAGTACAGCAACTTATGGGAAAATATGTTATCCTCACTGCTTAGAGCCTAGAACTCAGTATTAGAAAAGATATTTGAGCTGTGTAAATTCCTGCCCTTCACCTGCAGAAATATTTGCATTCTGCAAAACTGAAACTGTTCACAAAGACAGTTTCAAATGTTTTTTACCACTGCAACACAGGAGCATATGATGAAGTCATTCCTTGATCCAGATTCTTCCCTGGACCGGATAACACCTGTGCTGTCTGGGAAAGTAATGAACACACTAGAATGGGGAAGGCTGCCCCAGTCCTGACATTTGACCTCATGGGACATGTGCCTGAGAGTGTCTACTGGCAGGGTCAGTGGGTCCCCATGCAGTCCTAGTGCTGATTCCCTTTCCATGAAAGAACAGGACCAGTCATATGGCTAGGAACTTCCTGTTCTGCAGCCTCAGCCAGGAATTGCAAGCACCATAGGACACTGTGACACCATGTGATCCCAAGGTCTCATCCTATAGGATGGCCACTTGCTGTCCCCAGCCCAATCTTCTCAGTATGCAGATAAGGAACTTGGAAGTATAGTCACTGACTTTGTAGTGTCTACAGGAGCAAGGTTGGGACATAGGGCACAAGCAAAGACAGGAGCCATTTATCCTCCTCCATCTGAAGACCATGGCCAGGACCCATTAGATTGTCTTTCCAAGGAACCCCTGACAAAGTCAGACTCAGCTTCTATTTAGGATACATTGGCGTTTGGAGTAGCCTCTTCTCTCCACAGGATTAGAGGCTCCTGAAATAATGTATTATCACTAGACAGTAGTCTGTGTGGGTCCTTCTCCATGGGAGATCACATTTCAAAGTTCAAAGCTTTCAGGTTCAATCCTTCATTGCTGCCTTTTCCTTCAGGGTGTGTGGAAGGAAGTGCTATTTGTACAAATCAAACCAGGGTCCTGCAAGAAAATGAAAGAATATGGGGTACAGAGATTTCTGTGTGGCAAAGAGTGGTCAGGACCTTGCCCACATTGTATCCCTTCCTTCTCCACAGCACCCTCCTAGGGACAGCATCAAATTGTGGCCAAAGAGCTTCTGGGTCACCTTTGGAAAGAGTGGCCTGGCCCTGTATATGGCTTGACCTCAAACAATGGCCATGGGCAGGTGTTGTGTTAAATAATTAAAGATGGATCTGGATGGTGAAGGATGGAGGTGGATTTCTCTCTGCCATCCCAAGCCACGTGGCTTCGCAACCCCCATTCAGCCGGCAGGTCCCAGGTTTAGGTGAAGGCGGAATCAGACTCATCCAGAGACAGGCATCAGAAAGCATCAGCTTTATTCATGCCCTATTCACCACATGTGTGTGGCCTATATTATAACCTTTTAAGCACAGCCATTCTTCGCTAGCCCTGCATCTTAACTCCTTTCAGCCATCTTCCTTTTCACCTCCATGCTGGCCCAAGACTCGAAGTGCAAGAGCCAGCCAAAAGCCCTAATCCCCTCTGGTCCATACCTTATCTACCTTTTCCAAGACCCCTCCCAGAAATGGGCGGGGTCTTGCAGGTAAGGTCAAGTTACCTAGGGAGAAAGGGTGGGGGATGAAGCTTCAGGCAGGCACCTGAATTTCAGATGTTAGATGACCTCAAGGTATGTGGACTCAAGGTATATCTTTTGAATCAGAAGTTTCACAAGCAGCAGAGAGAATGAGGCCTTTCACAGGAGAAAGTACATCTGGGGGGGTGGGGGGGGAATACCAGCCAGGCTGGAGGAAGTCAAAAAGATTCAGGCACTTGGTGGCTGCCTTACCATCACCAGGTCCCTGAGAAATATATCAACTTCCTAGAACAAAGGACCCATCAACTGGGAGAAGGAAATAGCAAAACCGCCAGAGCAACTGGTGATCAACCCTCTCATCTTGTCTAGGAGCTAAGAGTCCAGGGCCCAGTGGGCACATCTGTCTGTGAGGGATTCAGGCTGGAATTAATCTCAGATCTGCTATGGTGGCCAACACATGGGTTCTCGGAGCAGGGGGTTGTAGTGGGGGAGAGCCTTTTTCCTTCTTTTCCTTGGCAAGAATTCTGACTGCTGGATTATTTGCCTTGCACATTTTTTATACCTGAACCAGCTTCTATAGAATATCTTGAACAGATATGCATTGATCTTTAGAGAAAGAAGTACTCACTTGAGTGGAAGGGGGTGTAGCTCGCAACCCCTCTCAGAGGCTGGTGAAGATTATGAAGATTTTCTTTATCCAGTTTGCACTTCTTGGGTAGAAGAAGGAAATGTGTAGCAGCCTCTTCCAGAAGGCACCTTTCAGAGCGGGGCCCCAAACTTTACCTCTCTCCTCTCCTGCCAGTGAATGGCTCCCAGGACAAGTGGTACAGACCTAGTGGAAAGAAGATGAACACTGGATACATACAGGTTCTGTCTCAGTGGGATGGGTTAAAGGCTGCATTTGCAGAGCCTGTGCACTCACTTCTGCAGTAAGGGTGGCATGTGGGTATCTGCAGAGAATGAAAAGAAGTGCCACTCCTCTCAGCAAACCCTAATGCCACAGAGAATAGGCATGTCCCAGGGACTATGAGGGCGAACCAGGTAACCTGTCCTTTGGCATGTCATTGCCCCGAGGAAGAATATTGGTCAAAGCTACACATGGAAAGAAAGAGGAGGGAAGGTCCTTCCTAGCTATTACCAAGCACAGGTCACATGGTAACCCCACCATTGCAGGGCTTCTTCGGTTCCCATACTAGCCTGGGATAGGACTGTGACCCCTCCTGCATGGTGGTTCATACAAACTAAGTTTTCCACAGCCATAGAACAGCCAAGTAATGGGGCCAGAAATGAGAATCAAGCCCATCTGTTCCCAAACCTATGGTTTTTCTTTCTTTCTTTCTTTCTTTCTTTCTTTCTTTCTTTCTTTCTTTCTTTCTTTCTTTCTTTCTTTTTTTTTAACAATTTTATTGTGATCATAGTGAATTACAAATCTTTCACAGTAATATTTAAGGTACATAGTGGCAGTAAATCAAGGGCATTCCCACCACCAGTGTTGTCCTCCCTCCACCCCTGTTCCCAGCATGCATCCTATACCTCCTCCCTTTGCCCCATGGATTGCTAATGTAACAGGTCCCCTTTGTGTACATGTAGATTGGATATCGAATCTGTTATCTGTTGTCATTGATTTTGGGTTTGGTCTTTTTTGGGGGGAGTGAGGTGGGGCTTGGGCAACGCATGGTGACTCTCAGGGGTTACTTCTGGCTATGCGCTCAGAAATCGATCCTGGCTTGGGGGACCATATGAGTCATCGGGGATTGAACCCAGGCCCGTCCTGCATGTAAGGCAAATGCCCTACCACTGCACTATCACTCCGGCCCCAAGTCTGATCATTTTTTATTTCCACTCAATGCTCATACGACTGATTGTTCCATACCATCCATTTCCCCCTTCAATTTATGAGGAAGAACAAGATGATTCAAGTTCTGTAGTTCTGTTGGGAAAAGAAAAAAACACTGAGAGAAGTCTGCCTAGAGTAGGGGTCTCAAACTAATGAACTTAGCTTTTCTTGTTGACATCACACATAAGCTGAATGTACTAAACAAGATGTTACAAGGCCCGGGGAAGCTTCTCAGTGCTCCCTATGACAATGTGAGAGCATTCTCCACAAAACTTGTGTTATGGAAATCCCAGCTCTCTCAGACAAACCTTTGCCATTTCCCAGCATGCAAGGAATTTGTGGATGCAGGCATACCATTCAGTGGTGAGAAATATGTTGATGCTATTTTTAAGCTAGAGAAGGAATGTGATCACAGATTTGCAGACTTCAAAAAGCACAGAGCCACTTTCCAAATTTTTGTGGACCCCTTTTCCTTTGATGTGCAAGATGCCCCTCCTGTGCTTCAAATGGAGCTCATTGACCTACAATGCAACTGATCTCAAAGCCAAGTTCAGGGAGATTAGTGGAAAAGCAGACATGCATGGGCAATTTTTGAGACAATTGCCCCCTGGCTTCCCTGAGCTTTTCCGAATGTTCAAGTGCACCATGTGCCTTTTTGGGAGCACATATTTGTGTGAAAAGTTATTCTCCACATTGAACTTCAATAAGTCAAAGTACAGGTCTAGTCTTAATGATGATCATCTTCAAGCCATACTGAGGGTCTCAACTGCTTCTTTTCTAAAGCCAAATGTGGTTCAGACTTGTGAGAAGAAGCGCTGTCAAGTCTCTGGCAGCAAGGAATAGGGAAAAGATGCCATGTTCAGAAGAACTGTTCATGATCTTCACTCATTCATTTTCAGAAGAAATAATTAAAACTGTTAATAATGACTTTTGAGGACTTTTTTTTTTTGTGAAATCCCTTATGCGGCCCTGCCTCACCCCAACTTTGCCTCCTGCAGCCCCCAGGTAAATTGAGTTTGAGACCCCTGGCCTAGAGGGTATAAATATCAATTTTTTTTAAAAAAAATGTGAAAAAAATAAGAAAAATTTTAAAAAAACAAACCTAATGTTAAGATGAAATCTTTTGATCTGTGCAAAAACCAAGATCACTAATTATAGAAGACTGACTTTGACAACCGTGACTAGGCAGAACTTTTCCTGGGACCAATAACAAATCTATGGTTTTCTACAAATCGAACCTTTATTACTCCCCAGAGTCTGGGGGCTGTGGAGGAACTGGAGCCATGCCCCTATTCCAGTGCCTGTTTCCAGCTCTTTTACCCAGGGCCTCTCCCCAACTTGGTCTTCCCCATTTTCCTTAGTCCTTTATTCTATCATCCCCTCTACTGCCAGGCCAGACAGTTCTGATTCTGACAAGCTATGCCTAGAAACAAAAGAAAAAAGAAAACTTAGATACAGACAAAGGTGCCTCATACCTTCCTTGGCTTCTTCAGGTGCTCTCAGGAGGCCTCTCATGAGCACCCAGCTAGATTAGGGAATTTAACACCTTCCCCAAATCCTTGCTGCCACACTGATACCACTTTCACAAACTCTGTTAGCTACCTTACTTCACCTACCTCTCTCTTCCCACTCCAACACCCTCTCAAGGAAGAGTTCTTGAGGTAAGAGGGAACCCATTTGTCATCATCTCTGTGGTGCTTTATGGTTAGTGCCCAGTACCCTCCATGCACACAGAAATGAATGAGAGGATGACAAGGGATGAGAAGCCCTAACTTTACCATTGGGCTTTATTCCCCTCGATCTTTGCTGAGGGAGCAAGTGAAGTCATTTTTTTTTGGGCCACACCCATTTGATGCTCAGGGGTTACTCCTGGCTATGTGCTCAGAAATCGCCCCTGGCTTGGGGGACCATATGGGACGCTGGGGGATCAAACGGTGGTCTGTTCCTTGGCTAGCACTTGCAATGCAGACACCTTACCTCTAGCGCCACCTCACCGGCCCCAGTGAAGTCATTTTTTTTTTTTTATTTAAACACCTTGATTACATACATGATTGTGTTTGGGTTTCAGTCATAAAAGGAACACCACCCATCACCAGTGCGACATTCCCATCACCCAAGTCCCAAATCACCCTCCTCCCCACCCAACCCCCGCCTGTACCCTAAACAGGCTCTACATTTCCCTCATACATTCTCAATATTAGGACAGTTCAAAATGTAGTTATTTCTCTAACTAAACTCATCACTCTTTGTGGTGAGCTTCCTGAGGTGAGCTGGAACTTCCAGCTCTTTTCTCTTTTGTGTCTGAAAATTATTATTACAAGGGTGTCTTTCATTTTTCTTAAAACCCATAGATGAGTGAGACCATTCTGCGTTTTTCTCTCTCTCTCTGACTTATTTCACTCAGCATAATAGATTCCATGTACATCCATGTATAGGAAAATTTCATGACTTCATCTCTCCTGACAGCTGCATAATATTCCATTGTGTATATGTACCACAGTTTCTTTAGCCATTCATCTGTTGAAGGGCATCTTGGTTGTTTCCAGAGTCTTGCTATGGTAAATAGAGCTGCAATGAATATAGGTGTAAGGAAGGGGTTTTTGTATTGTATTGTTGTGTTCTTAGGGTATATTCCTAGGAGTGGTATAGCTGGATCGTATGGGAGCTCGATTTCCAGTTTTTGGAGGAATCTCCATATCGCTTTCCATAAAGATTGAACTAGACAGCATTCCCACCAGCAGTGGATAAGAGTTCCTTTCTCTCCACATCCCCGCCAACACTGTTTATTCTCATTCTTTGTGATGTGTGCCATTCTCTGGGGTGTGAGGTGGTATCTCATCGTTGTTTTGATTTGCATCTCCCTGATGATTAGTGATGTGGAACATTTTTTCATGTGTCTTTTGGCCATGCGTATTTCTTCTTTGTCAAAGTGTCTGTTCATTTCTTCTCCCCATTTTTTGATGGGGTTAGATGTTTTTTTCTTGTAAAGTTCTGTCAGTGCCTTGTATATTTTGGAGATTAGCCCCTTATCTGATGGGTATTGGGTGAATAGTTTCTCCCACTCAGTGGGTGGCTCTTGTATCCTGGGCACTATTTCCTTTGAGGTGCAGAAGCTTCTCAGCTTAATATATTCCCATCTGTTAATCTCTGCTTTCACTTGCTTGGAGAGTGCAGTTTCCTCCTTGAAGATGCCTGTAATGTCCTGTAGTGTTTTGCCTATGTGCTGTTCTATATATCTTATGGTTTTGGGGCTGATATCGAGGTCTTTAATCCATTTGGATTTTACCTTTGTACATGATGTTAGCTGGGGGTCTAAGTTTAATTTTTTGCAAGTGGCTATCCAATTGTGCCAACACCACTTGTTGAAGAGGCTTTCCCTGCTCCATTTAGGATTTCCTGCTCCTTTATCAAAAATTAGATGGTTGTATCTCTGGGGAACATTTTCTGAGTATTCAAGCCTATTCCACTGATCTGAGGACCTATCCTTATTCCAATACCATGCTGTTTTGATAACTGTTGCTTTGTAGTACAGTTTAAAGTTGGGAAAAGTAATTCCTCCCATATTCTTTTTCCCAATGATTGCTTTAGCTATTCGAGGGTGTTTATTGTTCCAAATGAATTTCAAAAGTGTCTGATCCACTTCTTTGAAGAATGTCATGGGTATCTTTAGAGGGATGGCATTAAATCTGTATAATGCCTTGGGGAGTATTGACATTTTGATGATGTTAATCCTGCCAATCCATGAGCAGGGTATGTGTTTCCATTTCCGTGTGTCCTCTCTTATTTCTTGGAGCAGAGTTTTATAGTTTTCTTTGTATAGGTCCTTCACATATTTAGTCAAGTTGATTCCAAGATATTTGAGTTTGTGTGGTACTATTGTGAATGGGGTTGTTTTCTTAATGTCCATTTCTTCTTTATTACTGTTGGTGTATAGAAAGGCCATTGATTTTTGTGTGTTAATTTTGTAGCCTGACACCTTGCTATATGAGTCTATTGTTTCTAGAAGCTTTTTGATAGAGTCTTTAGGGTTTTCTAAGTAGAGTATCATGTCATCTGCAAACAGTGAGAGCTTGACTTCTTCCTTTCCTATCTGGATTCCCTTGATATCCTTTTCTTGCCTAATCGCTATAGCAAGTACTTCCAGTGCTATGTTGAATAGGAGTGGTGAGAGAGGACAGCCTTGTCTTGTGCCAGAATTTAGAGGGAAGGCTTTCAGTTTTTCTCCATTGAGGATAATATTTGCCACTGGCTTGTGGTAGATGGCCTTCACTATATTGAGAAAGGTTCCCTCCATTCCCATCTTGCTGAGAGTTTTGATCAAGAATGGGTGTTGGACCTTATCAAATGCTTTCTCTGCATCTATTGATATGATCATGTGGTTTTTATTTTTCTTGTTATTGATGTTGTGTATTATGTTGATAGATTTACGGATGTTAAACCAGCCTTGCATTCCTGGGATGAAACCTACTTGATCGTAGTGGATGATCTTCTTAATGAGGCATTGAATCCTATTTGCCAGGATTTTGTTGAGGATCTTTGCATCTGCATTCATCAGTGATATTGGTCTGTAATTTTCTTTTTTGGTAGCGTCTCTGTCTGGTTTAGGTATCAAGGTGATGTTGGCTTCATAAAAGCTATTTGGAAGTGTTTCTGTTTGTTCAATTTCATGAAAGAGTCTTGCCAAGATTGGCAGTAGTTCCTCTTGGAAAGTTTGATAGAATTCATTAGTGAATCCATCTGGACCTGGGCTTTTGTTTTTCGGCAGACATTTGATTACTGTTTTAATTTCATCAATGGTGATGGGGGTGTTTAGATATGCTACATCCTCTTCCTTCAACCGTGGAAGATTATAAGAGTCCAAGAATTTATCCATTTCTTCCAGGTTCTCATTTTTAGTGGCGTAGAGTTTTTCAAAGTAGTTTCTGATTACCCTTTGAATCTCTGTCATATCAGTAGTGATCTCTCCTTTTTCATTCCTGATACGAGTTATCAAGTTTCTCTCTCTCTCTTTCTTTGTTAGGTTTGCCAGTGGTCTATCAATCTTGTTTATTTTTTCAAAGAACCAACTTCTGCTTTCGTTGATCTTTCGGATTGTTTTTTGAGTTTCCACTTCGTTGATTTCTGCTCTCAGCTTTGTTATTTCCTTCTGTCTTCCTGTTCTTGGGTCCTTTTGTTGAGCATTTTCTAGTTCTATTAGCTGTGTCATTAAGCTACTCAGGTAAGCTCCTTCTTCCTTCCTGATGTGTGCTTGCAAAGCTATAAATTTTCCTCTCAGTACTGCTTTTGCTGTGTCCCATAAGTTCTGAGAGTTTGTGTCTTTATTGTCATTTGTTTCCAGGAACCTTTTTATTTCCTCCTTGATTTCATCTCGGACCCACTGGTTATTGAGCATGAGGCTGTTTAACTTCCAGGTGTTAAAGTGTTTCTTCTGAGTCCCTTTGGAGTTCACAAATAATTTCAGAGCCTTGTGGTCAGCGAAGGTAGTCTGCAAAATTTCTATCCTCTTGATCTTATGGAGGTATGTTTTATGTGCCAGCATGTAGTCTATCCTGGAGAATGTCCCATGTACATTGGAGAAGAATGTGTATCCAGGTTTCTGGGGATGGAGTGTCCTATATATATCCACTAGGCCTCTTTCTTCCATTTCTCTCCTCAGGTCTAGTATATTCTTGTTGGGTTTCAGTCTGGTTGACCTGTCCAGTGTTGACAAAGCCGTGTTTAGGTCCCCCACAATTATTGTGTTGTTGTTGATATTATTTTTCAGATTTGTCAGCAGTTGTATTAAATATTTTGCTGGCCCCTCATTCGGTGCATATATGTTTAGGAGAGTGAATTCTTCCTGCTCTACGTACCCCTTGATTAATATAAAATGTCCGTCTTTGTCCCTTACAACCTTCCTGAGTATAAAGTTTGCATTATCTGATATTAGTATGGCCACTCCAGCTTTTTTATGGGTGTTGTTTGCTTGGATAACTTTTCTCCAGCCTTTTATTTTGAGTCTATGTTTGTTCTGACTATTCAGGTGCGTTTCTTGTAGGCAGCAGAAGGTTGGATTGAGTTTTTTGATCCATTTAGCCACTCTGTGTCTCTTAACTGGTGCATTTAGTCCATTGACGTTGAGAGAAAGAATTGTCCTGGGATTTAACGCCATCTTTATTTCAAAATTTGGTGTGTCTTTTGGGTAGTCTTGTCTTAGATTAG
Source organism: Suncus etruscus (assembly GCF_024139225.1). NCBI lineage: Eukaryota > Metazoa > Chordata > Mammalia > Eulipotyphla > Soricidae > Suncus > Suncus etruscus. The sequence continues at coordinate 21,023,769 of NC_064858.1, forward strand.
GTCTTTCAGTTTTTCTCTTAAGACTGGTTTTGTGTCTGTGAAGTTTCTGAGCTGTTTTTTGTCTGTGAAACCATGTATTCTTCCATCAAACCGGAAAGTGAGTTTTGCTGGGTATAGTATTCTGGGTGAAGCATTCATTTCATTCAGTCTTGTCACAATATCCCACCACTTCTTTCTGGCATTGAGCGTTTCTGGTGACAGGTCTGCTGTAAATCTCAGGGAAGCTTGCTTGAACATGATTTCCCCTTTTGATCTTGCTGTTTTCAGAATTCTGTCTCTATCTGTGGGATTTGTCATTGTGACTAGGATGTGTCTTGGGGTGGTTTTTCTGGGGTCTCTTTTGGTTGGTACTCTTCGGGCATGCAGGATTTGATCACATATATTCTTTAGCTCTGGAAGTTTCTCTTTAATGATGTTCTTGACCATTGATTCTTCCTGGAAATTTTCTTCCTGGGTCTCTGGGACTCCAATGATTCTTAAGTTGTTTCTGTTGATCTTATCATAGACTTCTATTTTCGTCTGTTCCCATTCTTTGACTAATTTTTCCATTGTCTGCTCATTTGCTTTAAGTTTTTTGTCCAATCTCTCCTGCTGTATGGAATTGTTATGTATCTCATCTTCCACAGCACCAAGTCTATTCTCAGCTTCTGATACCCTGTCCCAGAGCTTATCCATTTTGTCATTCACTTCGTTTACTGAGTTTTTCAGGCCTGTTAGTTGACATGTTATTTCAGTTTGGAGTTTTGTCATTTCTGCCTTCATATTTTCTTGGTTCTTATTAGTGTTCTGTTCAACTCGATCCATGGTTTCTTGGAGTCTGTTGAGCACCTTCCATATTGCTAGTCTAAAGTCCTTATCTGAGAGGTTGATTAGTTGTTCAGTCATTATCTGGTCCTCAGAATTGTCATCTTCATTCTCTATGTCTGATGCTGGCCTGCGCTGTTTCCCCATTGTCACATTTGTATTGTGGGTTTTTCTACGTGTTGTAGTGGTATTCATTGTCTATATGATGTAGGCAGCACACTCCTCTGGCTCCTCCCTTTCTGGATGGGCTGACTTGCCTCTAAGGGAGGGGAGTCCTCCGTGGATGAAGCCTCACACTGGGTCAAATCTTAGGCCCGAGCATGTAACAGAGAAGACAGTCCAGAGAGAAATGTTTGCTTCTGTGATATAACGCCGTTCTTAGTGTGATTTTTCCTTCTTGTTGCAATGGAGTTCTTTCCTTAGAAAGAGTGCACGGCCGCGTAGCGAAGCGGAGCGGCCGTGCTCCTCTGAGCCTCTTTTTGCCCCACTCGCAAGAGTTTCACGCAAGAGGACAGTAGACAGACATAGACAGGTCACACTCACAGTCTTTCACAGCTGAGCCCCACTGGGCCGGTGTACTTTCGCGGATTTTCCCCGCCTGGTGTCACACACAGGGAGCCAGCTTTTGCAAAGGATAGCCGGTTTTTATGCTCTGAAGTCCCTCCCTGAAAATGGCGTCTGGGCGAGCGAGGTTTCTGGAGGCTCTTTTTGCCCCACTCGCAAGAGTTTCACGCAAGAGGACAGTAGACAGACATAGACAGGTCACACTCACAGTCTTTCACAGCTGAGCCCCACTGGGCCGGTGTACTTTCGCGGATTTTCCCCGCCTGGTGTCACACACAGGGAGCCCCAGTGAAGTCATTTTTAAATGGCTCTTGGCTGTTGCATTTTTCATAGTTTAAAGGCAAAATAAAACAATCTAAATGTGCAGTATTGGGTGAATGGCCACACCTAAGAAGTTAGAAAGCCGAGTTCAAATTTCTCATCCAAACAAAATGTAGAATATCCTGGCTTTTCTGAGTGGAAAGCTAACAAAAGTCTGGTTTGGTTATGATACTGTCTTTCATTTAAGTTGCAGCAATGTCTAATTTTTTGTCATCTTATTTCCTTCCCTCTTTTCTCATCTTAAAAGCTTTTCCTCACTGCCTGTCTTAGATATTCTCCAAGTAATAGATACAACATTATCTGAAGTTTATTCAAATGTATCTGAATCTTTTGGAGCTAGAAATGAGGTGGGAACTGTTTTCTTCCTAAGATTTCTAGTGCTTTTTGGCTCTGAGAGGCTGGAAATGCAACAAGAATAGCTTTTCTTGCGGTATTTGGGTTTTTACTCCCAACCAAAATCAGGAAGTGCAGAGATGCACAAAAGTTAAAATAGAGGGGAAAAAGTTAACTCAACTTTCTGAACCTCAAACAAGATTCAGGTTCAATTTCAGTTTAAGGCAAAGGTTCAACCAAGATTTTGTTTTATCCAAACCACTTGGCCCATCCACTAAAATAACTGGCCGGCTTGCCTACGGGATTCCTTCCTAATGCAAGGACAAAGAGGACAGCTGTCATGTGGGATGAAATGCCAGTTGGATGTTCCAGGCGCTTGCCACTGTGATGGTAGCCAAGTCAGGCACTTTTAGAATGAGTTCTAGATGATAAACCCACCCGATTCAAGCCTATCTATTTTAATATACATCAAGATGAATGAGACAGCATCCTTTCAGAATCCCATGTGGACTCATGTCTCAGTCAGTGACCATTCAGACATTAGGAATGTTGGCCTAGACACCGAGGGAGGATGCTCTGGGTGAAGAGAGCTGCCATTTGAATGGATGGAGGCCACAAATCCCATGAAGGCAGATTTGGATTTTTGAAGCATTCAAGTTTTAGAGAGTACCAACTGTCCGTGCACAGTAAATGACTGGAAAATTTGTGAGTGAATAAAGTAACAGTGAGAGGATGCAAACAAGAGACAAAACATGCAGAGAGGACAGGAACCCTGGCTGAGTCTTCATGTTGGATTCATCAGCTGTTCTATTGCAGGAGAACAACTTGACTACAGGGACCAATTGCCTAGGAAGCGCCAAGGGAAATAAGCTCTTTTTCTCATAGATGGTGTCTACATGAAGAAGATGTTGGCTACACAGCCAGCTGACTTAGTCAACTCACTCGTGGATTGTCCACCCAACCAGCTGCTTGGCACTGAGATTCACTTTTCAATGTGTCTTCCTGATGTGGCTCAGAAGCTAGCACAACTGAATGTCAGCACAGGATAAAGTTGTAATGTGCAAACAGCACTTGGGCAGAAGCTGCTAATGGGTACAGTTGTCCCACAGACATGCATAGCCTTTCTGAAATATGGTTGACATGCTTAT